>NC_056751.1:718172469-718482469 GCF_019279795.1 Protopterus annectens | reverse complement strand
GCTCAATGCCAAAAAGTGTATTGTCATCCCCTTTGGTAAAAACTCTGTACCCATGAACTACCACATAAGTGGTAGTCTACTTAATGCCGAAAGTGTGATAAGAGACCTTGGGACACAGGTGGACAGTAGTCTCTCCTTTGATAATCACACCATCACAGTGGTCAGGAAATGCTTCGACGTGGCTCACCTCATCACAAAAGGTTTCTCATCCAGAAAAAAAGAGGTCATTGTTCCCCTCTACTCATCACTCATTAGACCCATTATAGAGTACAACGCCCTTGGTATGTACCTCACAAGACATCTACAACAACAGGAAAGGCCACAGAAATACCTCAGAAAGAGGATTACTGGCCTCAAACAGATGCCCTACGCAAACCGTCTCAAAAAACTCCAGCTTTACTCCATCGCATATCGCCTACTCAGAGGCGATCTCTGCCTAACATACAAAGCTATGTCAAACCCAGAGCTGTTGGACATGCTTCACTTAAAGAAATCCCAATCCCTCTGAGCTACACACTCTAGGGACCTAAACCTTGTCACCACAATAAACAGAACATGTTGGAGTGATAGATTCCTGTCCTAGAGACTTCCCATACTCTGGAACAGACTACCTATCTATGTCAAACAGAGCTCCTCATTAGCACTCTTCAAGAAAAATCTTGATGATTGGATGGGAAATAGGAAATTCACCCCAGGGATCACTTCTGTGGCTCTGTTCGACAAGGGCATAGGTAAATCATTTTCTTGGGTGGCGAAAGCCAGCGTACCTTTTTGGCTAGGCTTATAAAGGCCCTAGTACCTACCTATGAACCTAAATGCCATTATATTATGCATTTGTGTAGTGAATGGAGTAATGAGCATATGTTGCAACCGACTGGATGTCTTTTGTCGATTTGGTACGTAATGCTAAGTGCAGACATGTTAATGGACCTATCACTTTAGTGCTGCTTTAATGTACTATAGCATGTGTAATACACATTCCTGGAAAGTGTAAGTTAAAATGCAAAAATAGCCACGTTTAGTGGATAAGTGCATTTAATTGGTAGATGTGTGGAAGTGCTTTTAGCACTGTATTTTTGATTGTGAAATGTGTTTTTACAAGCTATGCTTGTAAAATGTAATGGAAACTGTGGCATCTATATGTGAATGGAGTCTCCGCAGTACACAGTGTATATTCAAGTCTGACGTTGCAATAGTAGTATTTGTAGTGGATTGCAGTCCTATACTGAAGAGTTGTAATTGTAATTGTGTCTTGTAGGTGTCATTAGTAAGGACGAGTAATTGTGAGAAATCTACTTATTCTCCAGGTACACTTGGTGCACTGTAGTACAGTACTGTCCCAAAGAAGATGAAAAATGCTTATAATTGATGGCTACAATTATTATCTTGAAAAGTGTACTGGCACAAGGAGATATTGGTGCTGTGTTAGAAAGAATCGTGACAGATGCAAGGGGTGTGTGTTACAGAGGAGACAGTAGAGGGGAAAGGCTTGAAAAGAGTTCATCACATTTTTATGGTCCAGATGTACTTAAACATGAGGAGAGGAAAGTTCAGGAGGCCATCAAAAGACGTACTGAGCAGACTTTAGAGGACCCATGCAAAATAGTTGGTGAGGTTACTGCCAGTACTTCTACAGATGTGGTTAATAGGTTACCTAGCACAGATGCTCTAAAGCAAAGTGTGCGATGAATTAGATGCAAAAATAGAGGACAAGACGTGTAAATTAGAGTCTTTAACACAATTGATATCTGACATGCTCGCTATAAAAATGGAGTATTTATTGCGTACCACACTAATATTAGCAGTAATTCAAGTAATTCCATTATTCTAACAACAGAAAGTAATCTACAGCTGTTATGTACTTCTGAGTTTTTATTAGTAGATGGAACCTTCCCTATAAGTACACAGGAATGTAAGCAAATGTAGTCTATACATTGCAGCCTCACTGGTGTCACTAATGGCAAAGTCATTCCAGCGGTGTATGGTATATTACCTTCAAAGTCAGAGGACTGCTATGACCAATATTGGAAGGTTATTATATATTTATTTACACAGTTAGATCTTGAATTGAAGCCACGTATGGTGTTGAGTGACTTCGAAAAAGGTGCTGTTAATCGCATCTCACAGAAACTGCCTGACAGTATACCAAAGGGTTGCTGGTTCCATCTATGCCAATTAGTCTGGCACCAGATACAAAAGTTGGGTTTAGCTTCTTTATATGGAAATGACACACACTTCATGCTACTATGTAAGCAGGTACCTGCTTTAGCATTTGTTTCCTCTGCTTTGGTGCTTTCTACATTGTGGGAAATTGCAGCTGAGATGCCTGAAGCTGGTAAAGCACTAATAACTTTTTCAAAAATATCTATCTTGTGGGGAGACCAAGGCGGCATGGTATAAGAAGTGTAATGTGTGAGAGATTACCGCCATTATTTGAAATATCATTTGGAATCATTGGGACACATGCTTGCGTTGGTATCCTTGTAGCCAGAATACTGTGGAGGGATGACATCGTAGATTAAGAAGTTTACTAGGTCAAAAACAGTTGTATATTATGGATGTCCTGCATGCCATTAGGTTAGAATAAAACCATGTGGGAGATCTTAAAAGCTGGGCTCTATCTTGCATACCAACATCCCCTAAGAGACGTAGATTACATGACAAAGAAAGCCACTTTATGCATCTGTTACAATGTAGGGATAAAATGACTTCCAGAGGACTGGTTCAGCTGGTTGCAAAGCATTGCTCATTCTAAAAAAGTACTTTACAGATGTACTTGCATGTTTGTGGTGTTACTTATTTACTGATGTTTATGCACTTGCAATGCAATTTCATGTTATGTGTGGACTGTGCAATTAGGGATCTATGCTGAAATGTGGCACTTGCACTTTAATACAGGGGCATTTCTACATATTACGAGCATGCATCACCCAATGGAACATTTAATAATCTTTCAGGAAGAAGATGGGTTCTGAATTATGAGAATATGTCGATTAAATAAATGGGATAATCTGCATCTCGGTGAAGGGGGGTATGAAAGTTTTCTTATTTGAAAATTCGCAAAAATCATATTTTTCGACAATTTAAACACAATTATATGATAAATTTCGATTATACAATTCGAAGTAACAATAGCTTCATAATGTGAACTTTGACTTAATAATAGTCAACTATATATATATATATATATATATATATATATATATATATATATATATATATATGTATGTATATATATATATATATATATATATATATATATATATATATATATATATATATATCTATATATATGTATATATATATATATATATATATATATACATATATAAAACTAAAATTAACCGCACTCAAAAAATGAACGGAGAGAAGAAATTTTAACTAAGAAATGAACTTCATGACAATAACAGCATTCAAAGAATAGTAAATCACACAAACAACTCTTATAGTACTTTAGCACTTTTGTCTTATTTATTATCAAGACTTCTTCAGAAAGACATGTTTCATAAGTGTGAGCAACCATTTTCACTTCCTTTAAATACATTAGTTCTACCAGGCCATTTAAATTAATAACAGTTCCTTTCCAATAGTAAAGTGTGAACAGGTAGGGTGCTGTGTGCATTTTCATTAACATTACAATCGCAGTTACATAAGGTAAATTGGTCAGACAGTAATAGCCTTGTGGTGCCGTGTGCATACTAAAAGGGATTGTGTGCAAAAAGGGATCGTGTGCAAAAAAGGGATTGTGTGTAAAAAGGGACTGTGTGCAAAAAAGGATTGTGTGCAAAAGCAAAAAAAAAAAAAAAATTGGGGGAACCGGGAAGGATGAGAGTCATGTTGTGATAATTCTAATATTAACACCCAGATTGGTTCATCCCTGATGGGACAACCCAGAAATTACATATAGTTACTTTGAGTAACTTATGAGTCCATGCTTCCAAAGGTAAGTAAAGAAGGGCACGGACGAAGGTGGAGGAGTCAGGTAGAGAGTCCTACTATGCTTGGGTATCAGTGTGTGTGTAGAGAAATGTGTGGGTATGCCACCTGAGGGGGGAGTGGGAGGAATGTGGTGTGGACTTGAGGGGGGGCTGTTTGGGGGATGCCCATGACATGGAGTGTGGAGCCGGGGTTTGATGGGTGGGAGAATATGTATAATAGAGAGTCCCAGAAGACTGGGTCAGTCGGATGGTACTGCCCGTGTGCTGGTTTGGATGGTACCACCCCTTGAATGGCTGCATGAAAAGTGAGACCAGGGGGGGTGTTGGTGGGGTCAGCTGGGGCTAGCCTGGTGACTGGGAGCATGTGTGTAGGGGGTAGGCAAAAGTCAGAGAGAGAGAGAGGAAACATTATATTCACTTGCACAGTTGTAAATCCATAAACACATTAAATCCACTTGCACAATTCTTCAAGTCCTATCACATTTCAATCTCTATACCTTCTAAGCACACATTTGATGTCCAGGCTTACGTTGAGTAAGGGAGACAGGGAACATATTAAATCTGCTTGCACAATTGTTAAACTTTCAACCCCTATCACATTTCAATCTCTATACCAGTGTTTCATTGAGACCTGGATAGACATCAGCTCTCATTTCTGTCTGCCATTTTAATTCCTGGACTTACAGGAATGTGTCCATGTCACCTACAAATTCTGTTATTTTTTTCAGTGCTGAGAATTTGAATCCTGTGAAGTTTGGCCAAATAGCACTGTGTTTAGCCAAGGCATTCAAACTGTCCTGTTTGCGTATTGATGTAGTATGTTCTTTAATATGGTTACTCAGCTTTCTGTTTGTTTTTCCGATATAGAAATTTCCACAATGTTCGCAGAAAGTGCAGTAGACTACATTTTTTGTGTTGCAGTCATAGTGGTCATGTTGATGGACAGTTCTGTTGCAGTGAGGGAAGGTGACGTTGTTGTCTTTTCGTATGTGTACACAGGTGACACACTTGCCACAGTCAGACATTCCAGGTTCTGTCGACACTTCGTTCTGTGGGGGTGGGCTTTTATTCCTCTCGAACGCACCACCAAAAGAAGAGGTTCGTTTGAAACACAAGTTTGGGGATGTCCCAAGTAACTTTGTCAGACCTTTTTCTCCTTCCAAGATGTCCCAGTTGTTGGTGAGGACCCCTCTGATTCTGAACATATCCATGTATATTGGAAGGGGAAACTTACCACCCAGTCCTTTTTGTTGGGTCCGTTCTGTGCCCTTGCTGTGAATCCCTTTTCCAGGATTGGTGGATATCTGGAGTGTCTGTGCTGTATGATCTCTTGGAACAGGTTGTCCACTAAATACTCTGGATATTTCCTTTCTAAGAACAAGTTTCTGAGGTAAAAACCTTCCTTGATGAAAACCTCGTCCTTAAAAATGAGTCTGGATAACCGAATGAATTGTCCTTTTACAATGTTCTTTTTCATGAAATGGGGATGCTGGTTGCTGAACTCAAGATAGTTATTCCAGAAAGTGGGCTTGCACTAGATGTTGAAGTCAAACTGTCCACTTTCTGGGTCTATAGTGAGGTGGATATCCAGGAATTGAGTGGTGGTTCTGATATGTCCTACCGTGATGGTCAACAAGTCCAGACTCTGGAAAAGGGTTTCCAGAAAATTGCTCAGAGAAAGTCTGTCCCCCTTCCAGACAAAAAAGACGTCATCAATGTAACGCCTGTACATTATGGTGTTGTTGAACCCGGGCAGTGATTCAACCTTATCCATTTCCCAGGCACTGAGGAATAAGTTTACATATGCCGGGGACATTTTGGACACCATGGCTACCCCTTTCTGTTGGTGGTAAATCTTCCCATTGAATTGAAAGAAGTTATTTCTTAATACTGCTTCTGTTAACCTGCATACAGTATTAATCTTAGTCCCGTTTAGGTTGGAGTGCCTGTTCAGGTACTGTCTGGTGAGGGTCAGTCATTTGGCATTGGGGATGTTTGTGTAGAGTGCTTCTACATCTAGGGTGACCAGTAAATATTCCCCTCCATCCAGCCTTAATTTGGAGATGTCATTTAGAAAAGCCCAGGAGTCCTTGGTGTAGTATTTGCTGTTCTGTACAATGGGGATGAGGATGTGGTCCACGTATTGCAAAATCTTTTCTGTTTTTAATGTTAATGAAAATACACACAGCACCCTACCTGTTCACACTTTACTATTGGAAAGGAATTGTTATTAATTTAAATGACCTGCTAGAACTGATGTATTTAAAGGAAGTGAAAATGGTTACTCACACTTATGAAACATTTCTTTCTGAAGAAGTCTTGATAATAAATAAGACAAAAGCATTAAAGTACTACAAGAGTTGTTGGTGTGATTTACTATTCTTTGAATGACATTATATGTCTTAGCATATATATATATACACACACACACACACACACACACACACACACACACACACACACACACACATATATATATATATGGATCTACTACTATTCACCAAAAGCACATTTCACTGAAAATCAAATCAGAGTGCACTTTTCACAGAAAGCTCATTTCACCAAAAACACAATTCACAGAAACACATTTCACTGAAAGTTGCAGATGGCCTTTACCCCACTGAAGTGCCACCCTGGGGTTAGTATATATAGTAAGGGGGATGTGGGGGCACCGCATATTTTATGTATATATTATTGTCAGAGAACAGTAATATATTGCAATTACATGTATTCATGTGTATAATTCAAAATATTTAAACTATGTGGGGGGGCTATGCCACCCACACCCACACCCCCCCTTACTATATATACTAACTGCAGGGTCGCACTGCAGTGGAGTAAAGGCCATCTACAACTTTCGGTGAAATGTGTTTCTGTGAATTGTGTTTTCTGTGAAATGTGCTTTTGGAGAAAAGTGTACGGTGAAATGTGTTTCAGTGAAATGTGCTTTCGGTGAATAGTAGTAGATACGTATATATATATATATATATGTATATATATATATATATATATATATATATATATATGGATCTACTTCATATGATTGAAAGCTCATATGATCGACAACCATTTGACTGACACCAAAACACCTAAAGCTCATATGATCGAAAGTCATAACATCGACACATGAAATCCAAAACATTATGCCCTTTCCCCACTGTAGCACAACCTTGGAGTAGGAATAAATAGATAGGGGTGTGTGGGGGCCACAGCCCCCAACATATGTCATAAATTTTAAACATACACATGAATACTTATAACAGAAATGACTATATTTATCTAAATAATGTGGGGGCTCCACCCACACCCCCCCCCCAATGTGGGGGATTGTGCCCCCCAGACCCCCCAACTATTTATTCCTACTCCAGATTCGCGCTACAGTGGGGAAAGGACATAAAGCTTTGGATTTCATGTGTTGATGTTATGAGTTTCGATCATATGAGCTTTAGGTGACCCCCCCCCCACACACACACGTATATATATATATATATATATATATATATATATATATATATATATATATTTTTTTTTTTTTTTTTTTGCTATTGTGTCATCTTTCTGCAGGTCCAGATGTAGAAAAGGAGGTGTGGCTAAAGTCAATTCAGTCTGTACCAACCCCTGCCTCTAACACTGGGTTGCCAGTGGCAGCCAGGTCTGCCTTCCATAGGGTGATGAAGATTCCCCCGCTGGAGGTGTTAATGGAAGGGTCACTGGTGCCCTTTTTGTCTACTTCTTAGGATAGCGGTGAAGGATCCTCTCCTGAAAGTGGACTTAGATGAGATGCCAGTAATTTCCTGCATCCTTTGTAAGCATCGGTGGGTATTTAGGAGTGCCTGTTACTGGCTGCCTGCCTTGGCAACATGAAATGCCTTCTGGCATGATTATTGGATTTGCAAGACTGGCTGATCTTCTCCATCCGCTGCTACTGAGGGAACATCCAACACATAACACTGGCCATCTGAGTGAGTGATTACTGGTCCAGCACATAACACTGGCCATTCAATTGAGTGATAACTGGTCCAGCACATAACACTGGCCATCTGAGTGAGTGATAACTGGTCCAGCACATAACACTGGCCATTTTGGTGAGTGATAACTGGTCCAGTGTACAAAACTGGCCATTCAGGTGAGTGATTACTGGCCCAGCACATAACACTGGGCATTCAATTGAGTGATAACTGGTCCAGCACATAACACTGGCCATTCAGGTGAGTGATAACTGGTCCAGCATATAATACTGGCCATTCAGATGAGTGATTACTTGATGTGTTGTTTTCTGTGCTACCCTGCTTACACATGCTAGGAACCCACTCTGTCCCCACCCTAATGTATTTCACCCTCATGTGTTATTCTCCACTCCTTGTTTGTTGTCCAGCCCTCCTCATCACCATTTGCCCACTGTCATTGTCAAGCAACTCCCCTCCCCTCTTTTTATATGTATCCTACCTCGTTTGTGTCTGCATTTTGTGTTTGTCTGTCTGCCCCTGCTACTTGACCTTCTCCTTCTAGCCTAGTAATAATCATCCCTCACAACTTTCCCAACCTACCCTTCTTTTGTAATAGAAAAGATCTTTACCACCAAAAAAGACCATTCCTTCCCCTCTATATTTCATATCTTATGGTTGTTCTTCTTTGTTTCCTTCTGTTTCCTCATTTTAGGTTCATAGGTTCATAGGTAGATACTAGGTTATCTGCCCGAGGGCATTTACAAGCCCAGCCAGAGTGTGTCGGCTTTTGTTGCCCCATTGATTAATTAACTGATCCTCTGTCAAGCAGAGCCAATGAAGTGATCCCAGGGGTGTATTTTCTGTTACTCATCCACTCGTCAAGGTTTCTTTTGAAGAGTGTTAGTGAGGGGCTCTGCTTGATGTAATTTGGAATTTTGTTCCAAAGCATGGGGAGTCTCTGTGACAGGAATCTATCCCTCCAACATGTTCTATTTATTGTTGTGGTGAGGTTTAGCTCACTAGAGTGCATAGCTCGCAGTGACTTGGATTTCTTTAGGTGGAGCATGTCCATCAATTCTGAGTTGGACATGGCTTTGTAAGTCAGGCAGAGATCACCTCTGAGTAAGCGATATGCCACTGAGTACAGCTGGAGTTTTTTCAGTTGGGCTGCATAGGACATATGTTTGAGGCCAGTAATCCTCTTGGTGAGGTACTTTTGTGGTCTTTCCAGCTGTTGGAAGTGTCTTGTGAGGTACAGCCCAAATGGGGCATTGTACTCTATGATGGGTCTAATGAGTGATGAGTAGATGGGCACTATAACCTCTTTATTTTCAATTATTATTTCTTCCCCATTTGCTCCCCATTTATATGAAAGACCAGTGTTGCCAGTTAGCAGTGCAGATCCACATTGGTCATTCTCTGTTGATTGATGCATGATAGCCATGGCCATGGACTGCTACATTCCATGCATTAGTGTATATTGCCTAGCCTGTACTAGCTTGCCTTGTGTGTGATGTCCATCACATTGGTCATGCATGTTACTATGGCACTCTTTCTCCATAGAACAGACTTGTGATGCTTATCATTGTATTGATTTTATTGTTACATATCATTAATTAATTGTCTACATATCTCATTCTTGTATGGTCCTTTGCTCAGTACACTGATGTTGATAAGTGACTTATACATATCTGGTTAGCTGTGCAGTTGTTCACTCATGGATCCTGGAAAAGTAATGGCACACACTTGTCTAGGAATCTCAGCCAGTGCTTTTATTTTTAATAATCAGATATATCCACAGTTAGTGGGTGTTTTTGAGTACATTAATTGCAACTGTCTATGCAAATACATGTTATCTGACTGGGAAGAAATTTTTGTTTGTTTATGCTGATTATGTTAATAAGGATGCAGTGTTACTTCAAACACGCCCCCAAAAGATTGCATTCCTCAAGTGGAATCTAACAACACATCCACAAAACACATCTCAGACAGGCACACCACCTGATGGCTTAAGTGATCACTATCCCATGTATGCCATAAGAAGCCAAATGAAACCACCAAAACCATGCTTCTACAGCTTAGCAAGGAATCTATCTAATTTTATCAAAAATGCTTTCATAACCACACTTTGAAATTGGAATGAGCTAAAAATACTTCCAGTAGATGAAGCAGCAACTAAATTCAATGAAACATTTATCACAATATTAGATCAAAAATCCCAGAGAGGAGAAAGAAAGTTAAGCTAATCCCTAACCCCCTGTTTTAGTACCCACACTAAACAATTAATAAAGCAAAGAGACAAAGCATACCAAACACGGCTCTCAGTACTCACTCAGACTGTTATCGGCACCATGAATTACATAACCAAACTGAACTGCTAACACAATCAAACCAGAAAAACTACTACATAAATTTGCAACAATGTTGACCTAACAATCCTAAGCATTTTGGGACAACAATTAACAACTTCCTTCACCCAAGCAAAACTATACAACAAACTCCTCTAATATCTGAGACAAACATATATATTACCCGTAATCGTAATACATACTTCATACGTGCAATCACCTCTCTTATCCAAAATCACCCTCCACACACCCTATATTCTCCCTTCAAGCCAGTTGCCCCTACTTCAACTATCAAAACACTTATTCACAAACTAAACCAGCCATTTTAACAGCTGATAACATTCCTGCAGAGTACATTAAAATAGCAGTTAGTGCTGAATTATTTTGTATCCATACAAATAAGTTGATCCATTCAGGAATCTGACATCCTATTCATATGAAAAGAAAAATATCCTTCCTTTATGTAAGGGAGGCAAATCTACCGAATTATCAAACTATAGGTCAATTGCAATACTTCCTGTGCTAAATGAGGTCCTTGAAAAGGTTTACCCACTTAGGGTTAATAGAATATCTTCAAGACAATTATCTGCATTCCAAATCTCAACATGACTTCTATCCGGGCTATAGTAGAGAAACAGCATTACTGACTTTCCTTAACACAATACATAATAAAATAAATTAAGGAAAACTATTCTCTGTATTCTTCCTGTACCTCTCTAAATCATGCAAGATGGAGAATCTCTCCTATCTTTTCTTAAAGATTGTTGTTCTTAATCCAGTTTCAGATCAGCATTAAAAGTGCATTACGAGACTCAAGGAACATGCACTTGCTCATTCACTCTAGCATCAGATACTAACACAATGCTAATTTCATGATCTTTAATCATACCCTGACTTAGGAAAGGGGTCCAACCCCATCTGTGTACTACAAACCCAAAACACTTGGAAAAGTTAAATTGAGAGAAGTTGCATAACTTCCTCCCTCTGTATAGTTTGCTCTGACTCTACTTTTCACTGTGATTCTTTCAACATGTCAATCCTGATATCCTTTCTGCATATAATGTATGCATATATTGTGTTTTGTTGGTCACTCTGTATATAATGTGATGTAGCTATTATCTTTATAGCCCTGGGGCAACTCTGATCTTCACTCTGTATTAAACACATGTATATATGGCATTTTGTCATTCACTCTTGTATAATGACATTGTATCTATTGTTTTTATTGCAGGACCAAGACTGAAATAGGTCCAATGGAGTCAGTGAGCTACTGTGGGTTAACAAATCCAAAATAATTTAAATAAATAAACAGATAAATAAAATAAAATCAATCAATCATTAAATAAACAAAATCCTGCACAAACTGACACACCTGGGCATGTCTACATCCATCATCTCGAGTTTAATAGAAACCTTAGCAATAAGAAACAATATGTTAAATGGAAAAATAGGCACTCTGCTTTCTTACCCACGGAAATAGGTGTCTCACGATGATCCATATTAGGTCACACACTATTTACTATACTTAAAGTTACTTTCTTGGAGTTTTAAAGTTCCAGACTAGGGTTAATTAGAAAAAATCATATCCATTCACTAATTGTTAAGGAATTAAATCTATCTAATTAGTGGATGATGTTGAGAAGTAAGATTTCTTATTTACAGTATTTAGCTGCATTGTGATGTAGCTGCAAGTGTTGTGAGACTACTGCTGGTGTGTGACTGCACTGGAGTGCGACTACTGGTGTGTGACTGGAATGGTGAGAGACTACTGCTGGTGTGTGACTCCACTGGTGTGAGACTACTGGTAGTGTGTGACTGCACTGGTGTGAGACTAGTGGTGTGAGACTACTGCTGGTGTGTGACTGCACTGGTGTGAGACTACTGGTGTGAGACTACTGCTGGTGTGTGACTGCACTGGTGTGAGAATACTAGTGGTGTGTGACTGCACTGGTGTGAGACTACTGCTGGTGTGTGACTGCACTGGTGTGAGATTACTGGTGTGAGACTACTGCAGGTGTGTGACTGCACTGGTGTGAGACCACTGGTGTGAGACTACTGCTGGTGTGTGACTGCACTGGTGTGAGACTACTGGTGGTGTGTGACTGCACTGGTGTGAAACTACTGGTGTGAGACTATTGCTGGTGTGTGACTGCACTGGTGTGAGAATACTGGTGGTGTGTGACTGAACTTGTGTGAGATTACTGGTGTGAGACTACTGCTGGTGTGTGACTGCACTGGTGTGAGACTACTGCAGGTGTGTGACTGCACTGGTGTGAGACTACTGCCAGTGTGTGACTGCACTAGTGTGACACTACTGCTTGTGTGTGACTGCACTGGTGTAAGACTACCACCGGTGTGTGACTGCACTGGTGTGAGAATACTGCTGGTGTGTGACTGCACTGGTGTGAGACTACTGCAGGTGTGTGACTGCACTGGTGTGAGACTACTGCTGGTGTGTGACTGCACTGGTGTGAGACTACTGCTGGTGTGTGACTGCACTGGTGTGAGACTACTGGTGTGAGACTACTGCTGGTGTGTGACTGCACTGGTGTGAGACCAGTGGTGTGAGACTACTGCTGGTGTGTGACTGCACTGGTGTGAGACTACTGGTGGTGTGTGACTGCACTAGTGTGAAACTACTGGTGTGAGACTACTGTTGGTGTGTGACTGCACTGGTGTGAGACCACTGGTGTGAGACTACTGCTGGTGTGTGACTGCACTGGTGTGAGAATACTGGTGGTGTGTGACTGCACTTGTGTGAGATTACTGGTGTGAGACTACTGCAGGTGTGTGAGTGCACTGGTGTGAGACTACTGCAGGTGTGTGACTGCACTGGTGTGAGACTACTGCTTGTGTGTGACTGCACTAGTGTGACACTACTGCTTGTGTGTGACTGCACTGGTATAAGACTACCACCGGTGTGTGACTGCACTAGTGTGAGACTACTGCTGGTGTGTGACTGAACTGGTGTGAGAATACTGCTGGTGTGTAACTACACTTCTGTGTGACTATTAGTGGTGTGTGACTGCACTGGTATGAGACTACTGCTGGTGTGTGACTGCACTGGTGTGAGACTACTGCTGGTGTGTGACTGCACTGGTGTGAGACTACTGGTGTGAGACTACTGCTGGTGTGTGACTGCACTGGTGTGAGACCACTGATGTGAGACTACTGCTGGTGTGTGACTGCACTGGTGTTAGACTACTGCTGGTGTGTGACTGCACTGGTGTGAGACTACTGCTGGTGTGTGACTGCACTTGTGTGAAACTACTGGTGTGAGACTATTGCTGGTGTGTGACTGCACTGGTGTGAGAATACTGGTGGTGTGTGACTGCACTTGTGTGAGATTACTGGTGTGAGACTACTGCTGGTGTGTGACTACACTGGTGTGAGACTACTGCAGTTGTGTGACTTCACTGGTGTGAGTCTACTGCTGGTATGTGACTGTACTGGTGTGACACTACTGCTTGTTTGTGACTGCACTGGTGTAAGACTACCACTGGTGTGTGACTGCACTGGTGTGAGACTGCTGCCGATGTGTGACTGCACTGGTGTGAGTCTACTGACGGTGTGTGACTGCACTGTTGTGAGACTACTACTGCTGTGTGACTGCAGTGGTGTGAGACTACTGCTTCTGTGTGGCTGCACTGTTGTGAGACTACTGCCGGTGTGTGACTGCACTGGTGTGACACTACTGCTGGAGTGTGACTGCACTGGTGTGAGACTACTGCTGGTGTGTGACTGCACTGGTATGAGACTACTGCAGGTGTGTGACTGCACTGGTGTGAGACTACTGCCAGTGGGTTACTGCACTAGTGTGAGACTACTGCTGGTGTGTGACTGCACTGGTTTGAGACTACTGCTGGTGTGTGACTGCACTGGTGTGAGACTCCTGGTGTGAGACTATTGCTGGTGTGTGACTGCACTGGTGTGAGACTATTGCTGGTGTGTGACTGCACTGGTGTGAGACTACTGCTGGTGTGTGTCTGCACTGGTGTGGGACTACTGGTGGTGTGTGACTGCACTGTTGTGAGACTACTGGTGTGAGACTACTGCTGGTGTGTGTCTGCACTGGTGTGAGACTACTGGTGGTGTGTAACTGCACTGTTGTGAGACTACTGGTGTGAGACTACTGCTGGTGTGTGACTGCACTGGTGTGAGACCACTGGTGTGAGACTACTGCTGTGTGTGACTGCACTGGTGTGAGACTACTGCTAGTGTGTGACTGCACTGGTGTGAGACTACTGCTGGTGTGTGACTGCACTGGTGTGAGACTACTGCTGTGAGACTACTGCTGGTGTATGACTGCACTGGTGTGAGGCTACTGCTGGTGTGTGACTGCACTGGTGTGAGACTACTGCTGGTGTGTGACTGCACTGCTGTAGGACTACTGGTGTGAGACTACTGCTGGTGTGTGACTGCATTGGTGTGAGACTACTGCTGGTGTGTGACTGCACTGGTGTGAGACTACTGCAGGTATGTGACTACACTGGTGTGAGACTACTGCCAGTGTGTGACTGCACTGGTGTGACACTACTGCTGGTGTGTGACTGCACTGGTGTGAGACTACTGCTGGTGTGTGACTGCACTGGTTTGAGACTACTGCTGGTGTGTGACTGCAATGGTGTGAGACTACTGCTGGTGTGTAACTGCAATGGTGTGAGACTCCTGCTGGTTTGTGACTGCACTGGCATTAGACTACTGCTGGTGTGTGACTGCACTGATGGGAGACTACTGCTGATGTGTGACTGGACTGCTGTGAGACTACTGCTGGGTTGTGACTGCACTGGTGTGAGACTACTGCCAGTGTGTAACTGCACTGGTGTGACACTAATGCAGGTCTGTGACTGCACTGGTGTGAGACTACTGCTGGTGTGTGACTGCACTGGTGTGAGACTACTGCTGGTATGTGACTGCACTGGTGTAAGACTGCACTGGTGTGACTGCACTGGTGTGAGACTACTGGTGGTATGTGACTGCACTGGTGTGAGACTCCTGCTGATGTGTGACTGCACTGGTGTGAGACTACTGCTGGTGTGTGACTGCACTGCTGTGAGACTACTGCTGATGTGTGACTGCACTGGTGTGAGCTACTGCCAGTGTGTGACTGTACTGGTGTGAGACTACTGCCAGTGTGTAACTGCACTGGTGTGACACTAATGCAGGTCTGTGACTGCACTGGTGTGAGACTACTGCTGGTGTGTGACTGCACTGGTGTGAGACTACTGCTGGTATGTGACTGCACTGGTGTAAGACTGCACTGGTGTGACTGCACTGGTGTGAGACTACTGTTGGTGTGTGACTGCACTGGTGTGAGACCGGCTGGTGTGTGACTGCACTGGTGTGAGACTCCTGCTGGTGTGTGACTGCACTGGTGTGAGACTACTGCTGGTGTGTGACTGCACTGCTGTGAGACTACTGCTGATGTGTGACTGCACTGGTGTGAGCTACTGCCAGTGTGTGACTGTACTGGTGTGAGACTACTGCCAGTGTGTAACTGCACTGGTGTGACACTAATGCAGGTCTGTGACTGCACTGGTGTGAGACTACTGCTGGTGTGTGACTGCACTGGTGTGAGACTACTGCTGGTATGTGACTGCACTGGTGTAAGACTGCACTGGTGTGACTGCACTGGTGTGAGACTACTGGTGGTATGTGACTGCACTGGTGTGAGACTCCTGCTGATGTGTGACTGCACTGGTGTGAGACTACTGCTGGTGTGTGACTGCACTGCTGTGAGACTACTGCTGATGTGTGACTGCACTGGTGTGAGCTACTGCCAGTGTGTGACTGTACTGGTGTGAGACTACTGCCAGTGTGTAACTGCACTGGTGTGACACTAATGCAGGTCTGTGACTGCACTGGTGTGAGACTACTGCTGGTGTGTGACTGCACTGGTGTGAGACTACTGCTGGTATGTGACTGCACTGGTGTAAGACTGCACTGGTGTGACTGCACTGGTGTGAGACTACTGTTGGTGTGTGACTGCACTGGTGTGAGACCGGCTGGTGTGTGACTGCACTGGTGTGAGACTACTGCTGGTGTATGACTGCACTGGTGTGAGACTATTGCTGGTGTGTAGTTACATTGGATTTTGAACTGTATTTCTTAATTTATGGTTTAGATAATTCCATTTTTGTATTAAATATATCTATACTGTATCTATAGCTATATATATATATATATGCTGGAAAGGCCTTCCCTTTAAACTCTTAAAGCTTGAGCTTTATTCTGTATCCAGTAGGGTAGCTGGGGTGGGGGGGTGAGAGGGGCAACTGCCATAGGCACAGTCTTTTGGCAGAGGCTGAATCAGCCAGTTCCAATCTGTCTTTATGGCAACACCTGCTTTTATTTATATATTTATTCACATTTGATTAATGGGAAAGTTTGACTGGGTAGGAGCCTTTTTTCAGTAGAGGCCTTGGGAGAAAAGCTATGAAGTTTTACACAACATTTTGAGAACAATAATTTTACAGTCTTTAAAAATAATACAATAAACAAATTTCAGTTTAAATAATTTTATTAAATTAGACATAATATCAAAACATTGGATAAGAATAGATACAAGTTATATGACAATAATTTAATAGTCAGAAAAGTTTTAGCCAGTGTATAGAGAAATTAAAGGTAAGTTTGTGTAATACAAACAAGAATTGCAATATGAAGTGAGAGAAAAGCAGGCTTATGGTATATTCAGACAGAAACTAAGGTGAGAAATTGATATAAGTAAGGAAGTGAGTGAAGAAGGGAGTGTAATAAGATACAAGGAATGATAGGTATTTCTTCACATTTAGGGTTATAGTTTATACTGGTGTTGAGCAAGAACAAAGCCAGCTTTGGGCTAGGAAGACTTTCAGAGTGGTTTTGAGGGGTGCAGGGAGGGTATTGTCCTGACGGATGGAGTTAAGGAGCTCCAGGCCTCAGCAACATGGCATGAGTACAGAAAATGTCCAGCAGATTTGATAGGTTTGTGGACAAACAGGGGTTTTTGGTCACTGGATCTTAATGACTGACTAGGAACATAGTTGCGGTGAATGTTATTTAGTGCTGGACAAGCAGATGGATTCTGGATAATTTTGTAGGTGTTAAGAAGCTGTGTATATGTTAGGTGATGGAGTAGTTCTAACCAGTTTAGGCTTTTTAGTGCTATACAGTGATGGGCTGTGAAAGGGGTATTTGCTGCAGATTTATCAACTTTATTATAGAATTGTTCATTTTGATTTTTGTGATGCCTAAAGGTTATTAAGGATGAGAGCACCACAAAGAAGTGTGGGGAGGAGATAAAAGCAGGTATTGCATTTGCAGTCAAACCAAGCACAATAACACTCCTTGCAGCAAGCAGTTTGCAACAGTTTAAAAATAAAAAAAATAACTAACACTGCAGTGATCTCTGCAGGCAGGGAATAAACTATAGCAATTGTTTGCTACATACAGTTTAAAAGATGACATTTTTTATTTTTTTAAATAAAATATGTTGAAGGAGGGTTGGGGGTTAGGGCAAAGCAATGGAACCTAAATGTCCAGGGTATCTGGCTACCTGGTTTGGTGTGTCATTCGAAGAAGTGTCTTCAGTGGAAGAACTGGGGGGCATAGATCTTAGATCTTACTGTAATAAACCTGGTGTGTCCATAGAAGAAGTGCCTTCAGTGGAAGAGCTGGGGGGCATAGATGTTAGATCTTACTGTAATAAAACTGGTGTGTCCGTAGAAGAAGTGTCTTCAGTGGAAGAGCTGGCGGGCATAGATCTTAGATCTTACTGTAATAAACCTGGTGTGTCTGTAGAAGTGTCTTTAGTGGAAGAGCTGGGTGGCATAGATCTTAGATCTTACTGTAATAAACCTAGTGTGTCTGTAGAAGTGTCTTCAGTGGAAGAGCTGGGGGCATAGATTTTAGATCTTACCTTAATAAAACTGGTGTGTCCGTAGAAGAAGTGTCTTCAGTGGAAGAGCTGGGGGGCATAGATCTTAGATCTTACTGTAACAAAACTGGTGTGTCCATAGAATAAGTGTCTTCAGTGGAAGAGCTGGGGGGGCATAGATATTAGATCTTACTGTAATAAAACGGTGTGTCCATAGAAGAAGTGTCTTCAGTGGAAGAGCTGGGGGGTATAGATCTTAGATCTTACTGTAATAAAACTGGTGTGTCCATAGAAGAAGTGTCTTCAGTGGAAAGTGCTGTGGGTAATAGATGTTAGATCTTACTGTAATAAAACTGGTGTGTCCATAGAAGAAGTGGCTTCAGTAGAAGGTGCTGTGGGGCATAGATGTTAGATCTTACTGTAATAAAACTGGTGTGTCCATAGTCTTCAGTGGAAGGTGCTGTGGGGCATAGATGTTAGATCTTACTGTAATAAAACTGGTGTGTCCGTAGAAGAAGTGTCTTCAGTGGAAGGTGCTGTGGGGCATAGATGTTAGATCTTACTGTAATAAAACTGGTGTGTCCATAGAAGTTTCTTCAGTGGAAGAGCTGGGGGGCATAGATGTTAGATATTACTGTAATAAGCTGATCACTTGGAACATTTTTTTTTTTTTTGCTCTTTACTTGGCGAGCTGTAGGGTGAGGTGCTGGATGAACCTACTAAGCTTCTGTTCATATCGTTCCACTCATTTAATTTACACTTCAATATTCAGAGTATTAGTCCCTTTTCTGGATATTACTTTTTAAATCTGTAACATATGGGACAAGAATACCAATCACTGTAGAGTCAGAGAACTGCTTCTTGGAAATCAACTTGGGATTAGTGCGTTGGCTTTGCTTCTAGTGAGAGAAGAAGTGTGTAAGAGGCATTATTCCCTAGCCTTTCTAGGGGTAACTATTCCCTGGAAAGCCTAAAAATTGCTTCTCTTGAGCCAGCTTGGAATTAACGATACAGCTTTAATGCTGGTGAAAGAATGGGGATTGATTCCTGCTAGCATCTGATTGGACAGTGTCTAAGGGACTTCACCGATTGGTCTGGTTGCAGTTTTGACCAGATCCTAGATTAGGGCATTTATGCAGCTTGGTTTTCTGTTGCATCCAGATGCTGTAGGTTCTATCAAGTTTATTTACTAAACAAAGACTATAGCAAATGCACTGAACCCAGCAATACTTCAGGAAGTAACGGATCTTTGGTTTCTAGCTGCATGCAGCTGTGCTCTTTATAATACTTCTCAGGAAGCTTGGGATTAGTGCTGCTCTTTTGCTTCTGATGAGAGAAGGAGTAAAGGATCATTGGTTCCTAGCAGCATGAGGCTATATTGAGATCAGCAATATCTCCACTACCAGACAGCAAATCCAATAATCAAATCCAAACCTAACAGGCACTAATGAACTCTAAATTTCATAGGCAATGCTCCCTCCTTCCCTCCCTATGCTCACAGTCATGTACTATTTACACAAACTGATACAGTGTGTGAAATATATAGTTATATAATTTTATTATTGGCAAAACTCTCACACAAAGCCATGACAAAGAACATGCAGGTTTGCAATACCACACAACACCACACCACTAAACCACAAAAAACTCCTAAATGTAACCTAAGAAACAAGCACTGTTATCAACGTTATAAACAGACAACGGTGACAGCACCCACCATGAAACATTCATTTAAGAGCCACGCTGACTCAGTTCAAAATCCCATGGGGCAAACTTCCACACAATCCAATATTCTGGTGATAGGTGACTTCATAGTGAGGCACAACTATGCACCTCTCACCAGACTGTTGAAGTAATCATGGTCAGTTGCCTATCAGGTGCCAGGATTTGCCACAGCACACATGCACTGAGTTCCCTGTATCACAAGTATACATATGACACTGTCATAGTACACGTGGGTGTAAATGACTTGAGATGTTCCTCCCTTGACTATGGGAAGAGAGACATGTCTGATGCAGATATTCTACCATCACCAGCAATATTGCTTCATTTCAAACAAAAGATTATCGATTTCAGCAATTGGCTTAGCTTCTAGTGTCATTCTAAGGTGGCATATCATATATCAGCCTGAAAGGATATGGTAGACAGTCCTATTTGCTTTGCCAGGGATGGCCTGCACTTATCGCCCCTGAGGCTTTCGTATATTGGCTAAAAGTTGTTCACCCCCATAGTGCCTTTTAGGCAATGTTAGACTTCCAAAGCTTCCATCATAACAAAATAGAATCCAGGTAACATAAAGGTTTTGACTGATGATTTAGACTAGCAGAAAACTTGTATTTAGAAGAAATCTATTATGCATAATACATATTTAAATGGAATAGCATGCACCCAGGCATATTTATAGATACATTCTAAAGGGACAGCTGTCTGGGTCATCTAAGTTGATTATAGACCATGGTTATTTCTTAAAAAAACTAGATATCTGTTACATGATTTGTTGAAGAGGGTTTCTAATATGGTGAAATCACTGTGACAAGGAATGCTGTAATAAGTGAATATGGTAAGGCTGCTTAATTTTATTATTGTAATTCTCTTGCCGAATTGTGCTATACGTGCAATAACTATTTCCATTTTACTTTGACTCATACCTAACATATACCTCATTTTAACAGTGAATGGTATGGCAGATACCTAACTCAATGTTTAATCCATGTCTGGAAAAGCTCCCTTAAATATCAAGTAGTGTACTTCTCTTACAACCTTTAAAACAAGTCTGGTGACTGAATGTGTTACAACATAAGGGGGATTCAATAAAGTCTACATGATAATTTTGACCTCGTGTGCAATGTGGCATGATGCTCACATGGCTGTGAAAAGTTTTAGATTCAGTAAACTCCACATAGCTGCACTCACTCACGTGCAGACACGGAAACTTTCATGGCATGCAAATTACAGCATAAGTAGCTGAATTGTATGCTAGTGAATGAAATCAACACAGTGGAGTGAGTCAACAAGGAAATCAACACAGTGGAGTGATTCAACAAGGTGTAAAGTAACCATGTAGACTTTGTGCTTCTGTTGGTCATGTATACAAAAGTTTTCCAAATACAGCCATGCACATTGGTATACACAGAAATTAGAACAAGTAATGGTCCACACATTTGTACAGAACAGACTCTAACATGTAACCCCACACACATTATGATATTACCAGACATGTTGGATTGTAGAAAATAGCAACAATTCCTTATTAAGTGCCATGACTTAAATGCCCAAATGAACAATGTAATCGTAACTAATGTGGACAGCTAAAAGTGTAAACCCCATGAAACATAAAATCCCAAACCTGCATTACTCTATGCAGATATATGCCTGAGTAATATCCTCCCTTGACTGTACAACATTGGGCTCTCCATCAGTTTCCCTGCCTACACTGTTACTAACCATGTAGATTCAGGGCTGTCGACATAGTGAAGTTGCAAATGAGGTCAAAACTCATTAGAATTGATGACTCCCAAAAACGTGTAACCATGAAGGTATGTTCACTTTGCATAGCACTTCCACAGTCTTCATGTTGAATGCATGTCAACAGTGAATGATGACATTGGGGGGGGGTGTCAGGTTACACTTGCAGAAGTGTACACGTAGGTCTGTGAGGTATAAAAGTGCATGTAAGCAGTGCAAATTCATATGTTCTGTATCATGCTCTTTATTGTTTGTTAAAATGTATCATATCTACCCACATTAAATTAAAATGTATGTTTAAGTTTTCATCCTTGTTTGCATGATAAAGTGCTTAGCGCAACCATGGGAAAAGAAGGAATGAATGGCAGGTTTCTTGGTGCATCACTATTCCTGTGGCAGCATCTATATGTGTAGGGCTAGAATATAGAAGGTCCTGGGTTGTGCTACAGAGTCTGTAACCTTCCCTCTACTTTTTGAGCTGCATGTTTGAGCAATATCATAAGCATGGACAAAAGTAATAAGTTCCTTGTGTTCACCTTATTTCAGTGTCTGTGCATGCAGTAGTGTGTAGGTGGGTATTGTGCATTAATGGGCACTAACATAATTCATATATTCAGTACAGTAGCATATCTTCTTCATAGGGGCTAATTACAGCATAAGCAGCACACAGAACTTCAAGGATCATAGACAATGCAGAAGAGTAGTTAAGTCAGTTTACAAAAACAGAATTCTTTATTCAGTAAGTGCTTTCATGGGAATGACTCCCACTTCTTCAGACCATTCAATGAAATGCATTTCATACCAATCCATATATATAAGTAGAACATAATTAGTACCAATTAAATCAAGACCACACCATCTTGCATTCTTAAAGTGACAAACATAGGAGTATAAGCTGGTAATGGCTGTATTTATCGGGTTTTTGTGAAGCACGGTGAACCACCTATGAAGCAGACAGCCAAAAATAGTGACCGGATACATTCAATGAATGCACTTGGACATTGTGAAAACCTGGCCTGGAGTACAGATGGTACTGGGTGCTAGTACATAGTGTGCAAGCTTTCTTTTACTGCTGTGACATTGCAGTTTACAGCAATGAAGTGCAACATAGACAAGTGTTTCCTGAACATTCTTGTGGCAACAGGTGTAAATGTAGGACTGGCATACACATGACCATGGGTTCAAATACAATATATACCATATAGTGTTATTTTTACTAACATTAGCAGTGTAGTTCCTGTTTGTGCACCACTTACCAACACACACACACACACACACATACACATGCACACACACACACACGCACACACGCACACACGCACACACACACACACACACACACACACACACACACACACACACACACACGCGCACACACACGTGTAACTCGCACACATGTACAATTTGTTAACCATCGGGCAAATCTGTTGCTCACTGTGCTATGGATCTGTATATATGATGCTTCATTATTGGCGTTTATTGTCCATTTCCTTTTATGACATAAACTACATGCAAAAATATTACAAATTCAGGGCACATTCTAAGTATATGTCATATATTCAAAATACATACATGTGTTGTCCCCCTCACAACCAGTACAATCCTGGGGGCTAAATATTTTATACACACATATATCAACCACACTACAAAGTATAATATATAATGTTGTGTGTTCCATCATGGACAGGGCCAGTCAGGGGTGCTGACAACCTTGTTCTGCTAAACTCAAACCTCCAACTCTGCACAATAAGGGTACTTGTATTTTCACACAGCTAAGCTTCTACACACCTAGGACACACTCTACAGTTAGGCTACTGGACTCATATGAACCTATGAATCTACATGGCTATGCAGGCCTCCCAACCTGTTGTCCCCCCATATGGCCTGCTGATGTCATCTACCATAAGTTAACTTTCATCCATGCAAAAGTCAGACTTGTGCTGTGGTGTTTGCATAAAATGCTGTGTTTTGGAGTCTGTATACTTAGATAGGTACGGGTTCTCTTCTCACTAAAGTCAACTGTGTACTTGTGTGTGTATGTGTGTGTGTGTGTGTGTGTGTGTGTGTGTGTGTGTGTGTGTGTCCAGCCAGAAGATCAAATGTGTATCCTGCAGTTGGCACATCAATTTCATAAACTGATAGCATGTTGATACTTTTACCTGCCTACACTTCCATTTCAGGCATGACTCCCACCTTCTTCTCTCCAACATGCACTGCTAATGTCATCCACTATGAGTTGCCCTGCAGCCATGTAAAAGTCAGACTTGTACTGCGGTGGCTATGTAGAATTTTGTATTCTATAGTTTGCATACTTACATAGGTAGAGGTCCTGTTCCTACTGTAATCAACTGGGTGCATGTGTGTGTCTCAACTCATCAGAATAGACATGCTATCCTACAGTTACTTCTCCAATGACATGGCTTACTAGTCTTTTGATACTTGCACAAGCCTACACATCCAATTCATGCAGCCCTCCCAACCTCGTGTCTCCCACATGGCCTGCTGATTTCATCCACTATAAGTTGACCTGCAGAGATGTAAAAGTCAGACTTGTGCTGTTTTATCCTACAGTTAGTTTTCCAATGACATGGCTTGCTAGTCTTTTGATACTTGCACAACCCTACACATCCATTTCATGCAGTCCTCCCAACCTCTTGTCTCTCACATGGCCTATTGTTGTCATCCACTATAAGTTGACTTGCATAGATAACAAAGTCAGACTTGTGCTGTGGTACTTGGGTATAGTACTGTGTTCTGTAGTCTGTGTCCAGTAGATAGGTAGGGGTTTCTGTTCTCACTGTAGTCAACTGTGTGCATGTGAGCTGTTACCTCACATTATAGAGACCCTTTTACACCAGCATGTGGGATACCTTATCACCATATGGTCAACAGACAATGCTGATGTACCACCATATGCTCAACAGACAATGCTGATGTACCATCACATGCTCAGCAGACAATGCTGATGTAATCAGCTACATCAGATTATTGCATGTACAACCATCTCACCAGGGCAGGATCAGACACTAGCCTGGTGCCCAGACAGACATCACCTTAATTTCTTAGGAGGTTACTAGGCTATTGGTTCTAGGGCCTTTATAAGCCTAACCATGCTATACCATTGTTCCCTTATTGACCAACTTGTATATATTTGGCATATGGTCTCTATTTGCAGTGCAAGTGTATGACCATCATCAACTGCCCTTATCCAAGAGGGACATGGGTGACACACCTAGGGCAAATTTATGATCTCCCATCCGGTTGACTAAGTTACGCTTAAATAGGGTGCTTGAGGAGCTCTGTTTTATGTGAACTGGGATTTTTTTTCAGAGAAGTGGCGATCTCCAGGAAACATATCTGTCTCTCCATCATGTCCTGTTAATGTCACAGGCTAGGTTAAGATCCCTAGCGTGAGTGAATCCTGTCCCATGTAACTTGTGGATGTGCAGCATTTCTATTAGACCTGAGTCTGAGACTGCTCTGCAGGCCAGGCACAAGTTGCCTCTCAGCAGCCTGTAAGATACAGATTACAGTGACAAGGCCTTCAGTCTGTCCATGCAGGTCATGTGTTGCAGGCTCTGAATTGTCTTGGTGAGAAACCTCTGAGGTCTCTCCAGCTGCTGAAGGTGTCTGGTGAGGTACACACAAAAGGGAGCATTGTACTCTATTAGTGGTATGATGAGGGATAAGTACAGAGAAGTTATAACATCCTTAGCTCTGAATGTGATGCCCTTACTTATGAAATGTGCAACATAGAATGCCTTCCTTACCACTGTGGACACATGGTGATCACATTTAAGGGTGCTATCAACTTGTGTTTCTAAATCTCTCACCACAGGGTTTCAGCTAAAGGTAGTACTGTTAATACTGTAATATGCAGGGCCTTCCTCTTGGCTAAAAGGGATGATAATGCATTATTTAGCATTTCGTTTGAGTTTGTGGCTTTGGTACCAATCTTTTGTCTGTGTAAGGCCTTTTTGTATAATGTCAGCATCTTTCGGGAACTCAATGATTGTACTCAGTTTGCAGTCATTGGCAAACAAGATAAGCCACAGGCCATCTATTTTCCCATGGACATATGAGAAATAAATTCAAAACAGTAGGGGCCCAGCACAAATCCTTGTGATACACTAGTGGTAACTGATCTGTTGCTGGAGGTGAAATCCTTAACTTTGACTGTATGTGTTTTGTTGGTGATCCAGTTGGCTACCCATCTAGTGACATATGGGTTAATTCCCAGCTGTGTGAGTTTAGCAATGATGCCTGAGTGGGGGATTGTGTCAAAAGTCTTGGCTAAGTCAAGCTAGGCTGTATGTAGTGTTTTACCCTCATTCAGGGCTTTGTTGACATTCTCAGAGTCATCTACCAGGTGTTAATAATTATGCTCTACCCTTACCAAAGCCAAATTGTGTTGGGACAACAGCTTGAAGATCATCTATGTGTTTGCTGATAAGGTCCATGATTATTTTCTATAGGGCCTGGCAGATACAGCTGGTTAGGCTTAGGGGTCTATAGTTCCCATGATTGGTTGACGGACCCCTTTTATGCAAGGGAATTACTGTTGCTGTGTTCCACCCTGCTGGGACATAGCCAGTGCTTAAACTGTGGTTGAAAAGAGTGCAAACTGGTTCTACTACATCCTGTTTCAGACCATTTAGTAGGCAGTCTGGGATGTTATCTGGTCCCATAGAGGCTGTGTTTTTGGCCATGGCGAATGCAGTTATGAACTGCTCTTTGGAGATACTAGGTAGAGGGCTGGTGACAAGTATGCTTTGCGGTATGTCTGGTGGGAATGGGGGATGAAATTTGCCCCAAACTATCTAGAAGCTGGTTGGCAATGTCCTCAGTGTCAGTATGAGTGGCACCATCTACTCATAGTCTGGTACAAAGCTGGCCCTTTACTTTTAGATTTATGATGTAGCTAAAGAATGGCTCCTGATTATCTTTAGTTAGGGATGCTAGTTTAGGTTCATATGTGGCTTTAGAGGACTTTACAAGATAGCTAATTTGCTTGTTCAAACTGTGGAGGGTGTCCTTCCTCTGCTGAGTCAGTTTCCTCTTGTTCTTAGATCCTACTTTCTTCCAGTTGTTGTATAACCTATGTATGCTTGATGCCCACTAGGATGGCTTGTTTTCTGTGAGGACCTTGTTTTGATCCGTTCACATTCAGCCAACTCACTACATTTGTATAGATGTTTATACAGACCATTTGTGTACACCTCTGTATAGCAGTCATTGCTGACAGTGGTAGCAGGGGAGTTGCAACTATTTATGGCATGTGTTAGGAGGCTAAGTTTTGCTTTGGATAAATGTTTCATCTTTTCTGCACTTGAGGGGGGTGTTGGGTATGATCATGAATTTGAACAAGACTGAAGTCTGATCTGACCTGACAAGAGGGACAACACACAGGGGTTAGTGCAGAGAACCCATATTTTGGAGAGTACTAACTCTAGGACATTCAAGCCCTTTGTGGGGGTGCAGACTAACTGTTAAACAGAATGTGTATTAACAATGTCCAGCAAACTTAGGATGAGCGTGTTTATATATATATATATATATATATATATATATATATATATATATATATACATGAGTCTAAATTGATGGAAGGATAGTTGAAGTCACACATGACCAAGGTGTTTGGCTGTATAGTGAGTGAATCAAGTAGGTCCAAGTAGGCAGAGTGGCACTTGTGGTTCATGGTTGTGGACCTGTAGTTAACAATGATATGGAAGGGTACATATAGTTGGACTTGGAGCTATGGAATCATACTATTTGACCAGTCTTGTGGTGTATTTGTCTTTAATGAAGATATATACACCTCTGCCTTTGGTTCTTTCATGCTTGTTTTGATATCTGAAAGTGTGGAAGGCATTGTAGCCTTGCATGGCCAGGGAGCTGACTGCAGCCTTGAACCATGTTTGTGTGACTGCACAGACATTGACATCTTCCAAGGTAAGGAGTTCTTCCAGTGAGTGCAGTTTCTGATTTATACTTCTTGCATTAAGCAGCATAACCTTCAGTTTGTCTCTAGTGGATTATTTTACATTGGGAATTTAGTTGTTCTGACATTGCCTAAAAAGCCACTATGGGAGAGGCAAGCACCATCATATAGTACGGTGAGGTATGTCTTCAGTCATTCACTGCAACATAGAGTATGACAGAGTCATAACTGTACTTGTTGAGAGACTTGAGTATGTGCATGATCTGATGGACCCTGGCACCTGATGAGCAGCAAAGTGTGATCTTCTCCTTGTCCAGCCTGGTGAGGGGACATCTGTGTGTCTGACTGTGCAGTCACTTATAAGCAAGACATTTGGTTTTGAGGTGTTTTGCCTGAGGGACTTATTGGCTGAGACACTGTTGTGTGTATTATTATGTGTACTAGATTCTGTTGGGTCTGCAGCGTGTGCAATTAGGTTTGCATATGGGATGTCTCTGATCTTTAGTTAGGTTTGTAGCAATTACCTCTTCATATGTGGTTTTGTGTGTTGTGAGCTTGTTATGTGCAAGAGGTGACATGTGCCTGCTGAGAAAATGTTTGATATCTGGTTTGTTGTTATGTGAGAGAATTGATTCCATATTCATAGTATAGATACTGCACTCACATTTTGTATTAGTTTGTTTTAGCAGTAACTGGTTGTCAGGATATATGAGGTAATTGCTATGTTGCCTTAGGATGCCTATGTAAATCAGGCTGTCTGGAGAAATAGTGGGAACTGTCCCTCCATTATGGAAGGTATATACTGTATAACTAGTGGGGTGTGCTAGATGGAGCAGGTTTTGGTGTAACACTAACATAATGTGTCTATTCTATGAAGGGCTTCGGGTACACAAATGTGGCAATGTTTCACAATGCACAACTGAGTTGCTCGCAGGCCAACAATGCAAGCTCTGAGCAGCTGCAGTAAACTGAGTGCAAACACAGCAAAAGACAATGCAGGAATACAAGCCAAATTAAATGATTAAAAAAAAGTAAACAAAGGGAAAGGCCAAGAGTGAGACTTATTCCAGCAATTCCCAACTTGGATGTGTTCTGGGCTGCACAGTTCTGCCACAAGGTTGCAGGGGGGGGGGGGCTTTTTAATATAAGAGGGCTGGGTTTAGTGCTCAAATGATACCAACTTGTCTAGATTCTGCAAGCCTGAATCAAGCCTATGCTAAAAAATGCAGAAGTACTAGAAATTCAAAGTGCAGAAAATTGCAATCACAACAGAAGAACAAACAGTTTAAATAAAGCAGCAATTCAGTAGAATACTTCAACAATAGTGTAGACAACAAACCTTCTAAGTGTGAAATAAGTGGTCTGAAGTCTAAGTGTTTAAACCAGAACAAAGACACTTTCAGAATAACAGACACAATAAGCCTTCAACCAGTAACTCGTAGCTTAGAAGGGTGTAGGCTATCCTCTCCTGCTACAAGAGTCTACACCACAAACCTTCCTAATGTAAAAAAACTGGTTTGGAGGCCAAGTGCCTAAACCATAACAAAGGCACTTAGAACAACAACCACAATAAGCATTCAACTAACATTTCCCAGTTCAGAGGGGCAGAGGCTACCATCTCCTCCTACAAGAGTGCAGACTACAAAACTTCTTAATGTAAGACAACTGGCCTGAAGTCCAAGTTCTTAAATTAAAAGTAATAGGCTTAGAATAACAGTTACAATTTAATGTAATACCAGACAAATTACAGTGACATGTATTTTAATCTACCCACATACATCATGTCATGGTTAGTAGGCCCTGTGTTATCTTGATGAAAAAGTGCTGTGGTCTGGCCAGCTGCTGCATGCGTCGGGTGAGGTTCATGCAAAAGAAAGCATTATACTGTATTACTGTTCTGATGAGTTTAACTACAGTGCTTTCATACAATCCTGAGATCTGAATGTGATGGAGTGTCTTATGATGTGCATCATACGTGTGTAATGAAAAACATTAAAAAGAAAGGTTAGAAAGTAATGAGTCACATTACAGTTCCTGACTTCACAACCCTTACAAGAGAATACACTAGAAAGTACTGACATGATGATGCTATCCACTGTATCATTTTGCAAGGCAAATATAACTGACAGGTAAAATTATCAGCTCAACAACACAAATGCATGTATACTAGGCACTAATGTAGCTATGCACTCTGTGGATTAGACACAAAGCTTTTGTACTCTGAATCCAAAAGAGAGAAAACAGGGATATGACACAGTTATCATCACTTGCACAGGTGCTAAGAGGGGGCAGAAGGCCTAGGCTGACACAAAAAGTCAGTGACTGTATGTGAGGGAGGAAAAGGAAGCAGGCAGGCTATGTGTGTGTCTGTAGGGGTCTTCAATGTGAAAGCGGTGTGTGAGAGTCTGTATGAACACAGTCAAGCTCAGTGCTAGCTCTACATCTTGGAATGTTGTACAGGTGTGAGTCTTGCATGGTAGAGGTGACAGTTCATCATTCTCACCCCCAACCATGAGAAATGGCTCTGCCAGCAGTTGCACATTACAGGAGCATGACTGGGCACAACCACTTTAGCTATCAGCAGATGTTGTGACTCAGCTACGTCGATGAGGATATTGTTCCCCTCCCAGTAGATGTTCCATCAGAGACAGTGCTCATTCCATGACAGACACCCCTCACTTCATCACAGACACTCCTTCTTCCAATGTGTCATTCATCTGATCCGGGGAATCGGCAACACAGTGGAGGCAGTCACACATGTCAGGCTGTGCCACATCCTCATCCCTGAACATTCGTCTGGAGTGTCTTTCTGAATGTGCCTGTACCTCCATGATAGCCTTAAACATACATTGTGTGACACGGGAACAGACATTTCCACCAGGTAGAGGAGGGACAGCATGCCTCCTCTGAACACTCCTATGAACCCTCCTGCATGTCACCTCACCAATGTTTTGGTTATGACCTGACTCAACAGGTACTGAAGCTGCAGTAGACACACTTACATTCTCAATGTCATTGCCCTCCACCTGTCCTGTGTCTGTGGACTCAGTGGACTGGATAGGCATAGGCCTACTGGCTGTGTCTGGGGAAAAATAATGGGGTGGCTGGATGTCAACCTCTTTGTCAGATTCAACCTCTCCACTCCCCCTGACTATGCCTCGGTTATGCCACCATCATCATCATCATCAGTGTCTGATGAGACATTGACATCAGTTGGCACAGGGTCCACACTCCCACTGTCATGATCACCTGTGGTAAAAAGGGAGAAACACAGGCATACATTAATACCTGCACTACTATGGTACAACCTATGCTAAACAACTAACAGTGCTGCCACTATTAAAGATAGTACAGCAATGCACACAACAGGCCTAAAATGACACATTATGATATTTCTAGAAATTGATCTGCAGTACTGAAATAACTTTATTTGGCTTACAATCTGCAGGAGGCATACATTGCTGGATTCCTGATGGTGCTGAAATAAGTTAAGCAAGAGGTAAGGCCAACATCATCCCATTTAACAGTAAGACAGTAGGTACTACATGTACTCCTCTCAATCTGCATGAAGTGTTAGTTCAACAAGAATGTGACTAACAACTCCAAACTGAGCTTATTACTGTACCAATATTTCATTCCACCTCCCCCAAAAAAGGCATGTAACACAGAAATAACTTTTATCTCACTTGTTTTGCTACACAACAGTATTCATCTGGTCATATAACAAAGTCTACCTGGAAGCTCTTCCTGGGATGAGAAGGAGTGGCATCCAAGTTAATCACATGTTGTGGGCCACTCTGCTGTGAGTCGTCCATTGTAGAAGATTTGCCAGGAATTCCTCATTGGGGTGAGAGGTGGTTCTGCAGCAGGCCGGCCACCAGTTACCCTCTGATCTCAGGCAACAGCAGCTGCACATCTCCGTGCAGATGTTATCATGTCAGTGGCCCTGTGGTGCACCTTCTCATAAGTGACCATGGCCACCCACTGCATTTATGTTTGCAGTGATCTACTGTCATATTTTCAGCCTCTCTGGCATATTGGGATGACCCTTTCTGAGAAGAAAAGCCCCATGTTGACAGAGCACATCAACCATTATTGTATTCTTGGCCTCACTGAAGGGGGTTCTCCACTTCAATGACATTTTCAGTCCTAAAAGCCAACAGAATGATAATACACATAACTATCACATAACCATAAACTAACTGTTACCAGACAAAGCAGTAAAAGTAGGCAGACAGTAGTACTCACTGGAAAAAATAAAACATTATATAGATGTGAAATGCTAACCACAGGCAGGATACAAAACAAGGGTAGAAGCAAGAGCAACATAGCTTTGTTTTGTGTCATAGCAGTAACTCAACTGTGCTTCCCTACCAAAAGAACAGCACATTCTAGTTTGTGACATAACAGTAACTTCCTGTTGCTCCCCTCACCCACAAAATAACAGGCACATGAACCACTTCACTAATAAAACACATTTGAAATGCTAAATATGGATTCAAAGGACCTGTCCCTGAAACATTTGTACATGTGTATCACACAGCTTACTATTTTCATGTATTGTCAATCATTTATAGCTCTGAAATGGCTTGGCAAACATGACAATGCCACAAGTACACTTCTACCTAATGCATAAAAGTAACAGTGTAAAAGGCTTGGCTTCACATTATTCATTAATATCTTCCAGCATATGCATTATGTAGGTAACAAAATGAGTGCATACCTGCCCAAGTTCAATACTCCTCTGTAAAGATAGCTTTGGAAATATTTTGCTTTTCTGAACATGTCGCAAGTATCCTCACCATCAGTTTAGATAGCTACACATTTGCCTTTTTTATAATGGAGTAGATTATTAATGGATTGCATCTGTCTAGGCTGTATTTCAGGGATGCTAATTACAGCATAAGCAGCTGAACTGCATGCTAATCAACCAATCTGATAGACCTATTCAACAAGTTATAAACCAACCATGTAGACTCCATAGCATGTACACTTCATGTTGTTTCCTCCTGTGGATTTCAAAAGTAGTGGAGTACAGACACAGAAAGTCTACACAGACAGAATGTTAGGAGCTGCTGCTTAACTGCATTTGTATGTGCTACAGGCTGCAGGCAATGCTGCTGCTGCTGCCAGTGCTGCCTAGGCTGAGACAGAGGAGAGTTTTCAGGCCACATTTAACTTATCACAATGTAAACAACATGGACATTGTAGAGTGCTACAGGATGGACAAAGACACAATACAGGAACCCTGTACCTCTGCCACCTTCAACTCAGAGCCACAGCTTTTAAGGGGGTTCAGGCGCCTAGGCAGCGAGACATTTTCCTGTGGTACATTTGATTGGGGACACATGGCTGAAGTGACATTCAGCTGCAGAGAAATATAACTGTTTGCAAATTCCCTTTGGGCAAAGACAAGCACACACTGATATGCTCACAACTTTAATAAACAAGTGGATGGGGATGGAAGAAGTAATGTGTGTTGTGCTCAGTGTACAGTATATACTTGTATAACTACAGCATGTAGAAGTGTGCTACAGCATGGAGGAAATCCTGCAGGCTACTGTAGTCACATTTATGCCCCAGTTTGCGTTTTAAGTAATGTTCCCTAGACATTGTAAAGGGGGTAGTGGTCCACACACTCCAATTATAAAGGCACTGCCCATTGTGCACTGTATTTTTACTGCCACTGACATGCCCTCTGGCCAGCCTTCTGCTGATGCCTGCCATATTGCCTGCTGTCTCATGTTCCCTTGGGGACCATGGACATTGTTTTCCCCCTGTGCATTTGGTTATTAAAACTGTGGGCATGGCAGTGTATGCTTCTCTTTGCCCACAGGGAATTTGAAAGCAGCCATATTTCTCTGCAGCTGAATGTCACTTCAGCCATGTGTCCCCAGTCAACTGTACCACAGGGAAATATCTCACTGCCTAGGCACCTGAACCCCCTTTAAGGCCCATATATATTGGCAGCATACTGCTTGCATCACAGTCAGCCCTGAACTAACACTGTGACAACTGCTGTATTTATGAGTTAAGTCCTGAACATGTACTGTATTGTATAATAACATTATGACATGTTCTTGTATTTCATCACTTGGTGCAGTAAGCAACTACAGGGTGGGAGATTTGTACAGAAATTAATGTCACATGACAGCAGAGAGTTATTTGACTTGTATGTGTCGATTAGCAAGTAGTAGGCCTCAGGCCACAAAGATTCACTCATTGATACCTCCCCAAAGTAATGATGATCACTGCATGCTCTTAGTTTTGCACCATAAGTTTGTAATGGGAAATCCTAGCAGAGAGAAGTTAAAAAGTAATGAGACACAGCACTGTTTACAGCTTCACTACCCTCATAAGATCAAACTGGCAGGATGCAAAACAAGGAGAATAACAATAGCAGCATATCCTTATTTGTGCCATAACAGTAGCTCAGCCTGTATTCACCTCCTTGAAAGAACATTATACCCTTTCATGTGCCATGACAGAAGCCCACCTTTGCTCCCCAGCCCAAAACAGCAGTCTATGCTTGTTTGTGCCATCCAACCTCCCATTAATTTGAGGGAACTGCATATCATAGTGTTCCCAGTTAATATCCTCACACATTTTAAGGTAAATGATATAGACTGGCTTACACACTGCATGTCTCTGAGTACTGGTCAGATAACTGAATAATGACCAAGAAACACAGAAAGGTCGGACACAACTGTATATTTGCAAGGAATAATCATAGCAGGTTATGTGATCCCTAAGTGCACTGCATCCAAATATACTGCACAGAATGCATTTACAAATAACAGGTCATGCCTTGTTATTATTGTACATTCAGTTGCACTTGGTTGTGTGAGAAATTATGTCATGTATTTGGTGCAAAGCTGTTTGTGGGGCAAAGATGGTTAAGTCTCCCTCCTGTATTCTGACAGTGCATTGCAGTGAGAGTTGAGATTCAGATCTGTGTAGTCATATCTCATGTATCCTAAAACTTCCACTGTGCATGTCATAGCTTGACTTTCCACATTTCAACTAATGCCCCACTTTTCTATTTTTTTTTCTTTCTTTTAGCACAAGCAGCTTTTGCTATTTGGATTTCATTTTCACTTAGAGTGGCAGTGCACAAACTGGATGAATGGGCCATCCACGTAGCAGACAGGACCCAGACAGCCACATACATACATACACCGGATGCATTTGATTAATACTACTGGCCATCACACAAACACATTTCCCCACAGCTCCCACTCTTGCACAGTGTGTCTGTGCCATGGTAAGAGATGCACAGCACTTTCAAATGTTGCAAAACCAGAAAGTGGCACTCCTAGTAAGCACAATACCTGCAATTGGAAGGAAAACATAATTTTACATTGGTCTTGATCTGTTATAGGCATGGCAGGCATTCCTGGAGAGTTTTTTGAGATTCTGTGGTCAAAGATGGGGTGTCCAGGAGTACAAAGTTTTTGTTGGATTCCTAGTGAATGAACATTGGCCCAGGTTTTTTCAGAGAGTTTGGATCACAAGGCAGAGGCATGGAATAGTCTGCCCCAGGCTCCGACCAGTGCTTCCAGTATCTCCCACACTGGTGAACAATGTAGGAATCACTACAGAGACCTTAGAATGAAGAAGAGGGATATCATTGACCATACCTCTCAACCTCTTAGAGCAAGAAATCTGGACAAAACCATATATATAAAAGTGGACAAAGGCCCAAGAATAGGGACGATTTTTAAATATTGCTCTTACAAACTTAGAAAGGTGATAGAATAACAGGTTTTGCATTAGCATGCATTTTCTGAAGGTTATGAAGTCTGAAACTCAAATGTCTGTCATTATTTTCTAACTTCAATCTTTAATGATTTGCCACTAATTTGCCAAAAGATCATCATTTTATGAAAAACAGACCAGAAATATGAGGCAAAAATCTGTACAGTTGAGAGGTATGCCCTTGACCATTGGATCGAGTAATGTAGGACTGGGGGCACCCCAAAGATGTGTACGTATCACTTACAGAGACTACTTGTAAGAGTTAAAAGCTGGATATAGTTAGGATTGGTATGCTTAATGGTGTTCTGTTCTGTTCTGTTTTTTTCTGCAGCCGTCAAAGACCAAGAACTGAATGTGCGAACCCATACTACTAGATTGGCACTGATGCAAGACAAATGTGGTATATATGCATCTCAACAGTAGGGTTATTTTAGTATTAAAAGTTATGACACAATTATTGGTTAATTATACAGTTGTATCAAACTGAGCATTTATTTCTCAACTGTAATAGGAAAGTATGAACACATTATTGTGTAGTCCAAAACAGCAGTTCAATATTATAGAGCAGTCATAGGTTGTGCCTTCGAAATCCACACTTCCCAAATACACAGTGTTGTTAAGATTTTATCAATATTGCAATGTAAACATCAGAGCTCTAAAGCGGTGTCATCACTTGCTTGCTGTAAACTGTAATCAGTATAATTGGAACGGTTTACTATTAAAATTTCGAACTGCACTCCATCGACTGTGCTATAGTCGGCAACGGAAGTTCGAAAATGTCGAATGTCGAATTAAAAAAATCAATCTAAGAATGGTTTTAACATGGGTCGAGGTAGGTGTTCAGTATTATTCTGAATTACAAACATCTCCCCTACCTTGACCCATGTTTAAACCCATTCCTAGATTGTTTTTTTTTTACTTCGCAATTATCATTTTCGAACTTCTGTGTTTGACTATAGTACAGTCGACGGAGTGCCGTTCAAAATTTTAACAGTAAACTATTGGAACATGCTTATGTGCAATGTGGGCACACATCAAGGATTGCTTACTGCAATCTCTAATATATTGTGCATCTGTTAGGAGCTGGGTAGTCTTAACAGTAAACAAAGTTATTTGATAGGTGTTGGTACTGTAAAAGCAAAGGTAACAGACTAGAGTCAAATAATTGTATCAATGCTTTGTATGTCACATATGAAGTTACTAATGTTCACCCTTTTTTTTCTCTCACCCCAACCCTTTTCTCTCTTTTTTTCCTTTTTTTCCACACAGCAGAGCGGTGTAGGCCTGCTCCACTGGATCCTTCTTAACCCCCTCTCTACCATCTACAGCATCTCTGCCTAGCACACCTGCTGTGCAACCTGGTAGCACCCCTTCTGTGCCTCTGCACTACCTGGCCCCACAGATAGTTCTGCCCTGCAGGATAGGCCAGTGGTTCCCTCCAGGAGCAGTGGCACCGGTGGTGAGTTTATCAGCAGTGATGAACCTTCAGGGTTGATGCGTAGGATTGTGTACACCTAAACAGGATGGAGATGCTGTTCTCCATCATTGTAGTAATACAAGGAGGCACAGATGTCACACACTGCACAATCAGCACAGTGAGATGACAGGGATGACAGTCCAGTGGGTGATGACTTGATTCTCACTTTCACCCAACTCGACATCCATGGGTTTACGATGTCCCTACCCTCACGCCAGCCATGGTGTTCACCCACCTCTTGTGTCCTTCACTGTCCCTGTCTCTTATCTTGTTTGTCTTGTCTGTTTGTCAGCTGTTGCTTCCTCACCTGCCCAACTTACCTCACCCAGACATTTCTATATCCCTTCCCCAACATTCCTCTCTCTCTCAAGAAAAAAAGAAAAAAAAATGGGCACCTGTCCCACAAAAAAAAAAAAAAGGCATCCCATATGTAACTCTCCATTTCTCACATGCATCTTCATGACACAGTCAATAATAGATTGTGTTGTGGTCACCCCTCCCTCTGGAGGTGACAGTTCAAATTCAGCTAAATTTGTGCATATATGTTCATGCTTTATTCTTGAAGAAATGGATAGCTATATTTCTTTCCTACATCCTTCCTACACATTCCTGCCTTCCTTTCTCTTTGTTCTTCACCCTGTTTGCCCTGCATTTCACCACTTCCTTGTCTTTCCCATTTCTTTTCTTTAAAGCATAATTGAGCAATGGTGTGCATCGTACATTAATGCACAACTATGGCAAAACCAGTTGTAAGTATTATATACATTTTGTATTGGATACCAGTACCATGTAGCCATATTTTAGAGACTCCTTACCAATTACCACACCTCAGAATTTGGATTTATATGCAAAATTATGTGAAACTGTTACAAACACCTGGATTTGAACCCCGTACCATCTGAACACAGCTATAAATGTATCACTGCATTAACATTACATGGGACACATAGCCCTCCAGAACACACACCAGCACTGCCTTCACATAAAAATACAAATCACACACCCACCTTCATGGAGGCTGTCATTAAAAATCTACCCAAACAGCAGAGACCTCCAACACAGAAATGCACTCAACCACCACAACACAACACTAATCTTGAGACACATAACTCTCCTAAACAGTGTGCCACTCAACCAAAGCCCCTAAGGCAAAACAGCATGCCCAACACACTAGTTATAGATGACTCGATAGTGAGGCATACTGATGTCCCACTAACTAGGCTGAATAAGGAGAAAGTAACAGTCAGCTGCCTGTCAGGCACCAGGATCCACCACATAAAGCATACACTCAGGTCCCTCAACAACAGGTACAAATATTACTCTGTCATTGTACATGTGGGTGTGAATGACCTGAGATGGACCTCCCTGGACTACATGAAAAGAGACATTGAGGTGCTCTTGGATTATGTAGCCCAGGCCGGTATGACCCTAGCCCTGAGCAGCATCCTACCATCACCTAGAATGATACCACAGTACAAGCAGGAAATAATTGATTTCAACAATTGGCTAAGTTTCTGGTGTCATTCTAAGGGGATCCAGTATCTGTCCACCTGGGATGACATGATTGACAATCCTTGATGCTTTGCAAGAGATGGCCTGAATCTGTCACCCCTGGGCTTCTGGATACAGGCCAAGGCTCTTGCCACCCATATAGTGCCTTTTAGGTGGTGTTCCAAAGACCAAATTACCACCGCAACAGCTACAAACAAATGCAATCTGAGGGACATGCTGCTCAATGCTAGAAGTCTAAATCTCAAAATGCACTCAGTCAAAGCATTCCATAAAATGGAAAACATCGACATTTGTGCTGTAACAGAGACCTGGTTCAAGGCAGCAGAAAGCACCCCTGCATTACCAGGCTACAACTCATTCCAAACCTTTCGACCCCAGAACTTGGACCGAAGCCCCAACGGTGGTGGTGTTTCCATATTCATAAAGGATGTACACACCTCCAGATTAGTAGCCCAACATAACTCATCTGAGATACTTCAGGTGCAGCTAACACTGGGTAAGACAACAATTCAAGTTGTAGCCTGCTGTAGTCCTCGATCATGTCCCAAGACTCACACTCCACATTCCGAAGCACCCTGGAGAATACTAGGGTCCAACCTAACACTCTCATACAGGGTGACTTCAACTACCCTCCATTAACTGGGAAAACTACTCATGTACCAATACACTTGCCCAACATTTCCTGGATTTCATTAATTCCAATGCCCTGGACCAGCTCATTCTTATCCCCACTAGAGGTAGCAACATCCTTGGCCTGGTCATTACTAATATGGGTGACCATTGCTCTGCACTAGTAGTCAACCCCTCCCTGGTTAGATCTGACCACAAACTAATCACCTTGGAAATCCACATCCCTCCCACCCCGCAAAGGTAACCACCATGAACAACTTCTCTAAAGCTAACATTGGGCTCCTAAAAACAGATGTGGCTAACTTCATGGCACCCATGCAAATGGAGATCAGTTGCATGACCACCCAATCGTGCACCAATACACTGTATAAACACGTACACAAATGCATGGATCTTGCCATACCCAACAGATCCAAGATGCTCTCCTCCAAAAAAAGGAAGCCAATCTGGTGGTCTTCTGCCATAAATAAACTGTGCAACAGAAGGAGGAAACTGATGCAGAATAAGGTAAAGTCCCAGAACTGGAAAATCTCCGTTATCAGCCTCAACAAAAAGTTGAGATCCCTCATCAAATCCCCTAAAGCTAGATATGAAAACAGATGCAGCAGATAGTAAAGAAAACCACAAGGCCTTCTATAGTTATGTAAAGAATCTCCATGGCAATACCCAGATTTCCTCTGAGCTACTGTACAATGGTACCTCCTATACTGGGCCAACAGATATTGCCAACATACCGGCCAACAGATTCAGTGCCAGCTTTAACCCTCTCCCCCCCACGGGATCAGTCACAATACCAGTAGATTGCCAGGCACCCGGTATTACTGCTGCACAGCTTTAAACAGCACTGTCCAAGGCCAAGAATACAGCTTCTATGGGACCTGACAATATCCATGGCTGTGTTCTACATGACCTACAGAGTGAACTGGCACCTCACCTGTGTGCCCTGTTCAATCATAGCCTCACCTTAGGCTTTGTCCCTACCAAATGGTGCACTGCTACAGTCATCCATCTCCACAAAGGAGGAGTGAATACAGACCCTGGGAACTATTGCTCCATTAGCCTGATGATTCTGATATGCAAACCTACGGAACGCATCATCACAGACCTAATAAACAAGGATATAGGGAATCTCCAAACTCTGGATCCCACACAGTTTGGTTTTGTGAAGGGTAGATCATGCCTGCTCAACTTGGTCAACTTCTTTGAGTCAGTCACCAGAGCTGTGGATGAAGGCAAGGTGGTTCATACAGCCTACCTTGATCTGGCCAAGGCCTTTGATACCATTTCCCACTCAGGAATCATAGAAAAACTCACTAAGCTAGGCATCAACCCCTATATCACTAGGGGGTTGCAAACTGGCTCACAGGTAGAACCCACAGTGTGAAAGTAGCTGACTCCAAGTCAGACTGTCAACCAGTCATGAGTGGAGTCCCACAGGGTTTGGTCCTGGGTCCTCACCTGTTTGGTATCTACTTCTCTGAAGTCCAGGCCAACATGAAGGGACTCTGGCTGACAAAGTTCACAGATGATTGCAAGTTGGGAGCTATTATTAACTCCCCGAGTGATGCTGACATCCTACAGAAAGACCTCACTGAGACCAAAGACTGGTGTCAGAACCATGGCATTAAGCTCAATGCCAAATAATGTGTCATCAACTCCTTTGGGAAAAACCCAGTTCCCATGAATTACCACGTCAATTGTAGTCCACTGAACACAGAAGGCATTATAAGAGATCTGGGAATACAGGTTGACAGCAACCTCTCTTTTGACCACCACATTGCCACTGTGGTCAGAAAGTCCTTCTATGTGGCACATCTCATTACTAAGGGTTTTGCATCCAGGAAGAAAGAGGTCATTGTCTCCCTCTTCTCTTCCCTCATTAGGCTAATCATTGAGTACAATGCCCCATTTAGCATGTACCTCACTAAACAGCTACAACAACTGGAAAGGCCACAAAAGTACCTCAAAAAGAGTATCGTAGGCCTTACACATTTGTTCTATATGGACAGACTAAAAAAATCCAACTATTCCCTGTCTCATATCGCCTACTTAGAGGCAATCTCTGCTTGACTTACAAAGCCATGCCTCACCCAGCTCTGTTAGAAATGCTACAGCTAAAGAAATCCCAATCCCTCCACACCACATGCTCCAGAGACCCCAACCTCATTACCACAATCAACAGTACATGCTGGAGGGACAGGTTCATAACCCAGAGACTGCCCATGCTATGGAATAGACTTCCCATACATGTCAAGCAGAGCACCTCACTGGCCCTCTTCAAGAGAAGTCTGGATGAGTGGATGGAAAATAGAAAATTCACCCCAGGGATCACTCCAGTGGCTTTACTCGACAGAGGCACTGAGAACTAAGGTCGGGTGGCACTATGCCAGGGTAATCTTAAGGGCTAGACTTGTAAAGGCCCAGGGCCATTAGCCTAGTACACACCTATGAACCTATAAACCTATGAACAGGTGGTGCTACAAACTCAGGTGCTGCATAAAACTAAATGAGTATCATGCAATAATACTTTATAAATGATTACAAGGGATTGTGTTATGCTACTTCATTCAAATTTAATGAAGAAGATACGACATTAGTGATATAGGGAGCAAGCATTAAGGAGTACAAAGGGAAACCTTTCCTAAACTGTATCACTTACTGTTGAATGTGTTAAATACATATGCTAGTTAACTGACTCTGTGGCAGCAAGTGTTAATGCATTGTTGGTGGAGGCAGATGGTACTGGGTTTGACTATGGGTGGAAGTAGCAATTTTACAAATGTGTATGATACTTTAAATATATCTGTTTATATTGCTGCTATTTACCTTTTCTTCATGTTGGTGCACAGTATGCACCATTGCACAATAATTGTTTAAAGAAAAGAAATGGGAAAGACAAAAAAGTGGTAAAATGGTGAGTGAACAGGGGGAAGAACAAAGTGAAAGGAGGGAAGGAATGTGCAGGAAGGATGTTGGAAATCATAAGGCCTTCTTTAGCTATGTCAGAAACCTAGGAGGAAACTCCCAGATATGCTCAGAACTAGTTCAAAATGATGTGAAGATTACTGATCCTACAGACATTGCCAACATACTGGCTGACAGGTTCAGTGCAAACTTCTCCCCCCCAAAAGGAGAGATATCTATACCAAACGATTGCAGCCCCCCCAAACATCTCCAGCGCCCAAGTGAGAACTGCTCTCTCCAAAGCAAAAAACACAGCATCCATGGGACCTGATGGTGTCCCCGGCTGTGTGCTCCACGAACTCAATGAGGAATTAAACCCACAGCTAGGACAGCTGTTTAATCAAAGTCTTACCTCTGGATACGTACCCAGGAGTGGCGCACTGCAACTGTGGTCCCACTTCACAAAGGCGGTGCCTCCACCGACCCTGGAAATTACCGGCACATTAGCTTGACAAGCCTTATCTGCAAAGCCATGGAGAGGATCATAATGGACCTCATAAATAAAGACATAGGGAATTTGCAGACTTTGGATCCAACCCAGTTTGGCTTTGTCAAAGGCAGATCATGCCTTTTAAACTTGGTTGACTTTCGAAACAGTCACCAAAGCCATTGATGAGGGAAAGGCAGTCCATACAGCCTACCTCGATCTAGCTAAGGCCTTCGATACAATACCCCACTCGGGTATCATTGAAAAACTCATCAGCTTAAATGTTAACCCATACATCACAAGATGGGTTGCAAACTGGCTGAGTGACAGAACCCACAGGGTCAGAGTTGCTGGCGCCATGTCAGACTCAAAGCCTGTCACAAGTGGTGTCCCACAGGGCTCAGTCCTGGGCCCACTCTTGTTTGGCATCTACTTTTCCAGTACAAGCAAACACAGGAGGGTTATGGCTGACAAAGTTTGCAGATGACTGCAAACTGGCCATAGTAGAAAACACATCTGACACAGATATCCTTCAGAAGGGTCTCACAGAAACGGATAACTGGTGCCAGAGCCATGGCCTAAAATTAAATGCCAAAAAATGCATAGTCATACCCTTCGGGAAAAACAAGGTTACCCCTAGCTACCAAATAGGTGGCAATCCACTGAGCACAGAAGAAGTTATCAGGGACCTGGGGACCCAGGTTGATAGTAGTCTGTCATTCGACACCCATGTAGCTAAAGTAGTTAGGAAGACCTTCTACATTGCCCACCTTATCATGAAAGGATTCTCATCTAGATCAAGGGAGGTCATAGTCTCCCTTTACTCATCACTCATCAGACCAATGATTGAGTACAATGGCCAATTCGCAATGTATCTGACCCGACACTTGCAGCAGCTGGAGAGGCCACAAAAGTTCCTGACCAAAAGGATAAAGGGTCTCAAAAATCTGTCCTATGCTGCCCGACTGAAAGAACTCCAGCTCTATTCAGTCGCTTACCGCTTGCTCAGAGGTGACCTTTGCCTAACATACAAGGCCATGTCAAACCCAGATTTTATGAATATGCTTCACCTCAAAAAATCTAGATCCATCAGAGCCACAAGGGCGGGAGACTTAAACCTCGACACGGCTATTAATAGGACATGCTGGAGGGATAGATTCATCACCCAAAAACTCCCTATGCTGTGGAACAAAATCCCAGTACATGTGAGGCAGAGCACCACGCTGGCCTTGTTCAAGAGAAATCTTGACCAATGGATGGGAGATCGCAGATATACCCCGGGGATTACCTCAGTGTCACTGCTCGACAGAGGCACAGCAAAATAATGGGTATAGTTCCCCATACTAAAGGGGTGGCGTAAGCCACAAAACGATGGGCTAGGCTTGTAAATGCCCTCGGGCAGATAGCCTAGTATGAACCTATGAACCTATGAACCTATGAAAGAACCATAGCCATCCATTTCTTCAAGAATAAAACATGAACATATATGCACAAATTTAGCTGAATTTGGACTGTCACCTCCAGAGAGAGAGAGAGGAAGGGGTGACCACAACACAATCTGTTGTATAGGAAACTGGACCAAATTATGCGTGTCATGAAGACACTTAAATGGAGAGCTATGTAAGGGATGATTTTTTTTTTTTTTTTTTTTTTTTTTTTTTTTTTTTTAGGATGGGTGTCCATTTTTTTTTTTTGAGAGAGAGAGAGACAGGAATGTTGGGGAAGGGCTGTAGGAATGTCTTGGTGAGGTAAGCTGGGCAGGTGAAGAACCAATTGCAGGCAGACAAGCCATACAAGACAAGAGACAAGGATGGTGAGGTGGGTGATCAACATGGTTGTGCAGAAGATGGGAAATCCAGGTCCCATTCATGTTGAGGTGGTTGACAGTGAGAATCTAGTCCTCACCCAGTGGACTTCCATCACTGTCACCTCACTGCACTGCTAGCTGCAGTGCCCAATGTCTATGTGTCTTATAAGAGCTCAGCACAAGGATGGAGAGCAGGTGCCTCATCTGGCATAGGAGTGTGCCCACAGTGTGGTGTACAATCCTACTCGCCATCCCTGGCAGTTCCTGTTACCACCTCTGCCACTGATCTCGGAGGGAGCCACAGGCCTATCCTCTAGGGCAGAACTACCTGAGGGGTCTGGTAGTGCAGGGGTGGCAGAGGGGTTACTACCATGTTGTGCACCAAATGTGCTGGGCAGAAATGCTGTAGCTGATGGAGTGGGGGCATGTGGATCCAATGGGGAAGGCCTACCCCGGTGTGTTATGGGAAAAACAAAAAATAAAAAAAATTAAAAATAAATAAACAGAGATAAAAGGGTTGGGTATGAGAAAAAAAGGAAAAACATTAGCAACTTCATATATAGCAAAGCATTGATACAATTATTTGACTCTCTTCTGTTACCTTTATTTTTAACACTACAAACTCCTAACAAATTTCTTCATTACTTTTAAGACTACCCAGTTCATAACAGAGGTACACTATAGTACAGATTTCAGCCACCAATTTTGATGTGTGCACATATTGCACATATGCATGTTCCAGTTATACTGATTACAGATTATAGAAGGTCATTTGTGCCACTGCTGTAGCGGTATGAAGTTATCTTCCAGTAATGATGAAAACCTAACAGTATTGTATATTTGGGAAGTGTGGCTTTTGAACCCATAACCAATGACTACTCTCAATTACTGTACTGTGTTTTTGCCCTACAAACTACTGCAGGTATACTTTCCTTTTACAGTTCAGAGATGCATGCTCACTGTTATTTGAGAATATGACATCATTGCTTTGTGCCACAGAGTAAGGCATGCATAGTTTCTTTTACAGTTGGGATATGCATGCTCAGTTTGATCCAACTGTATTAAATACCAGCTAAGAGATCCTTAACTTTTAATACTACGAAATTACTATACAAATTATTATTATTATTATTAAACTACTATTTAGACAGTACTGTTCTGATGCATACATACCACATGCTTTTTACATCCTTACTAAATGCACAGCATGGGACTTGACATTCAAGGCTCACTCTGCAGCAGCTGTGGAAAAAAACAGAACAAATCACCATTATCAATACCAGTCTTGACTATATTTAGCTTTTTACTCTTACAATTACTCACTGAAATTGATACTTACACATCTGAGGGGTGCCTCCTGTACTAAATTCCCTGATCCAATGGTCAAGGGTATCCCTCTTCCTCCTCTGGAGGTCATCAAAGTGATGTCTGCATTGCTCACCAGTGTGGGGGATACCTGTAGCAGTGGTTAAAGCCCTGGAATATTATTTCAGGCTTCCGACTTGTATTCTGATGTTGAATAGTCCTGCTGAAGCAACCAGGGCCCATGCTCTTTAACTAGGAGTCCAACAAAAACTTTGAATTCCTGGACAACCCACCTCTGTGCCCGAAAGTGTATATCCTCTCCAGAAACTCCTGAGATGCCTGCCATAGCTCAAGCTCAATGTATAATGAGCATTTCCAGCCAATTGGATTTTATATGCTGATGTTTTCCCACCTATTGTATGCCTCGTGCTTACTGAGAGTGAGATTGTGCAGATTTTTGCAGAATGCCCAGATGGTTGCATCATATTTTTGGTCTGTTCCTAGTAAAATGTGTGGTTTATTGGGAAATCACTGAAGATTAAAGTCAATATAGAATGACATATATTTCAGTTTTGTACTTCATATCCTTCAGAACATGCATGCTAACACAAATCCTATTATTCTGCCTACTTTCTACAGTTATCAGACCAATATAGTAAATCTGTCCCCTATTTTTGGCCCTTTGTACCCCCATTAATTTAGTGTTTGTCCATATTTCTTGCATTGACAGGTTGGGTGGTACGATCCACATTCTCATTCTTTAGTGGCCAGCAACACTGGTGCAAATCGTGAAACCTTGCTTATATGCACCAAACATCATTAATATGGCATGATGCTGTGTGATGCTGCACGGTGAGGAGTATGGTGTACATGAAAACACTCTGTATAGGGTCTGTGCATAACCTGCATGGAGTTTATTGAATCAGGACCCATATCTTTGCCAAGGATATGCGGAGAGATAATCTACTTAGCAGGGGTCATTGTTACTTTTCTACAGTATTGGGTGATGTGCCAGAGCTTCTTGATGGCCTCATTTGACTGTAAGCTTAGTAAAAAACTATGTTGTAGCATTATATGAAATCATCAAGAAACAGCTGGGTACTTTAATTATTTCAACTGATGTTGAGCATATTACAGGCTCTATTCCTATTTTTTTAAGACTACAGCTAATTTTAAATATCACCTATGCTTTTAACAATCTGCAGCAGTTAATAGATATAGGTGGAAGAGACAAGGTGCATATTATTGAAAACATGCAAATGGTAAATATAATATAATAAATACTGCATTTATGTATCCTGTTTCTAGCAGGGCATATCATTTTAACTGTTATGTAGACCGTGAAAGTGTTAGCCTGAATCACATAGCCAGATTTACACTATGCTCTACATTCTGTGTTGTTAAAACTGACAGCAAATTCAATGAGAGAATTGTAGAGCATAGCTTAGAAAAAAATAATAGTAATTCATTTTCTGAGCATATCATAGTAGGATTACAGCATTCCTTTGTTTTCCTGTCTGACAGCTGGTTCATTTGGGGAGCCATACAAGTGATATAGTCAACTATACTAAATATGCAGAAAATAAATAGATTTTTTGTAGTGGGTGTATAAAACACCTGCTGCCAATGATGCAAACAGTCTGAAATCAGTCTTACGATATAGATGTTTGAGGAAGTGATGCATTTCATACCCTCTTAAGCTTTTCACAGGTGGTATTTTTATTTTTACTGTTTGTTCTTTAGTCATGTGACTTTGCTCATCCCATAACAGGTGGTTGTGTTTTGCTTAGTTTTAAAACACTTGAGGAAGGGTAGCATTTATTCAAATGCTCATGTATGTTTTTATTTATTTCATTAAGTTTGTTAACGTGGTTTGTGAGCTGCTGTTTTGCTTTTTCATGGGTTCTTTAATGTTATTGGCTCAGAATTATCTGCTTACATTTTTCTGGAGTTTTGTAGTAGCTTGGGCAGGCAACAGCACTGTACTAGAGGGCTTTTTAAAACTTCTCCTCCCCATGCCCATCAAATATTTACAACTTTCTGCTGTGCCTAGCACTATGTGACAAATTGACTTGGTGTAACCCCAATAGATTACAGTACTCAACGTGCATCTCGTTAGTGCATATCAGGTCAATAGACATGGAGTATCAGCCTACACTGCTGACATAAATAGTGGAATAAACTCCATATGAGTTCATGACAATTTTGCTTTGAACAAATGACCACAGTGGCCACTAAGTTTTACATAATATGTCACTCAGCTTGTAAATGGGGGATTACTTCATCTATGTATTCATATGCATTCCTTAACCTTCCCAGTCTATGTATCTAAATTTATTGATTTATTTTATGTATTTACACAATTTGTTAACAGGGGTAGAACACTGATCCCATTGGACCAATTTTGGTCTCAGCTCAGAATGTGAACACACTTCAAGTGGAAAAAATAAGAATAAATTATGCAATAGAACATAACAATAAAAGCAAAGGAATCGTTAATATACATTAGACAAATGATTTAAGAAGCTTGTCAACAGAAACAACTATCATTTACAATAGCCCATTAGGAGTTAGAGAACAGATACTATAGTGCAAATGGTAGGCAGTATGTGTTGGAGATTAGGGAGACTAGGTTATGTGACCTGAAGCAGAGCCTTTACAAGCCACTTGTACTGTGACATGTACCTGAGAGGAGGGGTAGTTAGACAGGAGCTTAAGATTTGAGGAAATATCCTTCCAGATCTAGTTTGAGTCTAAGGGTGGAAAGGGAGTGGCTAGAGTTCTGAAGTTTGGTTTTAAATTATTGCAAAAGAGCCTCTGAATGGCAACGGGATCTATGGTTATATGAAGGAGCCTGTCTAAGTAAGCTAGAGTGTTTGTATTAGCTTGCATTTGCCAAATAAGATGACAAGTTTAGTGTTGAAATATTTAGTTGATCTTGTTTATATATCAATATTATAACTGCATAGCTGTGTTCAGTATAATTTATTTATTTATTTACTTAAGTTCCTTTACCCCTTTACTACTGAACACTTGGCAGGGGACTGAAATATTGACTGTTTTTGTCTACTTCACCCAGTTATGTGAATGTCTGCATCACCACAGTGGTTGACATCTTTTTTCATTAAATTTTCAGGAAATATTATTGACATAATTACCTACAAAACATCATTACACTGGGTTCTACCCTCAATGGCAAGGGAGAAACTGATATATTGCTACTGTCCCTGATTTTCCCTCATATTTTGCTGTGTCCCTCAAACATTTTTGATTTTCTATTAAATCAGTAATCATTATAGTCAGTCAGTAATTCCAGGCATTAATGGCTTTGTCCTTATCCAAACCCCATCTAATAAACCCTCCTTTCCCAGAGTTAGATAGAGTATCCCCTCTATCACTATAAAACTGAACTGAAGATTACTCACTGCTTGTTAATCCTTCCAGGATTTAGTTATTCATTAAGTCAGTTATTATTGTTATCTAGTTACTGTTTAGATAATTTGTAGCTCTGTGTTTTACTTCTTTCTCAGTGCTGTAATTAGAGCCTACTACTCAATTGTACCCAATTTGCTCCTGTATTTCTCCATGTCATGATTACCGCTACTGTATTTATACCTTGATTGTTATTGTTTATCATCTGCCATGTCTTTCTGTGGAGCTTTTCTTCCCGGGCCTCCACTGAAAAAGGACCTGTGCCCAGTCGGAATTTCCCGGTAAACAAATGTAAATAAATAAATAAATAAAAATAAATAATATAAAAATTGTCCTAGATTGTTGTCCTTTGTCCCTGATTCTTAAGGAAAGAAGTTGAGGGCAATGGAACAACTGCATTTTTGAATTTCAGTGAAAAGGCTATTTTTACAAATGCTTTACGCCACAACATATACACAGAATAGCATATCATTTGATGTTCATTTTAGGCCTGAAGTCACATGTTTCTGACAACGTCTACATATAAATACTCTGAAATGAATCTAACATTTCAGTTTTCTGTTCAGCTTGACCAGTTTGAACATTTTGCATTTTATCAATTTCAAAAGCTCATTCTGCTCTGAATTTAACCCTACCTACAAATGACAGTATATCTCTTAAGATATTCTAATAATTTTGCATAGTCATACACTGAATAACAAACCTTATAATGCACATTGCATGACTTAACAGTAACTATGGAATGCAGACAGAAGAATCACAAATAAATGCATGTTTCTCAAAATAAATAAATAAAATATGTATATTTAAAAAAACATTGCCCTAGGCTTAATAAAATCTATGCAGGCATAGTGTAGAGCCTACACAGAATGCTACCATGTCTGTATACACAGTTCCCTCTCAGCAGCACTCCATGCATATTAATCATGGCACATTAACAATGGAGAGCTGTGGAACATGGTTATTGAATCAGTGTAGGGAGTGTAGTGCTAAAAGATGAGTAACACACTCCCTACATTGTCCAATTGTATGACAGCAATGTACTTTATTTATTTATTTATTTATTTTTAAAAAGCACGTTTGCAAGGCGCAGAGCTCAGCAGTGCTAAGTGGCACCAAGACATCTGCCAGACGTCTAAAAATAGAAACTGGATATATTTAACTAGCTTTGTAAAAGTGAAGTTTAAGTGTAGCTGAGTGGGTTTGTGCAGTGTGGTGCAGCGTGCAGCACTGCTTAAAGGTAGCTCAAAGGTATATGTAAAGGTATAGCAATTTTTTATATATCCACATAGCTAAATGGCAGAGTTATGGTTCCATGTGCAGTAAGTGCAGGGCTTGAATACATGGAAGAACAACTTAACATTATTGTTTGAAATAGAAATTATGCAAATGATTTTTAAATACTGGCCTGCTGTGCTCAGCTAAGCTCTGGTAAGAACTGCTAAGACCTGCTAAGTACTGCATAAACAAAATAATGGCAGCTAATGTTTATGCACTGCTTAGCATCACTTGTCTGGTTTACTCAATGCTAAGCAATGCCAAGCATTTGGTGTATATCAGTTTTTGCATGGTTTAGCTCAGTTGTGCTGGTTTGCATGCTGCTAAGCAACACACTGCATTTTTAGATATTGCCCAGTGGTGTGTAAGGGTGGGGAAATAGGTTATATTAATCCCAATAGGTAAGAATACAGCAAAATCCATTGGAGTTCTGTCTCTGAAGGATACAATGGCAGGTGTTGGAGAGGGTTCACACTTTCAGGTACAGTGGTGGGGCATTCAAATGTCTAAGGTCATGGTCAGACTCCTTGTCAAAAACCACGATGGCCAGCTGATGCAGGGAGGTTACCAGGGCTCTGAGTGCAAGGCAGAGGCCTGGAACCTGCTGGCAAGGGACCTCACCAGTGCAACTGGTATCCCCCGCACAGGTGAGCAGTGTCATCACCACCATGATGACCTGAAAAGATTGAAGGTGGCTCTCTTGGGCACCTGCGTTTAAGAATTCCAGGCTGGGAATGTCCCACATGTATGTAAGTAGTATTAACTGTGTTTCACCAACATCTAACCTTGAATGTCTGCTAAACTGGTATACATAATGGTGTGCTTTTCTCACAACAGCTGCAGAGGAGAGGGCTCACAACATCAAGGCACATGCTGAGCAGTTGGCCAGGTTGCACTGTGAGTGTGGTGAATAGAGATGTATTTGCTTTCTATAGTCAAATAAGCCAGAAAGACTAAAGCATTAACAATGATTATGTTGTGAAGACTGGGTGAAGATAGATGAGGGCTGCCAGCCTAGCCATATAGAATTTTGGAGATAATTCTGTCATCTATAAATATTAATGTAAACCACAGGCATGTTGTCTTAAAGGGTAAAAATAGTGTTACATGTGGAACTGCAAAAATGTAACAACAATGCACTCTGCTGACCACATAAAGAATGTTGTGACCCTTTGATGTAAACATGGCTCTGGCCGGTCTAGATGAAGGAATTCTTGCTATTGTTTTAAGGCCAGAGTTAATGGCCAGAATTTGCATGCATAAATGTCCTTTATTGCTCTGGTTTCTGCCCAGAGGTGAAGAATGTAAATGTAGTTTCTGTTAGCCTGGGACCCCAGGGAAGTGTGAAGAATAAAGTAATGTGAACCAGGAATGCGATTTTAAAAATAGAGAGAATCAGAGAGCATTAAGCATTTTGTCTTGACCATCCAACTCACCAGCAGTGTCTTGCTCTATATGTAAGTTTATCTTAGATTTGTGTTTTCTCTTAGAAATAGCTAGAAACTAGAAATATTAGACTAAGTATTTTTCTGTGATGTCAGAACTGTACTACTGAATTATTTTAAGTATTTGTCTGTGATCTCTGAACTCTTGACTAGCACTGTGTAGTAAAAAGTATTGCATTGTGTTTTGACTATTTATTATTAAATATTTTTAAACCCTTTCAACTGTGGCTGTTTTTGTAGAGATAATTTAAGCTCTTTAGAGTACTAGCATGCCTTTGGTAAAATTGTACAAAGCCACTTCTATAGCTTTACCCCTGGGCTATACTACCAATTGGATAATAATATTGCACAGTAATAATTGGACACCCTTTTAAGGGCCATTGAGTAGCTGATAAATATTAGTGGGTGGTGGCAGCTGGTACTACCATATAGTCTGGGAAAAAAGGGGCACAGCTGGAGAATCTGTGCCAGCCTTTCCTAGGAGTGTCTGTGTGGTTGTATAAACTCTTCTCAAAAGTGTGTGTGTGTGTGTGTATGTGTGTGTGTGTGTGTGTGTGTGTGTGTGTGTGTGTGTGTGTGTGTGTGTGTGTGTGTGTGTGTGAGCTACGTGGGTAGGGACATGAAGCACTGGTTGGACAGAGAAGGTGCTGGAGGTTTTAGCTTGCCCACTAGGCTGAAATCTGGACTCTATCACTGTGCCAGTGGAGAGTCTTATTGGGGATCTGGAGAGCAAGGGAGCTACCAGCCCCAGACTGACTGTGATCCCTGTTTGCTCTTAAGGGACATTGCACTTTACTGTGTGTATTTGTTATCCTTTCCTTCTATATAAAATGCCCCTCACTGGTGTTAGTGGTGAGGATTGAGGCTCCTTGATTGCTGGGCCAGGGCACGGACATCACATATTAATTGTTTGTCAGTGGTGGGATATCCACATCACATATTAATTGGTAGCAAATACTAATTGGCTTGTAGTGGTGTGGGTAGAGTGAATTCCTGTAGCTTGTGTACAGTGAGCTTTGACAGTGTTTTGTACTCTAAATCAGCCATGCAGTGAATACTCAGAGTTCAGATCACAATTGTTTTATTTCTTTTGTAAGCTTAGTTAGTCAGGGTGAGCAGGCAGCATGCTAGCAGAGGAGTATTGAAAGTTGACAAGGAGCCAGCTTGTGTTGATGTGCTAGGCTAGGGGACTGGTGCATGGAAACCTGACTAAGGCAGACCTTATTGCAGCTTTGGTTATAGCTGCATCAGAAAACAGCAACCAGGAGGACAATCAGACTGGCAGTGGTGATATAATATCCTCGGAGAACAGACAGCTCAACATTTCTGCAGAGGACTTAAAAATCTATTTGGAGATAAAGAGACTTGGGTTAGAGGCCAGGTGTGTGTAAATAGAAGCAACTGAGAGACTGAGGTGTCTAGAGAGTGAAGACAATGAGAAACTGTGACATTTACAGGCAGAGGAGAACAAGAAAGTGCTACACTTGGAAGCTGAGGAAAATGAGAGCCAGAGGCAGCATAAGAAGGAGATGTTGAATCTTCGCCAGAGTCATGGAGGTAATGGGGAAGGGAGTAGCTGGACCCCAGAAGCACAACAGGTCAGTAAATTTCTTCCACAGTTTAAAGAGGGGGATAATTTTGATAGCTTAATTCATATGTTCGAGAGGGTATGCAAACAGTATGATGTTGACCAAAGGCTCTGGCTATGGTTCCTGACCCCCTTACTCCATGGTAAATCTGTAACTGTTTTGTCAAAAATGTCTGATGTTGCATGTTTTGATTATACTGCTGTTAGAAATCACTTGTTAGAATTGTTTAAGCTAACACCTGAAACTTATAGGAAAACGTTTTGTGAGCATAGACGCAAGGCAGATGAAAGTGTGTGTGAATATGTTGCTGAACTGAGCACTTATTTCCATAGGTGGGTGAGCAGATGTCAGGCCACCACTTTTGAAGGGCTGGCAGACCTTTTGGTGAGGGGAACAAGCCCTTAGCACTTTTCCTGAGGACATGAGGATCTGGTTAGCTGATAGACAATGTGCTACTTCAGATGAGTTTGGGAAGAAGGGAGACCCATACCTGGCAAGCAAAACAGCCCTGCACAGGAAAGGAACCCCCAGTACTGCTCATGGGTCTAAAGGAACCCATGGTGGGCAGCACAGACTGCCCCAACAGAATCTGCCAGTAGCAGGGGAAGCCACTAGTCCAAGTACATGTCCAGGAGCTAAAGTTAAATGTTTTGAATGCAACCAGTGGGGCCATGTGGCATACAGGTGTCCATGGAGGCAATGTGGGGAACAAAAGGTGAGGGAGCCAGTAAGTGAGGAAGACAAAATGCCATTAGTAGGTGTTAGATATTATGAATATAAGGATGAAATTAATTTTGTTGTAAATATGCTGAAAGATAAAGCATATAATAAAACGTTTGCTTGAATATATGTATAGAGTTTAGCAATGTAAAATTTGCATTCATACTGTATGTATAACAGACAGGCTTCTCTTCACAGCATCAGAAAAGCCTAACAAAGCAATATTGGAAAGCAAGGATTACATGATTTTCTCATGTTTGTAGAACAAATATTTATTAACAGACATCCTTTTTTATAAACTCAGCAATACGTGATGTTTTTCCAGTAGGAACAGAACAGACATTTCCTTTCATTCTTCTGTTATTCTGATTGCATGCATTTCTGCATTTTCACATCAGCAGAACTGCTGACAGGACAATAGAAAAGTCTAAAAACAGACATTATGTGACTTCCCACAGAAGGCCAGGAAAAACATACCAAGAAGAAATAACAATCTATGTGCGTGACTAGCACTCTATATAACAAATGTAGTAATTCAGTTATGTGAGAGAAGGACAGAGAGAGGTATTTTGTATTTGTCATCATTCATATCTATTATGAAGAAAAATGTTGTAAATATATGCTACATTCTGACAGAAATAGTACTTGTCGTTTGTTATAAAATAAGTTATCTGTAACTGTGCTTATAGCTGCAAAATATATTTCTTTATCAGTGTGCAAATTGAAAGGCTTGGTGCTTTAAGCAGACTACAGATGGAGTCATACAAAGTTCTATGACTTTGATTTCAGCAGTAAACAGCAAAGCAATACTGTGTGTCTTAAGAAGACTTTGGATCCAGCACAGCATAGGAGCAGAGCACGTGAATTAAAATAAAATTTTCAATGGTGACCCTTTGAAAACGTTCCTAGCTTGTATCCAAAAACAGGGGGAGTGAGTGGGTAATGCCTTGTATAAGGTCACTCCTGTAAAAGCACAGTAACTAACGTTTATGTGAAGTACTTAAGATTTCTACAGTTTTCTACAGTTTTCTACAGTTTGCAGCAATAATACAGTTTAATAGACATCTAAATCTGGAGAGACTTCATTGCAGGAAGGTGAGCAGTTCCATAAATTCTCCAGAAAAGGTACAAGACAAAGCTGTAAGACTGAAACTGCCAGTTTTGCTGTACCAACTTCACAAGTGACTACAGAGACTTTTCAACCATCTACAGTAAAGCAGCTTGGTCATCTGCATCTCTGCTGACTGGTAAGAAAATTATTCTGTGTTACATACAGTATGAATGCCATAGAGGTAATAATAATAACAGAATAAGTGTATATACTGCATATTAGCAAATGTAAAACCTTATTAGGGCAAGTTAATAGTAAGGCATTATGCAAATGGATTGCAAGTTGATAGTAAGGCATTATGCAAATGGATTACAATATTTGACTGGTATCTAAAACAAAATCATGTATACAAGTAATAACAAACTGTCCAACAAACAGACAGCTGCAGAAAGCAAACGTTCAACCTCTTCAATTAAAATATTATATTGTCGCTTCTGTAGTAATAATAGCTCATCCACTTAGTAAAACCAATGAGCCGTCTAGTAATAAATAAATATGAAGCGAAACCAACTGTTAAAACAAGTGAAACAAAACAATTCTGTTAAGCACTTTTCGTCTTCACAGTGTAAAGACTTCTTCAGACTAACTGCTTTTCCCTACAATCCTTCTAATTATAACTTCCTATTACATCACATGGTTTGCTTAATTAGTTTCAATATTATTATGATCTGTAACTGGTAGCCGTTCTCCTTCTATTACACCTATTAATATTATCCATGCTTGCTCAACTACAATGCAAAACAAGTTTGCATATTGAACATAAGTATAAAAAATGGAGACAGAAATAGCACATTTTTTTATATATACAATTATATACATGCATCAACATTCTAACCAAGTCAAATCTAGTTGCTTACTAGATACACCATTTCAAACTCAATATTAAGTCCGAAGTTGCTGTCAACACTTTAACTCATTTGCTGATGTTTTTGTAGATGTTTTTGTATTTGTGTACCTTCACTAAGTGTGAATGTGCTCATTCATTTCTTACTAATTACTTAAAAGATCTTTGTATTTTATTAAGTTGTTAAATGCATATTTAATAATTACTACTTTGTTACCTTACTCCACTTATATGTCCATAGAGTAATGAACGTCCTAAAATACTATGGACCTTAAAGTAGGTCCGCTTATGTAACTAATTCAAAAATACAAAAATAAAAATAGTAGTGGGCAGTCTACTCCAGGGTCCATCTTGACTAGGAGGGTGGAAAAGGAAGCCAGCAAGTAGGTGTATTTGAGGATATACCTGCAGATGTCTTGAGAGTGAATGAGTTTGTTAGTGCAGTACCCTGTGCTTGTGCAGTTACACACATTTAAGGTTGGAGACAAGCAGGTAAGTCTGATAGCCTGGAGGAGACCCAGACAGACTGAATACTTGCAGCCAGGACTGGTGAGATGGTTACTTTAGGGAGGGAGCTACCCTGTAGCAGTGAGACTGAAGGTGAACCACAGCTGCTTGGGGGTACTGATGGTCACTTGGACAGAGTGACTGCAAAGGTAGAGATGAGTAGTAATACCCAGGCTGACAGTGAGGCAACACTGTCAGAGGATGCCAGACTTCCTGTGGAAGGGGAGCTGGGAAGGGTTACAAGGAGAGAGTTGAGACAGGCTCAGCTCTCAGACCCTACATTGCAAGGCCTGAGGCAGGTAGCTAGGCATCACCTGATTCTCAAGGAAAAGGGGAATCTGTATATTGGGACAAAGGGTTACTATACAGAGAGTGGATTCCTGAGGGAGGGCTAGAAGGTGAGAGAGTACAGCAGTTGGTAGTGCTTAGAGCCTACTGTCTAGCACTTCTAGCCATACCCCATGATATTCCCTTTGCAGGTCATATGGGCATAAAACGTACAAAGAGGCATATTGTGCAGAACTTCAATTGGCCAGGAATTTCCAGATATGTAACAGGGTACTGCAGGACCTGTGAGCAGTGCCAAAAGTTAGGCAAGGCAGGAGACAAGGTGAACGCTCCTTTGATGCCTTTGCCTGTGATTGAGGAGCCATTTCAGAGGGTAGCTATGGATATTGTGGGTCCTCTGAATACCCCAAGTTCCACAGGGAAAAAGTATATTCTAATGGTAGTGGATTATGCTACACAATACCCTGAGGCAGTGGCTTTCTCCTCCATTGAGGCAGAGAAGGTGGCAAATGCTCTGTTAGAGATTTTCAGCAGGGTAGGTTTCCCAAAGAAATACTGACTGAAAGAGGTGCCAATTTCATGTCAGACCTTCTGACTTGTCTGTGGAAGTCCTGTGGGGTGAAGCACATGAAAACCACCCCATACCATCCCCAGACTAATGGTCTTATTGGGAGGTTAAATTCTACAATCAAGTCCATGCTATGGGCATTTGCAGATAAGTTTAAGAGGGAGTGGGACAAATATTTGCCCCATCTGGTGGCTGCTTACAGAGAGCTTTCCCAGGAATCCACAGGGTTTTCACCCTTTGAGTTGCTGTATGGATATAGGGTGAGAGGACCTCTAGATTTAATTCGAGATGAGTTGGAAGGTGAGAGCGAGTCTCACAAGGAGTCTGTTGTGGTATATGTCCTAATCCTCAGGACAAGGCTCAGGGAACTCATGGGCGTAGCCCAGGAGAACCTGGCAGAAGCCCAACAACAGAAAAGGGTGAGGTATGGCAGGAATGCTCGAGCTAGAGAGTATACTGTGAGGCAGCAGGTAATGGTTCTCATTCCTGTCAAACCCAACAAGCTGCAAGCAGCTTGGAAGGGACCCTACAAGGTGGTAAGAAAGGTAAGTGATGTTAATTACTTGGTGGAACTGCTAGGCAGGAGGCCGGGGCACAAATTGTACCCTGTTAACATGATGAAACCTTACCATGATAGGAAGGACCTTGTGCTGAGTATTTGCAGTGGATTGCAGGAGGCTTCTGAGGGCAATCTGGGGACTGATTTCCTCAGTGAGGCTCAGGCTGACACCTCAGTTGAAGGGGTAGCAATGTCCCAGCAGCTATCTCCTACCCAGGTTCAAGAAATCTGATCAGTGTTTCAGGAATTTAGGGATATGTTCACTGGGAAACCAGGATGCTTCCACCTGGGGCAGCACCTGGTGGATACAGGACCCCAAAGGCCTATTAGGTAGGCCCCTTATAGAGTGCCTGAGAGAGTCAAACAGACTCTGAGGGTGGAGGTACAGGAGATGTTGGAACTAGGGGTGATTCAAGAGTCCAACAGTCTCTGGGCCTCCCCAGTGGTGCTGGTGCCAAAGAAGGATGGCAGCATCAAGTTCTGTGTGGACTACAGGAAATTAAATAGTCACACAGAGTCAGATGCTTACCCCATGTCTAGGACAGATGAGGCCCTAGAGCACCTGGGTGGGGCTAAGTATCTTACAACCATTGATCTTACCAAAGGTTATTGGCAGGTGCCCTTGACTCCCAGTGCAAGAGAGAAGTCAGCGTTTGTGACTCTTTTTGGCTTGTAGGAGTTCACAAAGATGCCCTTTGGAATGAAGAATGCCTCAGCAACTTTACAGAGGCTGGTAGATCATATCCTGGCAGGGGCAGGAGGGTTTGCCCTTGCTTACCTATATGATATTGCCATCTACAGCCATTTCTGGCCAGAACACCTTCAGCATGTCCGGGAGGTGCTGGGCAGACTACAGAGGGCAGGGTTGACCATTAAGCCAAGCAAATGTCAGGTGGGTAGGGCAGAGGTCTCCTACCTAGGACATAGAGTGGGGAGTGGTAACATAAAGCCAGAAACTGCCAATGTGGATGCCATTCAGGCATGGCCTGCACCTGTTACTAAAAAGCAGATGAGGGCATGTTTAGGGACAGCAGGGTACTACAGAAAGTTTCTCCCCAGTTATAGTACTATAGCTGCTCCCCTCACAGACCTGACAAGGAAGAACAAGCTAGGTAAGGTAGTGTGGACCCCAGCATGTGAGCAGCAATTCCAGATGCTTAAGCAAGTTTTGGGAGGACCCCCCCCCCCCATGTTAGCCAGTCCAGATTACAGCAAAGAATTTGTTGTGCAAGTGGAAGCTGTGAAGCATGGGGTGGAGGCTGTACTTAGCCAGATTTCTTCAGTGGGGGAAGAGCACCCAGTGGTTTATCTCAGTCATAGGCTCCAACCCAGGGAGGAATGTTATGCAGCTGTAGAAAAGGAATGTCTAGCCATAGTGTGAGGACTGCAAAAACTTCAGCCTTATCTGTGTGGAAGGAAATTCACTGTTATGACAGATCACAACCCCCTAACATTGTTAAACAGAGCCAGCCAGAAAAATGTCAAATTGCTAAGATGGAGCCTGGGGTTGCAAGCACATTATATGTTCATGCAGCACCACAGTGGGATTAGCAATGCCAATGCAGATGGGCTCTCAAGACAGGGAAAGGGGAAACGTATACTCAGATAGACCTAACTCCGTCAAGCAGTGTTTCTCAAGGGTCACTTGAAAAACTAGCTTGAGTTTCCGGGGGGGGGGGGGGATATGTGAAGATTAGGTGAAGATAGATGAAGGCTGCCAGCCTAGCTAGACAGAATTTTGGAGATAACTCTGTCATATGTAAATATTAATGTAAACCACAGGCTTGTTATCTTAAAGGGTAAAAATAGTGCTACATGTGGAACTGCAAAAATGTAACAACAGTGCACTCTGCTGACCAAGTAAAGTGTGTTGTGACCCTTTGATGCAAACATGGCTCTGGCCAGTCTAGATGAAGGAATTCTTGCTATTGTTTTAAGGCCAGAGTTAATGGCCAGAATGTGCATGCATAAATGTCCTTTATTGCTCTGGTTTCTGCCCAGAGGTGAAGAATATAAATGTAGTTTCTGTTAGCCTGGGAACCCATTGAAGTGTGTAGAATGAAGTAATGTGAACCAGGAATGTGATTTTAAAAACAGAGAGAATCAGAGAGCATTAAGCATTTTTGTCTTGACCATCCAGCTCACCAGCACTGTCTTGCTCTATATGTAAATTTATCTTAGATTTGTGTTTTCTCTTAGAAATAGCTAGAAACTAGAAAGATTAGACTAAATGTTTTTCTGTGATGTCAAAACTGTACGAATGAATTATTTAAGTATTTCACTGTGATATCTGAACTTTTGACTAGCACTGTGTAGTAAAATGTATTGTGATGTGTTTTGACTATTTATTATTAAATATTTTAAACCCTTTCAACTGTGGCTGTTTTTGTAGAGATAATTTAAGCTCTTTAGAGTACTAGCATGCCTTTGTTAAAATTATACAATGCTATTTCAATAGCTTTAGCCCTGGGCTATACTACCAATTTAATAATAATATTGCACAGTAATAATTGGACACCCTTTTCAGGGCCTTTGAGTAGCTGATAAATATTAGTGGGTGGTAGCAGCTGGTACTACCGTATAGTCTGGGAAAAAAAGGGGCACAGCTGGAAAACCTGTGCCAGCCTTTCCCAGGAGTGTTTGTGTGGTTGTATAAACTCTTCTTAAAGTATGTGTGTGTGTGTGTGTGTGTGTGTGTGTGTGTGTGTGTGTGTGTGTGTGTGTGTGTGTGTGCGTGTGTGTGTGTGTGTGTGTGTGTGTGTCAGCTACCTGGGCAGGAACATGAAGCACTGGTTGGACAGAGAGGGTGCTGGAGGTTTTAGCTTGCCCACTATGCTGAGATCTGGACCCTATCACTGTGCCAGTGGGGAGCCTTATTGGGGACCTGGAGAGCAAGGAAGCGACCATCCCAGGACTGACTGTGATTTCTGTGTGCCCTTAAGGGAAATTGCAGTTTACTGTTTGTATTTGTTATCCTTTCCTCCTATATGAGACAACCCTTACTGGCGTTAGTGATGAGGATTGAGGCTGCTTGATTGCAGGGCCAGAGCTCGGGCATCACATAGGTATATACAGTAAAGATTGTATTGCAATGAATGTGGACTTACACGTGTACTGCAAGAAGTGCATACTGCCAACTGTAGTGCCATACGCAGGGAAGAATAAAGCATTAATTGTAATAAAGTATATGTAATAAAGTTTGTAGTGCAACAACTCTGGAATTACAGCTGTATCACAACACCTGCATAATGACAACTGCTGTGCAATATGAGATTGTACCAGTAACTGCTTGAAGATATCTTTAATAAAGTCTGTTGTGCAATGACTGTGGATGTAGGGCTGTTGTGCAAGAAATCAATTATTACATCTGTTCTGCAATAAAAACACAAAACAGTATCAGTACCTGCATGAAGGTATGTCTACTAAAGTCTGTTGTGCAAGAAGTCTGGAAGTAGGGCTGTTTTGCAATAAATCAATTATTACAACTGTTCTGCAATAAAGACACAAAATAATATCAGTACCTACATGAAGGTATATCTAATAAAGTGTGTTGTGCAAGAAGTCTGGAAGTAGGGCTGTTTTGCAAGAACTCAATTATTACAACTGTTCTGCAATAAAGACACAACATAATATCAGAACCTGAATGAAGGTATATCTAACAAAGATTGCTGTGCAATAAGTATAGTTTTAGAGTAATTTTGTAGGAAATGACTTATGACAACTGGTCTGCAATGACACATGGACAAATAACAATAACAACAAAGTAAATCATGTGCAGCAGGATTGTCTTGTTTTCACCATTGCATGTCATCTGCAAGCATTCAGGCTGTGAGGTACAGTGCTGCAGTCAGGTATAACAGTGTAAACAGTTGTAGACTGCAAATAATAACCCATAATCAAATATTGTTTGTTCACTTCACAGATATTTCAACACACTATCAATGTATTGTGTACATCTGCATTCTGTGTAGTAATATACACTTTACCTGGTATCTCTGTCATCCTTGAATGTCATGCATGTGGGTTCAGCTGTCACTGCAGTCAAGTATAAAACTGTATCACTATTAGCAGGTCATATTTTGGTGCCATATGAGCTCTAGGCAAATATCAGTCAGTCTGCAATCAACAGTGACTCAGTAGCTCAGTTTGCTAAATTCTCTGTATGAAGTACATTTTTGCCACACAAAGACCAGAGTTTGAATCCATTGCTATGTAGACCTAAATATTACAGTATCAGTCACGTAATATTTACAGATATTCTCTCCACAGGAACTACAGGTAAATGGGTGAGATATCCCATATTATGAGTACATTATTGTGTGTTTACATGTCACAGACTGTTATAACCATTACCAGGAATGTAAAACTACAGCATAAAATACAGGAAATAAGTATAATAATAATAATAATAATAATAATAAAATAAAATATATAAAATGTGTAAAGTTTGGTATGGCTGTATGCCTAGAGTGTGTGTTAAAGGTTGCTGTGGTCAATTAAGACATATGATGCAGATGTCCTCTGCAGTCACTGCTGTTGTGCTCTATCCCTATGCCTGCCAAGCAAGGCAGGATAGTTATTCACATTCTGTACTGTACACATGCATGTCTACAAAGTGCCAAGCTGTCACAGAATGTAATTACTGTTGTGTTATCCCTCTGTCACAGATGTATCATTAACATGATTATGTAAATAGCAAAGTAACCCTAGATCAGCCCACAGTACACCTTGGTAGTTATATAGGCACATCTGATGTGCAAGTGTTATGTGCAGTTGTGTACCTGAATTGTTACTGCTTGGCCCATACTGTCCCATGCAGATAGCTTGAGAGGTATGTACATGCTACAGCAGCTATAGGGCATTTTTACACATAAATAAAGGACAGACATGTAGAGTAGATAGCAGTACTGTTGTCAAATATATAGCCTATAATGGTATTCATGGACTGTATTTATCTCTCTCCCCACCCCTATCTTCAAATATTTATTTTGTTATTCATTGGTTATGGTTTACTATTACCATATGTTGTTCCATAAACTTTATTTTGGGCCATATGTTTTATTATTGCTATGTATTACAATGGTTGCATATTAACATTATTTTGTTGAATTACTTATTCTGTTGGCCTTATGATGTAACTGTTACTGGCATGCTGTTAATATACTGACTATTTTGTTATTTACTATTGTGTTTCACATAATATGCATTGATATGTAATGGGGTTATTTCCAATGTTCTGGAATGCTGTTATTACTAACAATGGCTTTGTTCATAACTAACCTATATGTATTGCTTTACCTCCATAACCACAGCACATCAGGGTAGGCCTGTTCCTGATGATCCACCTACCCTACCTCAGCTGGCCATGACACTGGGTCCCAGCACATCAGGGACCCAAGCTGGTGGTGAACCTTCTGCTGGTCTTGTGCCACCTTCTGGTGGAACCACCTCAGGGGATGGGGTCCATTCCTCCAGGGTACAGTGGCAGAGGGGAAGTTGTCACCCAGGATTGACTACCAGCAATGGTGTGCAGGATTGCTCATAGAGCTATGAATGTTGCCTGCATCAGATTGAGGGCAGACTGGACAATCTGGTGGAGCCAGCTGGCCCTGGCACCCAGCCTCCAGCATAGCCACCTTTGAGGCAGTGAAGGAGCACTGTCAACTGCCCATGGGTGGGGATCTCAGTCATGCTTCTGCCATCTGGAAACACATGCACTTCAGATTCCACAACAATCTCTCCACCCAAGGTGTTTACTCCCACTCATGTGTCACATACCACCCCTGTCTGTTGTCTTATCTGTCTTGTTTGTCTGCATTTGCATCCTCTCCTACCCAACTTACCTCCCCACATGTACCTATATCCTTTCCCCAACTTTCCACTCTCTCATTATACAAAAAGAAATGGGTACCTGTCCCACAATAAAAAAATTCACCCTATACATAGCTCTCCATTTTTCTCATGTATCCACTGGACACAAGTAATTTGGTCCAACTGGCTTGTCAACATATTTACAGTTGATATAAAAATTTTGCACACCCCTGTTAAAATGCCAGGTTTTTTGTGATATAAAAAAATGAGACCACAATAAATAATTTTAAAAACTTTCCCACCTTTAATGTGACCTATAACCTGTACAAGTCAATTGGAAAACAAACAGATTGGTTAGGGGAAAAAATATAAAAAATTAAAAAAATACAATATGCTAGTTGCATAAGTGTGCACACCCTTAAACTAATACTTTATTGAAACACCTTTTGATTTAATTACAGCATTCAGTCTTCTTAGGTACACACCTGCCATCAATTAAAGAGATCCTGATTAACCCCAAATAAAGTTCATCTGTCCTAGTAGGATTTTCCTGACATTTACTCAGTTGCCTGCTACAGCAAAAGCCATGATTCACAGGCAGCTTATAAAGCATTAAAGGGATCTCATTGTTGAAAGGTATCAGTCAGGAGAAGGGTACAAAAATGTCTACAGCATTGGATATACTATGGAACACAGTGAAGACAGTCATCAAAAAGTGGAGAAAATATGGGAAGACTGTGACATTGCAAATAATTGGATGTCCCTCCAAAATTGATGAAAAGACATAATGAAAACTGGTCAGGGGTCAGGGAGGCTGTCAAGAGACCTACAGAAACACTGAAGCAGTTGCAGGAATTCCTGGTGAGTACTGGTTGTGTACTATATGTGACAACAATCTTCAGTATTATCCATATGTCTGGGCTATGGGGTAGGGTTACAAAATGGAAGCATTTTCTTACACAGAAAAACATCCATGCCTGGCTAAATTTTGAAAAAACAATACATCAAGTCTCCCAAAAGCATGTGGGAAAATGTGCTATGGTCTGATGAGACAAGGATTGAACTTTATGACCACAATTCCAAAAGGTAAGTTTGGTGCAAAAACAAAAGTTTGCATCACCAAAAGAACACCATCCCCACTGTGAACCATGATGGTGGCAGTGTCATGCTTTGGGGTTGCTTTTGTTCAGCTGGAACTGGGTCTTTAGTCAAGGTGGAGGGAATTATGAACAGTTCCAATTATCAGTCACTTTTGGCCCAAAACCTTCAGGTGTCTGCTAGAAAATGAAGATGAAGAGGAATTTCACCTTTCAACATAACAACCCCAAGTATACATCCAAATCAACAAAAGAATGGCTTCACCAGAAGAAAATTAAAGTTTTGGAATGCCCAGCCATAGCCCAGATCTAAATCCAATAGAAAATCTGTGGGGTGACTTGAAGAGGGTTGTGCACAAGAAGATGTCCTTGCAATCTGACAGACCTGGAGCACTTTTGCAAGGAAGAGTGGACACATATTGCCAAGTCAAGATGTGTCATGCTGATAGTCTCCTACCTAAGAAGACTGAATGCTGTAATTAAATCTAAAGGTGCTTCAACAAAGTATTAGTTTAATGGTGTGCAAACTTATGCAACCAGCTTATTGTACATTTTTTATTTTTATATTTTCCCCTAGTAGATTTGTTTGTTTTTCAATTGAATTGTACAGGCTATAGGTCATATTAAAGGTGGGAAAAGTTTTGAAATGATTTATTGTGGTCTCATTTTTTATATCACAAAAACCTGGAATTGTAACTGGGGTGTATAAACATTTTATTTATTTATTTATTTATTTTTTTTTTTTTTTCAGTTTGGTGATCGGGGGGGGGGGGGTCCACTGGGCTCAAGAGCCCATTTTCAGTGGCAGCCCAGGGAGAAAAGCTTCAACATTACATAGTAAAACATTAGATATTAGATTAAGTTACAAGTCTTGATATAGATACATAAGATAAGCAAAATACAGTTAATATGCAGGGTATAGATATATTATAAAATAGAGACATAAACAGGTAAATTAGTAAGGCTTCACATTACATAGTAGACATTGAATTTGTGGATTAAAGTTACTGTTCAAAATTCAGACATGAATTGGTACATTGGTAAAGCTACACATTATATAGTAAACCTTAAGTATTCAGATAAAGTACCCATCAGGATGCAAATACATAAGATAAGCAAGTTAGAGTAACTGTTGAGGGTACAGATACTTTTTAGGGCAGAGACATGAACTGGTACATTGGTAATTTAGCATATACATCATATGTTGAAAGGAAAAAATTCCAATGCTTGTATAGAAAATGTGTCTTGTTTGGGTGGCAGAACAGGTACAAATGATAGGGAGAGGAGAACAGGGAGAAAAAACTAGACACAATATATACAAAATGTACATGAAGTAATGCTGAAGAGTGAGTCATTTCTAGAGGAGTTAAGTAGTAGGCAAAGGGGAAGTAGTGAAAATATGATTTAAAGTGAGGAAAGAAGAAGGCTAGGTGGGTAAAGTGCAATTGCACTTCCAGTTAGAGAAAAGGTAGGAATGGAGATGTGATTTGAAGTTGGCAGTATTTTCAATAGTTCGCAGAGAAGAAGGGAGAGAGTTCCATTTTTTTTTGGCTAGGGAGAAGGACAGGAAGTGCTGTCCAGCAGGGCGGATTGGTTTGTAGACTGTGATAAGGTTTAGGTGGGAAGATCTAAGTGGCCTGTTAGGGGTGTAACATTGTAGGATGTTGGAAAGAGCAGGGCATATGGTAGGGTTAAAGAATAGCCTATGGGCAGTAGTAAGTTGGAGGTAGTCGAGATGGTTGGGAAGTTCTAGCCAGTTAAGTAAGTGGAGGGCAGAGCAATGGTGGGAGAAGTGTTTGGCTTTTATGGCAAACTTGGAGATTTTATTGTAACAGCTTTCCATTTTGGAAGAGATGGAGGCAGATAGGTTAGTTAGTATAGGTGCACCATACATTAGAGAGGGGAGATAGTAAGTAGTGGCAAGGGTTTGTCTAGTAGAAGGAGTGAGATAGTGGATGTTTCTATATAGTAGGCCAGGTTTTTGATGAGTTTTCTTGATGTTTAGTTGAATATGTGTGTCAAATTTTAGGTATGTTTAGTTGAATATGTGTGTCAAATTTTAGGTGTTCATCTATGGTGACCCCAAGTAGTTTAGCATAGGGAATGATTTCTATAGTAGAATTGTTGTGGCTTCTGATTTGGAAAGATTTTTTTTTATCAAGTGGGTAGGATTTTGAGGGAGTGAAGAGTAGTATTTTAGATTTGTTAGCGTTTAGAGATAGATGGTTTTGCAACATCCAGTCCTCAGTGGCAGAAAAGGCAGTTTGTGTGTATGATTGAAGTTCTGCGAAGTTGGTGGCACCGCATATTAAAGTGGAGTCATCAGCATATTGTACTATTTTAGTATTTGGGATGGCTGAGTGGAAGTCATTGACAAAGATGTTAAACAGCATAGGGCCAAGAATAGATCCTTGGGGAACTCCAGTAGGAGTGGGAAGGAAGTCAGAGGTGCCTTTCTTCCATTTTACAGCTTGAGATCTATCAGATAGATAACTTGAAAACCAGAACCAAGAATTGTGAGAAAGGTTAAGATTAGCAAGATAGCTGAGAAGATGGGTATGGGAAATAGTGTCGAAAGCTTTGGAGCGGTCTAGTAGAACTGTAGAAACGATATGTCCGGAGTCGCGGGTGTGGTTGATTATATCTAAGAATGAGAGAAGAGCAGTAAAAGTACTATGGGCAGGGCAGAAGTTATGTTGGTTTTGAGAGATTACATGGTTTATGGTTAGGAAGGGCATTAGTTGGGTGTGAACGCATTTTTCCAGTATTTTTAATATTGGGGAGAGGATGGCTATGGGGCGGAAGTTAGAGGTGTTATTATTTTTACTGCCTTTGTGGAGAGGATGTATAAAGGCAGCATGTCAGAGCTTGGGGACATAAGATTCTTGTATGGATTTGTTGATTAAGATGCTAATGGGGAGGGCGATGCCGACTGCAGCAATTTTTAAGAACTTAGAGGTAATGTTATCTGGGGCATTGGAACATGGTTTCAGCTTGCTGAGGAGTTTTTTTATGTAGGAGGTTGGAATTGGATTGAGTTCAAAGGTGGGGGGTTGGGTTTAGAAGCTGGGGTAGAATTACTAGCTTGTATGGGTGGGGTATTTGGGAAGGATTTAGTTAGTTCAGCAACAGAGTTAATAAAGGAGTTGAAAAGAGAGGTGATTTCTGGATCAGTCTTAGTAGTATCAGGGCAAGGGTTGTTTTTAGTGCCTGGGTGAAGGAGTGAGTTGATGGAGTTCCAGAATTGTTTGGGGTTTGTGGAGTGGTTGGTCTGGAGTTTCATATAGTGGGATTGTTTATCCTTGATTATGTGTCTTTTGGGGAGGTTGTGGAGTTGCTTATATTTAAGGAGGGTTTTAGGATGTCTATTGTGCTGAGAAAGTTTCCAGCATTTATCTCACTGTTGCATAGGTTTTTTGGTTTCCTTGGTTAGCCATGGTGTGGGGTTGGGTTTGACTCTAATAGATCGTGGAGGGGCTTGGGTATTAAGTACTATTAGGAAGGGTGGAATTGAAGCAATCAACAACGTTATCTAGAGGGAGTGTTTTTAGGGTGTTCCAGTTAGTTTGTTTGAGGGTGTTAGAGAAGGTTGTAGGGTTGAAGTTTGTAAGGTTATGAGTATGTATATACTGGTGTTGGTGAGGGGAGGAATGGGTTGCTCGGAGTACAAAGGCAGGTAGGTGGTCACTAATAGAATCAGAAAGGATGACTGAGTCTAAAATGTTGTTAGGGTGGGCAGTTAGGATCCAGTCCAGAGTGGATCCTGGAGGATTGGTTTTGTTGGGTCTAGTGATACAGTTAGTAAATTGGGTGAAGTTGAAGAGATTGACAGATATGGTGGGATTTCGGTTGTTAGTTTTATTCCAGTCTAGGTTAACATCATGTAGAATGTAGGTCTCTAGGTGAATATTAGTTGAGGCCCACTGGAGGATTTCTTCTAAAGTAGTAGTGTTGTTACCTGGGGGAATATAGAGGGATATTATACAGATACTTTTATGAGTGTTCATTTATAGTACGCTTATAACAAGTTCTGTGTTGTTAAACTGAGGAGTGGGATTTGGGTGAAGAATAATGGGGAGTGTATTAGAGAATACTAAGGCTACTCCTCCACCTCTTCTATTCATGCGGTCATATCTAATGGTTTGGTAACCAGGGGGCAGAATTTCTGAGTCAGAGATGTTTGGTTTTAACCAAGTCTCAGAGATGGCTACTATGTGTCATGTTGGTTCTGGTTAAGCTAGGCATAGAAGTTAGTTACTTTGTTTCATAAGCTTTGGGCATTCAGAGTAACTAATTTAAGGTTTTTGAGGCTGGTAGTTGTGGTAGTGTTTGGAGGGATGGTGCTGTTGATAGAACTAGGTCCAGGACTAGGGTGTATATCATCTGCTAGAAGTAGGTGGATGAAGAAAGAAGGTAGTAAGTGGTTAAGTTTTCCTTTTGAGTGTTGGGGATGATATGAAAGAGGTTTAGGGAAGTTGTGTTTTGCTAATGTGGGTAAGATCTTTGGTTTTAAGTAGTAGAGGTGATTGGGTTGGACTAATGAGGCTGAGATGGTGTGGAAGTAATGAATTGTGAGAGTGAGATGGGGGCTGGGAGAGGTGCAGTGGGAAATGAGAGTAGGGGGAAGAGGAGTGGAGGAATAGGAGGTAGTATGTAAAAGTAGAATTAAAGCTAAAGTTAACAAGGTGTTAGTGGGGATGAGAAGGGTAGGTAGTAAAGATGAGTTCATGGTGAGATGGTATGAGTTTATAAGATGGAGTAGAGAAGGAAGTATAATGGAGGGGAGGTAGAAGGTATAGAGTGAAGAAGGGGAGAGGAGTAGGGTATAGTGAATTGTATAAGGAGAGTGGCTATTAATTGAGGAGTGGGGGTGAGATGAGGAGGGGCAGAGAGAGGAGGACTGTGATTGGAGGGATGGAGGAGGGGAGGACACTACTAGCAAGAATAAATGTAGGAGTACTGGGGGCGTATGAGACTTTGGGGCAGGGTAGGGGAGCTGAGTGAGCCTGCAGGGCGAACGGAGCGGGTAGAGCCAAAGAGAGGAGACTTCTGCTGGAGAAAAACAATCTGTGAGAGAGGCTATGGACAATGGCTAGTCCTGCTGCACTGGGTAAGTGTCAATCTAGGGGAAACACTAAGGGCAGGGACAGAGAGCGACTGGTTGGGAGATAGGATAATTAGATTACTAGCTCATGTGATGTAATTTAGGAAAGTAGGATAAATAAAATACATATCCTGGGGAGTGCTGACATCTTGTAGTGGCTGGGTGCTAAAGAGTGAAATATACCTATGGGATGCAGGGAACTTTATAGGAGGGATGTGGGGGCTGATGAATGTGGGAGGCTGCAAGCACACACATGAGAGGTCAGTTTACAAGGGGATAATTGTATAGATACAGTTGCAAGGTATGATTAAACTACCTACACTGTGGGTTTATGACTGGATTTCCAAGGCAGGTAGGTCACAGTTTAACAAAACGGGCAGTTCAGGGCATCCATTCAGAGATGGCAGGAGAGCTTTCCTTGAAGTTTAGTAGCAGGGAGGGCACATGGGTAGAATGGACAGTGGGTTTCTGACTGGGTTTCCAAGGCAGGTAGGTCACAGTTTATCAAAACAGGCAGTTCAGGGCATCCGTTCAGAGATGGCAGGAAAGCTTTCTTTGAAGTTTAGTAGCAGGGAGGGCACCTGGGTAGAATGAACAGTGGGTTTCTGACTGGGTTTCCATGGCAGGTAGGTCACAGTTTAACAAAACAGGCAATAAAGGGCATCCATTCAGAGGTGGCAGGAGAACTTTCTTTGAAGTTTAGTAGCAGGGAGGGCACCTGGGTAGAATGGACAGTCGGTTTCTGACTGGGTTTCCAAGGCAGGTAGGTCACAGTTTAACAAAACAGGCAGTGCAGGGCATCCGTTCAGAGATGGCAGGAGAGCTTTCTTTGAAGTTTAGTAGCAGGGAGGGCATCTGGGTAGAATGGTGGTGAGATGAGCAGCCAGCCGTAAGACCATTTAGCGGCTGTGGAGGCTAAGGGAAATAATTCCACATATTCTATTTTATATCCACTGTATGTTGCCCTCACCCCATTCTCTGGGGTTTGACAGTCCAAATTCATTTACAAAATCTGTCAAAATGCACAGCTGTTGCTGTACAAGAAATGGAAACCTATGTGTCTTTGCTACACATCCCTACCTGCCTTCCACTGTGTTTTTCCCACTGCTTGCCCCATTTCACCACTGTTCTATCACCCCCTTTTTCTTTTCTTTTTAACTTTTTAGCTCAGGTTTGCACAGAACTAAGTAAAGCACCACTTAAATGAGCTTTAATGATCCTATGTGCTTCTTATAGTGTTAGGCACATGTGCAAGATAACTACCCCCTGCCATATTTTGAACCCAGCCCCCTGTTAACTACAGCCTACTACACTAACCCACTTGGCCATGCAGATCTTAACTAAAGCAGCTCTTTCCAGCAATACATACTGATTGCCACTGACAGATTGAAATCAAACCTAATGTGAAAAACGGGAGTGTATCTAGGACTCTGATGTGAAAAATACACCAGTACATAGCCAAATAAATAATAATGGCAGTATGTGAGGCTTGGGATAGCAGGTAAAGGTTCAGTTTTACCTGCAACATTTTGAAATACACCTGCTAAGGCATCAGTGGCACAGTACATATGTTCAAATGGGACCCTGCTGCAGAACAACTGCCTCTAAAATCCATGCACATACTGGTGGATGCAGACACTGTGTCACAGCCTGTATGTCAGCACATATATATATGGCAAATACACCCCCTCCAGTACTGATTCAGTAGCTCAGTCTGCTAAATGTCTTGTATACAGAGCATTTTGCCACACACAGTCCTGGGTTTGAATCCAGTGTGTTGCACTTCAATTACATTGTTGTAAAGACAGCAAGTAATGACTGAGTAATGCAATTTTAATCCCCATAGGTTACTGCTACTGAATTATCTACTACCCAGTTTTGCAAGTCACAGGTGTGCAGGTAGGGACACACTGCACATATTCATATAGCCTAACTATATGTTGCCTACTACTCTGCCATTGGCACTGTTGCATAACAGATGTACCTTAAGCACATGCCTCAGTTGGACTATAATGGGTACCTTTACACTGGCTCAGCTGTAACAACATGGCTGCCACAGCTGCCACAATTGCATGCACAGTTTGCTGGCCTCCAATGTGTTCACACTCCCCCCATGTGTCCTAGGCTGTAGCAGCAGCTGCAGCCTGGAGCATACACAGCTGTATATTAAGGTAGCTACTACACACAAACCATACCTTCCAACCCCCTATAACAAGGGATCCAGACACAATCATACATAAAGGGGGAGGGGGGCAAAGGCCCAGAGATAAGTACATGTTTCATAGTTTGCCCCTGCAAAGATAGTAAATTGATAGAATAGCAGATACTACTTTAGCATGCATATTCTGATGGGTATGACATGTGACATTCACATGTCTCTCTCCCCTTTCTGACCTCACCCCACAATGTTTGCCAGTGAACTGCCAGATGACCACACTGTCATGGGACACTGAAACATATGAGGCAAAACTGTGGACATACTTTATACATCTCTACAATGGACAGTATTTGTACTTACCCTCTGCAATGCTGTAGTCTCTACAGCTCAGTAATGTCCATCTCAAAAACTAAGAAATGGGCCAAGGCCTACATGAAGGTCTTATATATTGCATTATGGCACCATGTCATTGGCTAATGATAGTGCAATTTAGCTGTTTGGCTGCAATTAGCAATTCTGAGCCACAGATTGATGCAGAGGCAATTACCTGTTAATGTGCATTACCTAAAAAAGCAAGCAGCCATTTATGGGAAACAGGTCTGTATGTGGTTTTACTCACACAGACAGCATATGTGCAAATCATTTGCAGAAGAATGCTTTGAAAAAGGAATACATCACTCTACCAGGTACGTACTACATTTTCCCATATAATGGGATGCAGATGGGAGGATGGAGGAATGAGGAATAGGGATTAAAACAGTAGGCTTGTATTAGAACTATGATAATGACATGCCAGTGTTACTCTGCTATCCAGCACCTACAGGTATGCCTGTCAACTGTCCCTACTTTGAATCACATCTCTGCTCTGTTCCTATCCATCCCTCCTACAAGGTTAGTTGTTGTAGTAAAGATAGTGGATTACACATCAGATATAGTGACACTAAGTAAGGGTGTACACTCTGTAACATCAAATGATGTACTGTAATTCACCTCCTCTCAGTCTGTCAATATCATACATACATAGTACTAAGATTGGAGAAGTATCCCTGAATGTCCCTGATGTACTCTGGTTAAGTCCCTGTTTTATGGACATTTGTCCCTGTCTGGTTGAGAGCTATGCCTAGCATACCTCTCAACCTCCTACATTAAGAAATCAGGACAAAGCCATATTTAATGGGGGGACAATGGCCCATACTCAGTGACAGAGCATAAGTGTTTTCTGTGGGGTCTGATTGGTGACAGATTCTGTGTCAATTTTCTGACAGCCACCATCAATCAGTGGACAAAAAATTGTCAAACATCCACAAGTTTATACAAGAAGGATCACATCTGTGAGGCAAACATGGTAACATTCTGCAAGCATCCGCATAGTTGAGAGGTATGATGCCTACAGGGAACACATACTACAGCAGGTTTGCATTGTTGTCTGTCATTGTGACACACTGGTGTTGCTGGACTGTCCCTATATAGTTGTTGGAATAGCACACTACTATTTTTCCAACAGTAGCCGTATGACATATTAGCGGGGATTTGCCCATAGGGGACACACCACAGTACACTGCAGTGATAGGTGTAGAGACATACAGTAGAATATGTAACAGCACACAGGGACATTACCCAGTATTGCTACTATCTTGGTGATAACCAGACATGTAGTGTGTTTCCAAACTGCGGGGTATGACATGTGAGGGAGCAGTGGATACTGCAGACCATTATGGATGTGTAGGGTCTCTACATAGCGGGCATCCATGTATCTGGTCCTGTAATGTGTTCCCCTCTTGTTGTCTTGCATTAATGATGTACTGATGGAGACATCCTCCTTTTTCATCTGCAGAGAATGATGCTATACTGGATGCCCTCAGACTCAACCATCACATCCTGCTTTCAAAGGGTCACCACAATCATGAACAGCAGACAGCATTGTGGGCTGACCTTGTGAGGGATGTTAATAATATTGACCAACAGGACAGGACCTATGAGCAGGTCCTACATGGCCACAGATATGGTTAATGCAGCATGTCAAAGGGCAGTTGCTGTTACCAGGGATCGTGCTGTCACCAGTGGAGGGCCTACAATAGAACAATCACTCTCAGCAACAGAAAAAGTCCTGGTGAACCTAGGATCAACCAACAGCTCCCAGTCAACCATATCTCTATACATCCTGGAGGTAGGTGGCACAGTGTCCACATTAGAGGAGCGTCCAGGTAAGCTTACTGTATTCACCAGTATAAATACATTAGCAGTCACTGTGGCAGGCTCTACAGAACAGTACATGGGTGTCAGGTCTATATGCATTGGGGGTTGACTTTTACCCACAGTTTTGCGCACATATTCAGAATGGCAGAAATATAGCCAGTATCACATTAGCTACTGTACATGTGGATATATGCACATTTTAATTTGTAACACTGCAACATTTAGTGTTGATGACAATACCTCTCCCTCACCATTTCATAGGTCTGTCAGGTGTGGCCAGAGTTCAAGATCCTGTACCTGGTAAGTGTGATGTTGTTTTACAGATCATATATACCCTATGAAACTTAAGGGCTGCCATTTTGCCTTATGCACAACTGTTGTGCTTAGCCAGAGCAGAATAGTTGTATGTTCCATTTTGGAGCAGTAAGCTACAGTGCATAGCCTAGGGAAAAGCAGGTGTGTATTTGTAAAAACATTAGCATGTTTGCACTTATAGTTATGAGCAACTACACAGCCTGCTACACATGCAGAAATTACTCCAAGATGTCCATTAAAACACAATAGGGAGAAGGTATATACCTGATACAGTGATAGTACAACTGGCATAACATTATTGATAGGTGTACTGGGTTTTATGTGTAGTTATATCAAATACACTGTTATATTGCATACCTCACAGGTGTATTGTACTAGCAATGTTACCCAGATGTAGGTGACATGCATGTTATACAGGACCTGGGTTGTTTGTGTATGTTGTTGTGAGTTTGTTTGCTGTGCATGGGATCAGAGATGAGAAGATGTGGGACATGAAATGCAGTCGTGGATCCTCATCTGTGTGAGTCTGTGTGGATTACCATACATAATAATGCAGTTAGTAATGTACTGCTTTTGTCTTGCTTCTTACAGGTGAACAGGAGTTTGTCTCCCTCACAACCTGATGTCAGTGTCTCATTGGACTCTGATGATGATGGTGACCATAGTGAGGCACAGGTGGGGCTGTCAGTGGCTGAATCTGTCCCAGAGGTTGACATCCCTCTTCTGCCACCATTATCCCCACACACAGTCAGTATGCCCACATACCCAGTCACCAGAGGCCACAGATATTGGACAGCCAGAGGGTGGTGACATAGCACAGGACAGTGTGAGAACTATGTCATCAGTGAGTGTAGACACTGTCGACAGCCAGAGAGTTGGTGAGATCCCAGACAAGCAGATTGACAGGGATGCTCGAAGGAGGACTGCTGCCTATCCACCCCCTGTTGTAGGTGTCACATTGCAGGTCACTTGCCACACCTTTCAGGCTATCATGGAGGCACAGGCCTGATCTGAACGCAACACCAGACAAATGCTTAGGGTTATGGATGCAGCACAGTCTGACATCCGTGACTGCCTCCACTGGATTGGTGACGCTCTGGAACATTTCACTGATATAGTGGACAGATGGTGGGCTGAGACAGCGTCTGTCTTTCAGCGCACATTGTCTGTGCTGGAACATATGGTTGGTGCTGGGCATCGGACAATGGAAGTAGGCCAGCAACACCATCTGCTGGGAGTCCATATGGCTGAGCACACTCATGCTTCTGTAATGGCAATACTTCCAGCACTCCAGAAGGAAGTGTGCTGTTCACACCATGATGTGGCATCTATGGGCATGTGGTTCTGGGTGGTCCCATGGGGGACGCAGGCCCAGCAGACAGCAGTCACCATCAGGTACTAGCACAGCATCTGACCCCATGCTACTCCTGGTGAAGCCAGTTTCCGTGTTCGTGGATGGAGATGGGGAAATGTCCACTCTACCATGTACGGTCTGCAGGTGTCCATAGTACATACCTGTAGGGCTAGTGCTGGGCTTGACTGTGTACATGCACACTCTCAACACTACTGTCACATGCAGGTCACCTACAGACACACACAGCACCTCTCCATGGTCCATGTGACCAGCACCCCTTTCTGACTCACACACATGCTGTCATCTGTTTGGCACAGCCTAGGCCTGTCACAGCCCCACACCAGACCATGTGCATGTGATGATACCTGTGCCACATCCCTGCCATCTGTGCTATCAATGCATGGATTTGCATATATGTGTCTGATGCACAGGGTGACTATATAGTTTCACATGTGTTTGTGTAGTGCAGTAGTGTTATGCCATGGCAGTTACTGTGGGCCCTGACAGGTACTGTATGCTGGCATGTGTCAGGAATACACATCAAATGTTGTGTATCTTTGTTGCCTGATGGTATGTTGGTGGTAGTGTTACAGAATGACAGGTGTGTCATGGAGCTGTGTATGTTTTTGCCCCAGGAGTCTGAGTGGTTCAACTGTGGACACATGGTGTCAATACAGCAGCATAGGATGGCAAGGTAACACAGCAGAGATATGTTATCAGTAAGGTATGCCAGTATATATGCATGGTTCCCTAGGTGCATATGTGTAGAACAGTGTGTTAGAGACAATGGGGACAGTCAGTGTCATCATGCTTTCAAACCCTGTGACACACTCTACTCCCCTTGATACATGTCACCTGGGTATTCTGCATGTACAACTCTAGAAGGTGGCAGGCATCAACTATTTTTATGTAGATGAGGGCAATTTAGGGCCAGCAGCTAGTCACAGTGCCATAAAATGCATAACCAATGCACAGGGTAGGTCAAATGGGCATGTCTCTAGTGCTGTAAGGGGACATATTTATACACACAGGAATGCACGAGTTTGATGCTGTGAAATTAGAACCCCTACCTGTTTAGTATTACACACTATAGCTTGCAGTATTTAATGCATGAGCCATGCTGTTTATCTGATAGTGCACTGTCAGCCAGTGTTCTTAAGGTGGATGACATCAGCAAGATGTGTAACAGACCAATGTTAAGGCCAGCAGCTAGTCAGTGGTTATAAACTGCTAACCATTGCACAGAGATAGCCCATACAGGCTTGTCTGAAGTGCTGCAGGGGGATATATTTGCACACACAAAAGTTGGATGTTGTAAGATTAGAATTCCTACTTATATAATAATACACATCATAGCTCACAGTACTTATCTCATGTGCCACAGAGTTTATCTGTTGTTAGATTGTCAGCCAGTGCTATTAAGGTGGATGCCATCAGCAAGCCTTGTAACAGAGGCCAGTGTTGAAGCCAGCAGCTAGTCAGTGGGCATAAAATGCATAACCACTGCACAGAGATAGCCCATATGGGCTTGTCTGAAGTGTTGCATGGGGATATATTTACACACATAAGTGGGATGCTGTGAGATTATAACCCTACCCTATCTAGTCATACACACTATAGCTTGCAGTACTTATCACATGTACCCCGGAATTTATCTGGTGATACATTGTCAGCCAGCGCTGTTTATGTAGATGACATCTGCAGGACTTGTAGAAGTGGGAATTTAGAGGCCAGCATCTAGTCACAGGGCCATACAATGCATACCATTGCACAGAGACAGGCTATATGGGCATGTCCATGGTGCTGTGAGGGGATATATTGATACACACACACACACACACACACACACACACACACACACACACACACATAGAGTTGGAGGGTGTGAGATTAGAACTCCTACCTATCTAGTATCACACACTACAGCTCACAGTACCTATCACATGTACCACATGTTACATCTGTTGCATATGTTGATGCAGGCACAGTACTTGTGGACTACACAAAGTGGCCTTGTGTTAGACAGCATGTGTGGCCTGCAGAGTGATACTGCTTGGTACTGTTACTGTATCTAGTGTCCTAGTGGTGGGATACCTGGTAATATCCCTGCTCTGTGTGTACACTTACCAGTCTGGCCATAAATGTCTGTTTGCAATTTGATAGGCAGATATTTGCCAGGGACAATATGGCCTGTCCAAGGCATGCATTGCATCCATTATACATTATACCACCTGCGTACCTATGTCTGTCTGCAGTGTGACAGCCCGCAGGCACAGAGGTCTGTGGATGAGTGGATAATGTACTGCTGTGGCCTTGGTCTGGGGCCATTGGACAGCTATTGTGATGTGTATGTGCAGATAACCCCAGCATTCAGGGGTATGCGGGAAGATTCATACATCCCGGCCCATTTCTATATAAATGTGTATAACAGGGTTGTTTCTTTAAGTGGAGTTGTGTGGAAGTAATGTAAATGTGCTTTGTCAAAGTATGTGGAGAGTCTATGTATCACTGTACTTTATATAACTACATATACATCTTGTTATTGTATATGTATGTGCCACATACTGATACAGACACTAATCAAGAGTGAGCGGGATAGGGAGACAGATATGTATATGTAGCTGTATGTATGTACAGACAGGTCTACTTTGTTTCACTGAATTTCATTTCACTGAATTTTATTTCACCCTGACCACTTCACTAAAAACTGAAATTACTGAAAACTAATTTTAATGAATATCATTTCACTAAACTACAGTTAGTATATATGGCACTATGTAGAGTACTGTAAGGCAAGTAAAAAGTATATGCCCTTTTCCCCACTGTAGTGCAATCCTGGACTTAATATATATATATATATATATATATATATATATATATATATATATATATATATATATATATATATAGGGGGTGTGGAGCATAGCTCCCCACTTAGTTTGAGTACATATTGTCTTCTGGAGAGAGTTAGTAACTGGAATTGTAACTACGCATGTCTTTTGTTAAAAATGTATTGTTTTGATGTTTTTGGTAAAATACAACATAAAACAAACAAGGCCCACCACACCCCCCAATGTGGGAGGTTACGCTCACCCCCCACAACTATATATATTAACTTCAGGTTTCAGTACAGTGGAGAAAAGGGCATATACCTTTTACTTGCCTTACAGTATATATACTAAGTTCAGTTCAGTGAAATGAGACTCCGTGAAATGAGTTTTCAGTAATTTGTGTTTTCAGCGAAGTAGTTGGGGTGAAATGAAATTCAGTGAAATGAGATTCAATTAAACAAAGTAGACTTGTGCAGACATATTTCCATATAGAAGGTCTTTGGGCAGTATGGGCAACTGACTTGGTCTCACATTGGCTAAGTTAAGAGCATGTCCAGTGTGATTATCAGTACTTACAAGGTGACTCCAGGCCAGAGCTACCTGTACTCCAGTCCAGGATTATTGTGTGCTTCAGGCCATTGGCTGCTGCACCTGTTAACATAGTACTCCAGTTGCCTGATATTGTCCAAGGCATTCCCCAGCTATTTGCTGACCTTAATATGTAACTCAAACTTCAGAACTGTGCAGAGCTTTACAGACTGTTCAGACTTTTGCCTCATATTTTTGGCCTGTTTCACATACATTGTGGTTTTATGGCAAATTAGTGAAGATTGAAGTAAACAAATATTGACAGAAATTTGAGTTTCAGACTACATGCATATCAGGAGAAGCAAGTGAATGCAGGGCCTGTTATTCTATCAACATTCTAAGTTTGTAGGAGCAAATATTTAAAAGCTGTCCCAATTTGTGGGCCTTGGTCCCACTTTTATTCACTTCATTTGGCCAGATTTCCTGCTCTAAGAGGTTGAGAGGTATGATGTGACTGGGGTACTTGGTGAAATACCACATACAGGGTGGCAGTCTGAATACATCTCCCTGTACATGGTTTTGCAGAATGTCCAGCATTTTGCCCCATATGTCTGCTGTGTTCCACATAATTTGTGATTTCCCAGTGCTATAATGTACAGAGGTCACTGACTTGTTGTACCTACTGACACATTTACATGATGGCCTTTACATCCTGCAGCTAACCTGACCTGTTGCAGTCTGCTGTTATGCTAGCCACCTGCTAGGTTATTCAGAGCATGTATAATGTCTGTCTGTAAGTATGGCCCTTTGTGGTCCCGTTCACTCCATCTTTGTCCATCTTTCTTGCAGTAACAGATTCAGGGGTTATGACATTCTGTGGGACTACCACCATATGAGTACCTCATATGCAAAAGATGTTGGACACTGACAGATTCGAACCATCAGCACCATCACTAATGCTACTGTCTCTGGCCCTCTGAGCTACACCAGCTGCCAGACAGAGAGGCTTCCTTCCTCACACTATCAACAAGATAGAGGAATTGTCTGGTCTGCTGGTATATCATTGCAGACTTACTGTTGCAGAAGTTATATGGGAACACTGATGTGTTTGGAGTGGGGGATGACCAGTCTATGCTCTGCTGCCATAGATAGATGTGCAACTGTCCCGTGACCCCATTGTTTGGCATCTCCCTGGAATACTGTTGTGGAGTTTCCAGCCATGTGGCCTAGTGGCTATTATGGGGCACATACTAGTGAACAGAGTACCTGTTGTCCCAAGTCGCTGTTAGAGGTGTACAAGTAGCCCAGTAGCCCACTATAGATCTCTGTAAGTAGCCCAGTAGCACACTATATATATAGCCAACTATAGTCCCTTGCATACATGCAGCAGGTCCATACATATGCTACCACATTGTAGTACCCCTTACAAGTGGTGTACAGGAGAGTGACTTACCTTTCAATTGCAGCACTTGACAGACCTGTAGTTTGGTGCTGATTCTGTCTGATGCACACAGTCCACAGCCCATACATGGTGAAGTACAGGTTGTGTGAGCTGGATGGCATCATTTTTACTAATATGTATGCGAGTCAGAGTAAGGAGTCAGTCCCTAAGGCCCTAGGTTGTCAGTGCATGTGCTATGCATTGTCTCTTGGCCAAGGCCAGGAAATATTGGGCATGCCTACATCTGCCTACAGCAACAGCTTCTGGGGGTTCTTTCTCTGAGTTCCCATGTGGGTGCAGCTGTGATGACATAGGCACTGGTGGGGGGTGTATATCCCTTCCCTTTGCTGATCCTGCTGCAGCTGTTTCTGCAGCATCATATTGTGTAGCATTGGCACATGCTGTGAACATCTGTGCACATGTGGCTAGAGAGTACTGCAAGGCTCCGGTAGATATATTGAGGCACCAGAACTGTAACTTCAACAGCCCAAACACATGTTCTATGATGTTTCTGGTTTGTGCATGTGCCTTACTATGGCATTCTTCAGTGGGTGTGTGTACATTTCTGATGGGTGTCACCATCCACGGTTCCAGTGCATAGCCAGCATCCCCAAGTAAATGGCCATGTGAGATGTCCCCCCTAGCAAACATCTGGTACAGCTATGATGCGTGCCAGATATGGGAGTTGTGATAACTGCCAGGGCTGCCAGCACACACATTTGTGATAATGCCCTGGGCATTGCACACAACTTGGCAGTTGATGGAGTGGTACCCCTTGTGGTTGATGTAGATTCTACCCTCTTCACCGGCTAGTGCATTGATGTGTGCATGAGTTGCAATCTATGGCACCCAGTACCTTAGGTAGTGTGCTACACAGTAGAAGAGTTGCATACTGGTGGCCCTCTCCTAGGGGATGTGGGGAAAATAAATGTGCTCACTGGCATGTGGTAGCATGGCATCCAGGAACTGGTGGAGTATCCTGGAAGCAGATGCCTATGAGACCCAATCATATCCCCAGATGTTCTTTGGAAAGTACATATACCTAGTATCCTAAGTGCTACATATACCTTTGTTTCCACTGGGAATGGTTTCCTTCTGTTGGCTCTGGGTCTGCGTTGAGGGCAGCAGAGGTTACTGAGTTGTTGTACTATGTCCCTGTCCACCCTGTAGCACTCACATCTCCAGCTCATGTAGCTCCTGGTAGATTACCCTGTGCCTGAATATTGTTCTCCTTCTCAGTCTAGGCCTATAGTCAGCATCAGTAGGAGCTGCATTGATCTCAGCAACTAGCACATACATATGTAGTAGACTTGCAGCAGCCCCTAGCATTCTCTAGGTTGAAATTCCCAAGTCTGTACTCCAATGGTGCAGAGTATGGAGGGAAGTCAGATTGTAGGGTGTATGCATACTTTATAGTGCTGTGCTGCAGATGCAGCCTGTGTGATTGGCTAGCTATGAAGCACTCCACCTGCCAAGTGCATGATTAAGGGGTTTAATGTCCTAGTTGAAGTGAAACAGGGCGCATTAGTAATTAATATATCATTGTCTTTCTCAGCCAATTTTTTTTGACACCCTTCCTTGCTGAGCACTGTGGCACAATGCGCAAACCCATGCCGCACACATAAACAAGGCTTAGCAATGAGCAGACACACCCCCATGGAAGGTCACACTCAGCACAGCTGTGTACCATGAAAACCCACTCAAACCCATTGAAACATGCACCCCTAAGGTAATGAAAACTTAGCAGTCACCGGATACCCCCCCCCCTGCTGAACAGAGAGGCGGTCTAGGCAAACAGGTGCTGCTGAGCTCCAACAAGCTTAAATGTTTGAGGACACCCACCCTTTTGATGTCAGCTACCTCTTCACTGGACACCAACACAATTCCGTCCCAATACGGATGTGATATGCAGACACAGATACCCATTTGTGCTATTCAGTAACCCAGCTCATTTGCGTACAGATCAGTGTACAGTACAGGCAACTACACAGTTTCAGGCCCTGCCTCATTAGCAACCACAGCAGTCCTACATTTTACATACTCCACACAAGGTCCTGTAATGCATTACTGTTACATACCCACAAATTCTGTTTTTTTACAATATTTTTATATATAAATTTTATTTCATAATGGTATGTTTGTGTACTGCAGCATGCAGTGCAAACATACCCAGGGTATTAAAAAAAAAAATATATATATATATATATATATATATATATATATATTACATTATTTTCCATACAGTTTGGGACATACAGTGGTTACTTTTGCACATATCTGTGTCCTCTATACAATTTCTGCTGCTGTAACTACACTTTTACAGCCCTTGGTCTAATTTTTGCATCCTGTACATGGAAGTTTATCATATACATTACGGATACCAACACAAGCTCTGCACAGCTGCCTATCTGCTTGCTGAATTGCTCTACCTGCCTCATTTGCATGCATTTCACTGGCTTATGAGGTGATTTGCATGTCAAGGACACTTCTGTGTTCACATGTTCATGCATGCTTCTCAACTCCCTTTACTGGATTACATATCTGCTTTCTTCAGTGTAAGCACCGTGCCACTATGCCTACACAGCAAATAAGTCTGTCTAGGCTTTATTAAATTTCCTCCATTATTTTAGTTCTGATTTCAGAAGAATACATTAGTGATGTGACATAGATATAACACCAAATTTATCTACATGGACAAATGTACATTTTTTGTGAACTGAATAGAAAGAAAACAGAGTTATAAAGATTACTGGTGACATAAGAATATTGTAAAACAGAATCTCTAAAACCATTTGACCTACTCTGAATAATTTCTTAAAATGATTTGTCATGGTTCTGAGCTCTAGAATGCACAATGTCCTCATCTAATGCACTTCACTGCACACGAGTCTAAATTTTGTGGAGTTGGTGACAATAAATCTGGTGAGAAAAATGCTTTCTGATTTATGTGAAATATGTAGATGTTTTACTTCTTTTGCAATTGTTAAACCAACGGGTGAGAGAACAAACTGTTGAACACAAACTGGAAACACTTGGAGCCCAATAGCACGATTCACCTTAACGCAGCTTTATTATTACAAATGAAAGTGGCGTTTTCGCTACAGTAAACAAGTAGCTTCTTCAGAAGTCTATGGAAAAAAGGCGCCAACTTTTACTCATTTAAATACTAGAAAAAACAATGACATCACTTCCTACTTAATTGTAAACAAAACACAAGTCTAAAAGAGCAGAATATATAAACCCTTATTTTAAAATAAAATTAAATAAAATGAGAGTGAAAAATGCTACAAACATTTAATACATATTATAACATTATAATGAAAAGTGTCTTATTTAATAAATTAAACCATCAGAATGAAGTTTTTAAAAGAGCATAAAAGGACCGGTATAGCAAATAAGGCAGAAAATGCCTACGGTCAGCTAAATGTCTTAGTGACTATAGGTCACCTCCATACATAAAAAAACATACTTAAAAAGGCATTTTATATTTAAATAACTATGCATTTGACACTATGTATAGACTGAAAATAAGGAAGACTATGAGTTAAGAAAAATAAGAAAATACATAATTCCTAAACTCATACAATAAAAAAAATGAAAACACCACTTTCATTTGTAATAATAAAGCTGCGTTAAGGTGAATCGTACTATCGGGCTCCAAGTGTTTCCAGTTTGTGTTCAACTTCTTTTGCAATGATAATGCTCTAAAGATATGTACTGTACTGTATGTGTGCTGCTTTCTGCACCTAAGTAGAAGATATAACTTTATTTCTAATGATAACTAAGTATAATGTAAAATATCAAAGGATATTAATTAAATGTCAGTGTGATGACCGTGTCCTGGCCCAGCAATTAAGGAGCCTCAATCCTCACCACTAACACCAGGGAGGGTGTCTCACAGAAGAGGAAAGGATAACAAATACTCACAGTAAAGTACAATTTCCCTTAAGTGCACACAGAGATCACAGTCAGTCTGGGGCTGGTTGCTCCCTTGTTCTCTAGGTCCCCAATAAGACTCCCCACTGGCACAGCTATAGGGTCCAGATCTCAGCCTAGCTGGCAAGCTAGCCTCCAGTACCCTGCCTGTCCAGCCAGTGCTTCATGTCCCTGCCCAGGGAGCTGACACACCACACACACTCTGAGATAGGTATTTATACAACTTCACAGACACTCCTAGGAAAAGCTGACACAGATTCTCCAGCTGTGCCCCTTTACCCAGACTATACAGTAGTAATTACTGCCACATCAAAATTCTTCCCTCTCAGGACATCTGCAGGATCGTAGATCCATACCCCTGTTGTCTCAAGACAACCTACTGTTGGCATTTTGTCTTTCTGACTTACTGGCTCCCTCACCTTTGGTTCCTCACCTTACCTCTGTGGACATCTGTATGCCATATGGCCCCACTGGTTGCACTCAAAATATTTAATCCTAGCTCCTGGACATGTACCTGGACTAGTGGCTTCCCCTGCTACTGGCAGATTCTGTTGGGGCAGTCTGTGCTGCCCACCATGGGTTCCTTTAGACCCATGAGCAGTACTGGGGGTCCCCTTCATGTGCAGGGATGCCCTGCTGGCCAGGTATAGGTCTCCCTTCTTCCCCAACCCATCTGAAGTAGCACATTGTCTATCAGCTAACCAGATCCTCATGTCCTCAGGCAAAGTGCTAAGGGCTTGTTCCCTCACTAGAAGGTCTGCCAGACCTTCAAAAGTGGTGACTTGACATCCACTCACCCAGCTATGAAAATAAGTGCTCAGTTCAACAACATATTCATATACATTTTCATCTGCCTTGCATCTATGCTCACAAAATTGTTTCCTATACATTTCAGATGTTAGCTTAATGCATTGTAACAGACATTTCTTTACAGCAGTATAATCTAAACAGAGAGTCAGGCATTTGTGATATACAAGTTACAGTTCTCCCATGAAGTAAGGGGGTCAGGAACCGTACCCAGAGCCTTTGGTTAACACTATACTGTTTGCATACCCTTTCACACATATGAATGAAACTATCAAAATTATCCCCCTCGTTAAATTGCGGAAGACATTTACTAACCTGTTGTGCTTCTGAGGTCCAGTTACTCCCTCCCCCATTACCTCCATGACTCTGGTGAAGAGTCAGCATTTCCCTCTCATGCTTCCTCTGATATTCCTTTTCTTTGGCTTATATCTCCAAATGCCTGGCCTCCAACTCAAGTCTCTTTAGCTCCAGCTGGATTTTTAAGTCCACTGCAGAAAGATTGAGCTGTCCATTCTCCGAGGATATTGTATTTCCACTGCCAGTCTGATTGTCCTTTGCAGAAAGGTTGAGCTGTCCATTCTCTGAGGATATTGTATATCCACTGCCAGTCTGATTGCCCTCCTGGATGCTGTTTTCTGTTGCAGCTGTAACCAAGGCTGCAATCAGGTCTGCCTTAGTCAGGTTTCCATGCACCAGTCCCCTAGCCTGGCACATCTCCACCAGCTGGCTCCTTGTCAGCTTTCCATACTCCTGTGCTGACATAGGTTCATAGGTTCATAGGTTCATAGGTTTATACTAGGCTATCTGCCCTAAGGCATTTATAAGCCTATCCCAAATTTTTGTGGCTTACGCCACCCCTTATATGAAAAAATACTGTGCCCATTAGTTTGTTGTGCCTCTGTCCAGCAGTGACACAGAGATGATTCCCGGGATAAACCTACGATCTCCCATCCACAGGTCAAGATTTCTCTTGAACAGAGCCAGCGAGGTGCTCTGCCTCACATGGACCGGGATTTTATTCCACAGCATAGGGAGTCTCTGAGTGATAAATCTATCCCTCCAGCACGTCCTATTTATATCCGTGCTAAGGTTTAAGTCGCTTGCTCTAGTGGTTTTGGTGGATTTGGATTTTTGAGGTGGAGCATGTCCATTAATTCCGGGTTGGACATGGCCTTGTATGTCAGGCACATGTCACCTCTGAGCAGACGGTATGCAACTGAATAGAGCTGGAGTTTCTTCAATCTGGCAGCATATGACAGATTTTGGAGTCCCTTTATCCTTTTGATGAGGAACTTTGGGGTCTCTCCAATTGCTGCAGATGTCGGGTGAGATACATCCCGAATGGGGCATTGTACTCGATCATTAGTCTGATAAGTGAAGAGTACAGGGGAACAATGACCTCACTAGATCTGGATATGAATCCCTTCATGATCAGGTGGGCAATGTAGAAGGTCTTTCTAACCACTTTAGCAATGTGAGTGTCAAAAGAAAGGCCACTGTCAACCTGGGTCCCCAGGTCCCTGATAACCTCTTCTGTGCTTAGTGGATTGCCACCTATATGGTAGCTTGGGGTTACCTTGTTTTTCCTGAAGGGTATGACTATACATTTTTTGGCATTTAACTTCAGGCCATGGCTCTGGCACCAGCTATCTGTTTCTGTGAGTCCCTTCTGAAGGATATCTGTGTCCGATGCACTTTCCACTATGGCGCCCAGTTTGCAGTCGTCTGCAAACTTTGTCAGCCAAAGTCCTCCCATGTTGGCCTGTACTTCTGAGAAGTAGATGCCGAACAATAGGGGGCCAAGGACCGAGCCCTGTGGGACACCACTTGTGATCGGCTTGGAGTCTGACATAGCGCCAGCAACTCTAACCCTGTGGGTTCTGTCCTTAAGCCAGTTTGCAACCCATCTTGTGACATATGGTTTACATTTAAGCTGGTAAGTTTTTCTACAATACCCGAGTGGGATATTGTGTTGAAGGCCTTTGCAAGGTCAAGGTAGGCTGTATGGACTGCCTTTCCCTCATCAATGGCCTTGGTGACTGTTTCGAAGAAGTCGACCAAGTTCAAAAGGCATGATCTGCCCTTGACGAAGCCAAACTGGGTCGGGTCCAATGTCTGCAAGTCCCCTATATCTTTGTTTATGAGCTCCATTATGATCCTCTCCATAGCTTTGCAGACTAGACTTGTTAAGCTTATGGGGCGGTAATTACCAGGGTCCGTAGAGGCACCACCTTTGTGGAGTGGGACCACAGTTGCCGTACGCTACTCCTTGGGCACGTATCCTGTGGTAAGGCTGAGATTAAACAGCTGCCTTATGTGCGGGTTTAATTCCTCATTTAGCTCGTGTAGCACACAGCCGGGGACACCATCCAGTCCCATTGATGCTGTGTTTTTAGCTTTAGAGAGAGCAGCTTTCACCTGCGCATTTGAGATGTCTGGGAGGCTACACTCTGCTGGGATAGTTATCTCTCCTTTAGGGGGGAGGGGTGAAGTTTGCACTGAACCTGTCTGCCAGTATGTTGGCAATGTCTGTGGGTTCAGTGATTTTTGTATCATTTTGGACTAATTCTGAGCATATCTTGGAGTTTCCACCCAGGTTCCTAACATAGCTGATAAAGGCCTTATGATTGTCCTTTGAATCCATGGCAATTTTTCTCTCAAAATTGGCCTTAGTTGATTTTATGAGTGCTCGTATTTTTTTACTAATAATGATCAGGGGTGACTTTCCTTTTATGGATTTTGTTCTATCATGTAATAGCTTTCTCCTCTTATTGTAAAGTTTGTTAATGGCTGGGGTCCACCAGACCCCAAACAGCAAAACATGCTGCCTGCTCACCTTGACTAACTAAGCTAACAAAAGAAATAAAACAATTGTGATCTGAACTCTGAGTATACACTGCATGGCTGATTTAGAGTACAAAACACTTTCAGAGATCACTGTACATAAACTACAGGATTCACTCTACCCACACCACTGCCAAACAGATATGTGAGGATGTCTTATCCCAACCACTATCACCACTTGTGGCAACCGTGCTCTGGCCCAGCAATCAAGGCACCTCAATCTTCACCACCAACACCAGGGAGGGCATCTCATAGAAGAGGAAAGGATAACAAATACACACAGTAAAATACAATTTCCTTTAAGTGCACACAGAGATCACAGTCAGTCTGGGGCTGGTTGCTCCCTTGCTCTCCAGGTAGCCAATAAGACTCCCCACTGGCACAGCTATAGAGTCCAAATCTCAGCCTAGCTGGCAAGCTAACCTCCAGTACCCACTCTGTCCAACCAGTGCTTCGTATCCCTGCCCAGCTAGCTGACACACCACACACACTTTGAGATAAGTATTTATACAACTTCACAGACACTCCTGTGAAAGGCTGACACAGATTCTCCAGCTGTGCCCCTTTACCCAGACTATGCAGTAGTAATTTCTGCCACCACCAGCTTAATAATCATCAGCTACCCAAAAGCCCTTGAAAGGGTGTCCAATTATTACTGTGGAATATTATTATCCAATTGGTAATGTGACTATTCAGTCTAAGGCTTATTAGAGGGGCTTATTACAATTCACTCTAGAAATATGCAATGTACTCTAGAGCCTACTTCTCTACACAAACCAACCACAGGAAAAGGTTTTTAAAATATTTAATAATAAATAATTATTAAAACACAAGACAATACTACTACACCACAGAGATATTTAATAGTTCAGAGATCACACAGAAACTTAAAACAATACAGTAGGACAGGTCTGATGTCAAAGGAAAACACTTAATCGAATTTTCTAATATTTAGCTATTCTTAAGAGAAAACACAGTGCTTTAATCCTACTTACAGAGATATAGAACATAAGCAGCGATGGGTTGATGGTCCAAGACAAATGCTTCTAGTCTCTCTATCAACAATAGTTTTTAAAACACTAACAAACAGCTCTGCTAAGGCCCTCCCAAATGACCTGATTTTGACACTTACTCTGGAGTTCCCAGGCCACAAACTGCATTATTTAGCAAGCTAACACCTGCTCAGGAAACTATAACAATAAAAGACATTTCACATGTATACTCTAACAATTATTCCTTAAGTTAAGACAATAGAAAGAATGTGTTCAGCCAGGTGCTTCGGCACCACTTTTTTAGATAATTGTAACTTCAAAGAACATTTGAAATGCTTGGCTTGATTTTCCTTACAGCAGATGGCAATGTTGCAACAATCTTGAAGTTCACATTTTACAGTGTTTTCTTTCATTTAAGAATACAAGCCTGTATTTTACATTTATTTGTACAAATGACATTATGTATCAAATTCAATTTGACTAGGCTGGCAGCCTTCGCCTATTTTCCCCAGTCTGAGACTAGGAGGCAAGCATGTGGGTCTGGGAGTCTGGGTGGGACCCAGAAAGACTGCATACTTGCAGCCAGGACTGCTGAGGTGGTTAGTTCAGGGAGTGAGCTACGCTGTAGTAGTGTGACTGAAGGTGAGCCATAGCTTCTTGTGGGTACTGATGGTCCCTTGGACAGAGGGACTGCAAAGGTAGAGGTGAATAGTAGTACCCAGGCTGACAGTGATGCACCACTGTCAGAGGATTCCAGACTTCCAGTGGAAGGGGAGCTAGGATGGGTTACAAGGAGGGAGTTGAGACAGGCTCAGCTCTCAGACCCTACATTGCAAGGCCTGAGGCAGGTAGCTAGGGAGGCACCTGATTCTCAAGGGAAGGGTTAATCAGTATACTGGGACAAAGGGTTGTTATACAGAGAGTAGACCCCTGAGGGAGGGCTAGAAGGTGAGAGAGTACAGCAGTTGGTAATGCCTAGAGCTTACCATCTGGCGCTTCTCACCATAGCCCATGATATTCCCTTTGCAGGTCATATGGGCATAAAAAGTACAAAGAGGCATATTATGCAAAACTTCTATTGGCCTGGAATTTCCAGAGATGTAACAGGGTACTGCAGGACCTGTGAGCAGTGCCAAAAGGTAGGCAAGGTAGGAGACAAGCTGAAAGATCCTTTAATGCCTTTGCCTGTGATTGAGGAGCCATTTCAGAGGGTAGCTATGGATATTGTGGGTCCTCTGAGTACCCGTGGTTCCACAGGGAAAAAGTATATCCTAGTGGTAGTGGATTATGCTACATGATACCCTGAGGCAGTGGCTTTGTCCTCCATTGAGGCAGAGAAGGTGGCAAATGCTTTGTTATAGATTTTCAGCAGGGTAGGTTTCCCAAAAGAAAAACTGACTGACCGATGCGCCAATTTCATGTCAGACCTGCTGACTGTCTGTGGAAGTCCTGTGGGGTGAAGTACATGAAGACCACCCCTACCATCCCCAGACTAATGGTCTTGTTGTGAGATTAAACTCTACAATCAAGTCCATGCTACAGGCATTTGCAGATCAGTTTAAGAGGGAGTGGGACAAATATTTGTTCCATCCATGGGTTTTTCACCCTTTGAGTTGTTGTATGGGCATAGGGTGAGGGGACCTCTAGATTCAATTCGAGATGAGTGGGAAGGTGAGTGTGAGTCTCATGAGGAGTCTGTTGTGGCATTTGTCCTAAACCTCAGGACAAGGCTCAGGGAACTCATGGGCTTGGCCCAGAAGAACCTGGCAGAAGCCCAACAACAGAAAAAGGTGTGGTATGACAGGAATGCTCGAGCTAGAGAATATGCCTTGGGGCAGCAGGTAATGGTTCTCATTCCTGTCAGACACAAAAAGCTGCAAGCAGCTTGGGAGGGACCCTACAAGGTTGTAAGAAAGGTAAGTGATGTTAACTACATGGTGGAAGTGCTAGGCAGATTGCAGGGGCACAAATTGTACCATGTTAACATGATGAAACCTTACCATGATAGGGAGGAGGCCCTTGTGCAGTGGATTGCAGGAGGAGTCTGAGGGAGATCTAGGGACTGATCACCTCAGTGAGGCTTGGGCTGACACCTCGGTGGAAGGGGTAGCAATGTCCCAGCAGCTATCTCCTACTCAGGTTCGAGAAATCCAAGCAGTGCTGCAGGAATTTGGGGATGTGTTTACTGAGAAATCAGGGTGTACCCACCTGGTGAAGCACCAGCTGGATACAGGTCCCCAAAGGCCTATTAGGCAGGCCCCTTATAGGGTGCCTGAGAGAGTCAAACAGACTCTGAGGGAAGAGGTACAGGAGATGTTGGAACTAGGGGTGATTCAAGAGTCCAACAGTCCCTGGGCCTCACCAGTGGTGTTGGTGCCAAAGAAGGATGGCAGCACTAGGTTCTGTGTGGATTACATGAAATTAAATAGTCACACAAAGTCAGATGCTTACCCCATGCCTAGGACAGATGAGGCCCTAGAGCAGCTGGGTGGGGCTAAGTATCTTATAACCATTGATCTTACCAAGGGTTACTGGCAGCTGCCCTTGACTCCCGGTGCTAGAGAGAGGTCAGCCTGTTTTACTCTTTTTGGCTTGTATGAGTTCACAAAGAAGCCCTTTGGGATGAAGAATGCCCCAGCAACTTTTCATAGGCTGGTGGATAATATCCTAGCAGGAGCAGGAGAGTTTGCCCTTGCTTACCTAGATGATATTGCCATCTACAGCTATTCCTGGCCAGAGCACCTTCAGCATGTAAGGGAGGTGCTGGGCAGACTACAGAGGGCAGGGCTGACCATTAAGCTGAGCAAATGTCATGTGGGTGCGGCAGATGTCTCCTACCTAGGACATAGAGTGGGTAGTGGTAAGATAAGGCCAGAACCTGCCAAAGTGGAAGCTATTCAGGCATAGCCTGCACCTGTTACCAAAAAGCAGGGTACTACAGAAAGTTCGTCCCTAGTTATAGTACCATAGCTGCTCCCCTCACAGACCTGACAAGGAAGAATAGGCCAGATAATGTAGTGTGGATCCCAGCATGTGAGCAGGCATTTCAGAAGCTTAAAGAAGCTTTGGGAGGACCCGCTGTGTTAACCAGTCCAGATTACAGCAAATACTTTGTTGTGCAGGTGGATGCTTTGAACCATGGAGTTGGGGCTGCACTTAGCTAGACTTCTTCAGACAGGGAAGAGCACCCAGTGGTTTACCTCAGTCGTAGGCTCCAACCCAGGGAGGAATGCTATGCAGCCGTAGAAAAGGAATGTCTAGCTATAGTGTGGGCATTGCAGAAACTTCAACCTTATCTGTATGGAAGAAAATTCAATGCAATGACAGATCACAACCCTCTAACATGGTTAAACAGAGCCAGTCAGCAAAATGCTAAGTTGCTAAGATGAAGCCTGGGGTTGCAAGCATATGAGATGTCAGTGTAGCTTCGCAGTGGGAGAAGCAATGCCAATGCAGATAGGCTCTCAAGACAGGGAATGGAGTAAGGTACACCCAGATAGACCTAACCCTCTCAAGTGGCGTTTCTCAAGGGTCACTTGAAAACTAGCTTGAGTTCTCCAGGGGGAAAGAGATGTAAAGATTGGGGAAAGATGGGCAAAGGCTGCCAGCCCAGTCAAAAATAATTTGATACATAATTCTATCATTTGTATAAATAAATGTAAAATACAGGCTTGTGTTCTTAAATTAAAGAAAACACTGTAAAATGTGAACTTCAAGATTGTTGCAATATTGCCATCTGCTGTAAGGAAAATCAAGCCAAGCATTTCAAATGTTCTTTGAAGTTACAGTTATCTAAAAAAGTGGTGCTGAAGCGACTGGCTGAACACATTCTTTCTATTGTCTTAACTTAAGGAATACTTGTTAGAGTATACATGTGAAATAAATATAAAACAAAACGGTCGTGAGTAAAAGTGAGGTGCCAGAAATATCCAAAAGAGAAAAGAAAAATGCACCGAGCTAACACACAGTAGACGTTTATTCACAAAAACAGAAGATGGCGAGCGCTTTCACAACTTACGTTGCTTCATCAGACCTGGTCTGATGAAGCAACTTAAGTTGTGAAAGCGCTCACCATCTTCTGTTTTTGTGAATAAACATCTACTGTGTGTTTGCTTGGTGCATTTTTCTATACATGTGAAATGTATTTTATTGTTGTAGTTTCCTGAGCAGGTGTCTGCTTGCTAAATATTGCAGTTTGTGGCCTGGGAACTCCAGACTAAGTGTCAAAATGATGTAATTTGGGAGGGCCTTAGCAGAGCTGTTTGTTAGTGTTTTAAAAACTATTGTTGAGAGAGAGACTAGAAGCATTTGTCTTGGACCATCAACCGAGCACTGCTTATGCTCTATATGTCTGTAAGTGGGATTATTGCACTGTGTTTTCTTTTAAGAATAGCTAAAGATTAGAACGTTAGATTAAGTGTTTTCCTTTGACATCAGACCTGTCCTACTGTATTGTTTTAAGTTTCTGTGTGATCTCTGAACTCTTAGATATATCTGTGGTGTAGTAGTATTCTCTTGTGTTTTAATTATTTATTATTGAATATTTTAAAATCCTTTACATGTGGCTGGTTTGTGTAGAGAAGTAGGCTCTAGAGTACATTGCATATTTATAGAGTTCATTGTAATAGGCCCCTCTAATAAGCCTTAGACTGAATAGTTGCATTACCAATTGGATAATAATATTGCACAGTAATAATTGGACACCTTTTCAAGGGCCTTTGGGTAGCTGATGATTATTAAGCTGGTGGTGGCAGAAATTACTACCATATAGTCTGGGTAAAATGGCACAGCTAGATAATCTGTCAGCTTTTCCCAGGACTGTCTGTGAAGTTGTATAAATACTTATCTCAAAGTGTGTGTGGTGTGTCAGCTACATGGGCAGGGACACAAAGCACTGGTTGGACAAAGAGGGTACTGGAGTTTAGCTTGCCAGCTAGACTGAGATTTGGACCCTATAGCTGTGCCAGTGGGGAGTCTTATTGGCTACCTGGAGAGCAAGGGAGCGACCAGCCCCAGACTGACTGTGATCTCTGTGTGCACATAAGGGAAATTGTACTTTACTGTGTGTATGTGTTATCCTTTCCTCTTCTATGAGACACCCTCCCTGGTGTTGGTGGTGAGGATTGAGGCTCCTTGATTGCTGGGCAATGTGTCAATCTGATTTGATATGTACTAAAAAAACATTTGGGAATGATAAGAAATACAGGGCAATCAGGTACAGAATGCAGCTAAGACTCTCATTTTGTTCTTAGGGATCTTATAGCAACTCAGGGCAGAATTTGACATTGGCACATTGCTTTCCTTAACTCATGGAGTTTGTTGATGCCACATTTGCAGTTATAAAATGTTACTTTGTCTAGTGAAATCTGTAGGATTTTTACTTATGTTGTAATGGTCACTAAATATGCATATACTTTTATTTTTATTTATTTATCCTTTGTGGACTGTATTAGTCCCACTAGGCTAGTGGCATCTTTTCACAGGGAAACCATAGGTGGTATTTACACTACTAGGAGAAATTTGGCTAGGGCATTGGGAAACCTTGCCTACACTTTACTGCTGTGAGTAGGACACATTTTGAGGGGGTACTTCCTGTTTCCATTCCAGGCACGGAGGTGGCTTGGAGAAACAGGTAGGTAAATGGAGAGAGAAAGAGATGATGGAGCATTGGAAGAAATGAAGGAAACAATACATTCATACTGGAAGATATCCTACACTAAGAGCCATAACATTTCCACAAGAAAAAATACTACTATGTGATGTGAATGTCAATTGGTTGTACATAAAGTATAACTCCTCTACATCTAGCATGAACCTTATGATTTCACACAACTAATTTATAGCACCACTCATTATAGGAAGACATACAATTCCCTATTAAACTGGATACTAGTATCAGACCCTGGCTGATAAACCATCATGGGTACAATGTCAGACTCTCTCAGTGATCATCTCCCAGTTTACACAACCAGACATCTCACACCTCCAAATATCTGTAGCCTTCAACATAGTTTATCACAGCAAACTTCTACTTCAAATGTCCTCACTAGGTCTCTCCCAGCCCACCCTTCTGTGGTTCAAAAGCTACCTGTCTATCACATATCAGTCAGTAAAATGGCACTCTATGCTCTCTTCTTACCTCTCAGCCACCAGTGCACCACAAGGCTCAATCCTTGGTCCGTTCCTCTTTAACATTTTCACTAACAGCCTCTATGCATCCATACAACAGGCCACCCTCATACAATACACAGATGATTCCACTCTCATTTGCATATCTGACAACATGGCACACCTTCAAAAAATCATTCATTAATCTTTCACAGCCACTGAAACATGGCTTTGTAACTCACAACTCATGCTCAACCCCAAAAATATCAAACTACTACTATTTTCCCCCAAAATCCCTCTCTCATGAAAAAAAAACAAAATTTAAGCTCCTCTCCTGATAAAACAACCACTGAAGTCACTTGTCATAACAAATTATTATGGGTGATAGTGGATGATAATCTTACATTTGACCTGCATATACAAAATTACATAAAAACTCATCAACAGCTATTGATGCTTTATACAGCCAAAAACTTTCACATTGATGCAACTAAAACTACACTTGCCACTACTTATCTCCTCCCCACACTTCTTTATGGCACTCCCATGCTTACTATCCTCCAGGCTTTATAAAAATGAAAACATGAGCAATAATATAACAAATTAAATTTGCAGCAAATACCCTTTTCAGAATCCGTCACTGTATAGCACTGAAAAGCCTAAATTGGTTGGAACTGCCTCATCAATTAGCATATACACAACTTCTTACCACCTATAAGATTATCCAGCATCCATCTGCCTGTCCAGCACTAAAAAATATTCTACACAACTATGTTTCCAGTTGGTCATTACACTCCAGGAACCAAAAACTCCTGTTTGTCTGCAAAGCTATCGAATCTGATGGGCATTGTCTGCATTCATGCATGGCTGGCAAGGCCTGGAACTCCTTACCTGTATCCATCAGGTCAATGCCATCCCTCCCATCATTCAAAACCATTCTGAAAGACTTCCTAGCTAAAATATGGCTCTCGTCTTGCTCAAAACCAGGATAAACTACATCCCTAAATGTTAGCAAGTACCTTTTCATGGCTTATCCCTCCTTACTCTCCCTTCTTCACGTACTTCCCTACTTCTATCCAATTCTCTTCCATGAATTTCTCTCTAAATATACCACAAGCCTGTTTTTCCCCCTCACTTCATATTGCAGTTCCTTTTTGCATTAAACTAACTTACCTTTAATTTCTCTACAGATTGTCTAAAATTTCTCTAAATATAAAATGACTGTCAGATAACTATTGATTCTTAATCAATATATTTATATTATGTCTAATTTGTTATAATTATTTAAACTGCAGATTTTTTTTTATTTATTTTTAAAGATTGTAAAATTATTGCTCTTAAAATGTTTTGTAATAATTTGGAGGTGTTCTCCCTGGACCTTCACTTAAAATGGGCTTCTATCCTGTCAGGTTTTTCTGGTAATCAAATGTCAATAAATAAATATAATGAAATGACAATTTAGTTTAGATATATTATAGTCAACGTCTGCATTCCAAACACTGAGCAGTGGTTATATATCCATCCCTAATGAAAACAGTATAAAGCAGTATGCAAGAATATGATAGTAGAATGCATTTGAAACCCTGCATTTGGGTTCTTGTATATAAAAGGCCATGTGTCATTCCCCATTTTATACTTCTTAACAAACTATTCTGAGAATGACAGCAGGACACTCAGGTACAAAATGCATCAAAGACTCCAATTCTACTCTTACTAATTTTATATAGCTGAATGCTGAATAAAAGTTCAGCTCATTATTCCCCACAGCATACAGAGTTTTGTATGCCTAGTTTGCAGTCAGAAAAGTTTAGCTTTTTCTTGTGAAATATATTTGATTTTATTCCTGATATAATGAAGGCTTAGCAAAAATATATTCTGGGCATGTGCATCATTTTCCACCCTGAGTAGAAGTCACATATCCAAGCTAATGGAAAGCAAGTACAAAACAGCAGCCCTGTGTGTGATGGTGTAGTATCTGCAAAATCCTAAATTTACTAATATGTGTAAAATTTCATATGCCATTAACCCTTTGAGAATTCATAGTAAAACAGTAAGGAATTACAACATACTGAAATACAAAATGCACCTAAATCTGCCTTTTTATCTTTTAGGATTCCAGTTCAGATGAATGTTGAATTTGAATTAATCACATTGTTCCCTTTAGCACATGGAGGTAAATGATGCCAAGCTTAAAGTTTTAAACCATTGTTTTGCCTGATGAAATATATGAGATTCTTCTTACCTATTATGTAATTTAAACTTATAAAAATATATTCTATGCATGTGTTACATTCTCCTAACATCCTAAGCAGAAGTCATATACACACAATTCCTTGAAGAAGAATATAGTGCAACATGTCAGACAGTGACAGTTAAATGCCTGTGAAACAATATACTTGGTACCCCTGTATAAAAGGCCATATATCGGTCTCCCCATCTGAGACTCTTTTCAAGAACATAGGGGAATTACAATAGAATGATCAGAGACCCAAGTCTGTAAGATTTCCATCAGTGAAGCTCATTGCTGAATTTGACTGCAGTACATTTTCACCTTCAGGTTCATATGTGTATATTAGGTGGCTTACCTTCATTTTGTTGTGAGTCATTTGTTCAACGTCCTTTCATCGAAAGGACAACCGCAAAAACTCACAACGGTGACTCACATATGTTCGAATAGCTACAATGCAAATGCATTTAGCCATTCAAACACATGGACAAATGTCAGAAATGGTTTTCAGCTAAACCATTTTCGACATTTATACTTGGAGGCTTTCCGTGATTCACTCAATCGACTCGCAGAAATGCCTGATCGCACAAACCATTTGCAATCAAATGAAGGTAAACCTATTAGGCTAATGACTGCTAGGACCCTTAAAAGCCTAGCCAAGCAATCCAAACGTGACCTACAAATTTGATATATAGCACACAGAGTTTTGATCTTAGCATATTTAAAATGACAATAATGTTGCTTTATCTGGTAGAATATAAAAGATTTTATTTGTGAACTTATCACAGATCAGTAAAGATATGTTCTACACATGTGCAGAATTTTTTATTCTCAGTAGACATTATATACCAATTGAAAGTGAAAACTGTGGTTAAATAAATGAAAATCAATCGAACAAATTGCTGCAGTGAAATTGCTACCCATGCCAGTTTCTAAACATTAGTGCCCAAATCTTCCTTGGTGATTTAATTAATAATTACTTCAAAGACTTACCTCTGGATTCATTAACTCCATGCAAGAATAGTGGTTATTCCTGCATGGAGTGGTTCACGTCCATGTAGCCACAGCAGCGCACCTTGCATATTCATGAAGGAGCGCTGCTGTTAAGGTTAAATGGACATGAACATGAATGAGTGTACGGGGCATGTTTAAGTAGTGCGTGGACACTGAAAGCAAAACGACATAAGCTCTTAAAGTGTCTGCGGACACTGAAATAAGTAGTAGAGTCATACACCCTCTGCATTGTAAACGTGCTGTATGGCACTTTGCAAATGCTGTCAGTGTCTGCGGACACTGACAGCTAATACAATAGCTCAGGTTAGTGTCTGCGGATCTTGACATAGCCAGCAGATGATCTAGGAAATGCAGGGGGCATGTTACAGGTTCTGTCACACACACCATGCATTGTAAAAGTGCCATACGGCACTTTGCAAGTGCTGTCAGTGTCCACGGACACTGACAGCTAATAAAATAGCTCATGTCAGTGTCTGCATGATGATCAAGGAAATGCAAGGGATGTGTGACAGATTCTGTCACACACCCCCTGAATAGTAAAAGTGCCATAGGACACCTCACAACCTGCTAAAGCAGGACATGTGTACAAAGGCACAAATAATGGGGGGGGGGGACAAAGCCCTAACAATAGGGACACTTATTAAATATTGCTCTTACAAACTTAGAAAGTTGATAGAAAACAGTTTATGCATTAGCATGAATTTCCAGAGGACAGAAGTTGAAAGTCAGATATATGCCATTATTTCCTGACTGCAGTCCTCAATGACTTGCAAGAAAATCACAATACTCATTATATAATATAATAAGATAATATTTTTTTTTCTGTAATAAGGAATGTTTAAGCATAGCTAAGTGGGTGTGCAGATTATGGCCCATTGCATAGCATTGCTTAAATATCCCATAGGAGATAAATAAAAATGTAGAGCTGAATTTCCTGAACTGAGATAGTGTAGTTGGTCGAGTCCTGGCTTTGTATACAGCCATTCAAGGTTTAAATACCAAGACAGGCAGTTCATTTTAAACAAGCATTTCACCTTAAAATATATAGTAAATGATTTTTGTCAACCACGGTAGTGTAGCTGGTGTGAAATGAAAGTGTGAGTGCATATAACATGTGAAACCACCCAAGTATATACAAGTGCCCCATACAGAATAGTCACACCCCTTGCTGCTGTAATGAAAGCACATAGAGACATGTCATGTAAAGTAAATCATATACACTTACTAAATGAAGTCATTGGTCTGATATTTTATAAAAATGAAATGTGATCAATTGTTAGCAATGCTCAACTATGCTTAGCAGGTTTAAACATTGCTCAAATGTGAATGCTAAACAGCAGGTAGCCCAGCTCAGTGGAAACCCCTTATCTATGCACACACACACACACACACACACACACACACACACACACACACACACACACACACACACACATATATATATATATATATATATATATATATATATATATATACACACACACACACACACACACACACACACACACACACACACATATTATGTATATATACCCATACGTAGACATATATAAAGATAACCAACCTCTTACTGCAAGACATCTGTAAAAAAGCCTGATGAAGTGGGGGCATAAAGGGCAAACAACAGTGACAACTTTGAAATATATCTGTCATATGTGTAGAAGTCTGGTAGAGTGGCGTTTGCTTTAACATATAATTCCAGATATATTGAATGCCATCATTTACTGATGTCAATCTTCACATCATCCCAGTGATGTCTCAGAAACCCACAACTGTTATGGGCAACAGAACAAACATATGAGCCACACATCTGGACAGTGTCTAGACCTCTGGACTATAGAGAGGTATGACTACAGTCACGTAATAGAAGGGAAAATACATGACGGCTGCCAACGATGTCACTCAGCACCTTCTGAACCACAGTAAGACCAACATGTCACTACCCCAAATCAACTCTGGGCAATTACCCATGTACATCCACAGATAGCATGCACTACAGAGATGGTACTGTAGGGAAATGAGATAGTGGTGCAAAAATGTCCACCCACAAATATTTGCACCACAGTCACAGCAACATACCAGTACCACAAAAGGAATCTAGAGTAGAATGACTGTTTGAGCAAACATATCCTGATTGCCAGTCACACACCACACTAACATATTCTGGCCCAAATCACAGTGTACTGGGAATCCTGAAGTGTTACAGGATATTTTTCAGTCTGCCCCTATGAACATACACACCAGTTAGACCACCAGCAGCCATAGCAGTATGCATAGTCAGATAGAAAAAGGATCTATGACACTCACATCTGCTACTCTCCTTACTCAGCCCAACAAACATCTACACAAAACACTGCTACACAATCTTGGCAGTCTGTTCACAATGGACAGACAGATAGATAACCAACCTCTTACTGCAAAAAAGCCTGATGAAGTGGGGGCATAAAGGGCAAACAACAGTGACAACTTTGAAATATGTCTGTCATAGTTTAGACATGTTTAGACATGCCAGAAGTCTAAACCTCAAGATGCACGCACTCGATACTCTCCTTAGTATGGAGAACATCGATATCTGTGCAGTAACAGAAACCTGGTTCAAGGCTCCCGAGAGCACCCCAGCACTACCAGGTTATACCTCATACCATGCTTTTCAGCCCCAAAACTTGGACCGAACCACAAAAGGAGGAGGAGTATCAATATTCGTCAAAAATACCCACACCTCCAGGTTGGTGGCACAGCACGAAGCATCAGAGACTATCCATGTGCAACTAACAGTGGGTAAAACTGCCTTCCAGTTTATAGCCTGCTACAGACCACCCTCCCAAACCCTGGAACCCCACTCAGCCTTCCTGAGAACACTGGAAAATATGAAGGTCTTTCCAAACACCATTATATTGGGTGACTTCAACTACCCAAACATAGACTGGGAGCATTACTCTAGCTCCAACACCCTAGCCCAAAGGTTCCTAGAATTTATAAACTCAAATGCTATGGAACAACTTGTTACCACTCCCACAAGTGGGGAAAACATACTGGACCTGATCATCACCAACATGGGGACTTTATGCTCCAGACCAGAAGTGTATCCCTCACTGGTAAGATCAGACCATAAACTAATCTCGCTGGATATTCACATCCCGACCCCACCCCCTGCCCAGAAAACCACAGTGAAAAACTTCTCTAAAGCAAATTTCACACTCCTCAAAACCGAGGTGGAATCCTTCAAAGCCCCCAGGCCTGTGGAAAATACGGCCCCGACCGCAGACTCCTTTATAAATACATTCTATGAACACCTTCAGGAATGCATGGATCATGCAATCCCAAATAAAACCAAGACCCAATCCTCCAAAGGCAGACGTCCTGTCTGGTGGACCCCAGCCATAAACAAACTATACAATAGAAAGAGGAAGATACTACATGATAGAGCAAAATCCCAAAAAGGGAAGGCATCTCTGTTCAGTATTAGCAAAAAACTACGGGCACTCATAAAATCGTCTAAGGCCAGCTTTGAGAGAAAAATTGCACAGGACACTAAGGATAATCACAAGGCTTTCTTTAGTTATGTTAGGAACCTGGGTGGGAATTCCCATATATGCTCAGAATTAGTCCAAAATGACAAAAAATACACCAAACCCACAGACATTGCCAACATCCTAGCTGACAGGTTCAGCGCAAACTTCTCCCCCCCTCCCCACCAAAAGGGCGAATATCTATCCCAGCAGAGTGCTGCCCCCACTGACATCTCAGATGCTCAGGTAAGAGCCGCTCTCTCCAAAGCAAAAAACACAGCTTCAGTGGGACCAGACAGTGTCCCAGGCTGCGTCCTACATGAACTCCAAGAAGAGCTAAACCCAAACATAAAACTACTGTTCAATCTCAGCCTTACTACAGGATATGTACCCAAAGAGTGGCGTACAGCAACAGTGGTCCCTCTCCACAAAGGTGGTGCCTCAACGGATCCTGGAAACTAACGCCCCATAAGCCTGGCTAGCTTGGTCTGCAAAGCTATGGAAAGGATCATCATGGACCTCATAAATAAAGATATTGGGGACCTACAGACACTGGATCCTACCCAGTTCAGCTGTGTTAAGGGCAGATCCTGCCTCTTAAACCTGGTCAATTTCTTTGAAACAGTCACCAAGGCCATTGATGAAGGGAAGGTGGTCCACACAGCCTACCTGGACATCTCAAAAGCCTTTGATACAATACCCCACTCGGGTATTATAGATAAGCTCACCAGCTTAAATATAAACCCCTATGTCACTAGATGGGTTGCAAGCTGGCTCAAGGACAGAACCCACACGGTTAGAATTGCTGGAGCCATGTCAGACTCCAAACCAGTTACAAGTGGTGTGAAACAAGGCTCAGTCCTGGGACCTCTCTTTTTCGGTATATATTTCTCGGAGGTAGAGGCAAACACGGAAGGACTGTGGCTGACCAAATTCGCAGATGACTGCAAACTGGGTGCCATAGTCGACTCTCCAGCTGACACAAGCATCCTCCAAAAGGGCCTCATAGAAACAGACAACTGGTGCCAGAGCCATGGCCTCAAGCTAAACGCCAAAAAGTGTATAGTCATCCCCTTTGGCAAAAACAAAGTGCCCACAAATTACCACATAGGTGGTAATCCATTAAGTACAGAAGTAATTAGGGACCTGGGGACCCAAGTTGATAGCAATCTCTCATTTGACAACCACGTGGCCAAAGTGGTTAGAAAAACATTTTATATAGCCCACCTAATCATGAAGGGATTCACATCTAGGTCAGGGGAGGTCATCGTGCCTCTTTACTCATCCCTCATCAGGCCCATAATTGAGTACAATGCCCTTTTGGGATGTACCTTACCAGACACCTGCAGCAACTGGAAAGACCCCAAAAGTACCTCACCAAGAGGATCAAAGGGCTCAAACAGATGCCATATGCTGCCCGGTTAAAGAAACTCCAGCTCTACTCAGTGGCATACCGCCTGCTCAGAGGCGATCTTTGCCTGATGTATAAAGCCATGTCCAACCCGGAATTAATGGACATGCTGCACCTCAGAAAATCCAAATCCCATTGAGCTACGCGCTCAAGAGACTTGAACCTCAGCACTGAAATAAATAGGACATTCTGGAGGGACAGATTCATAACCCAGAGGCTCCCTTCACTCTGGAATAAAATCCCAGTCCAGGTTAGGCAGAGTCCCTCATTGACTCTCTTCAAGAGGAATCTTGATGAGTGGATGGGGGATCGTAGGTTTACCCCGGGTATCACTTCTGTGTCACTGTTAGACAGAGGCACAGTATACTAACCTTGAAAAAGGGCATAGCAAAATTAATTTAAAATGGGTGGTGAAAGCCAAACACACTCTGGCTAGGCTTATAAATGCCCTAGGGCAGATAGCCTAGTATGAACCTATGAACCCATGAACCTATGAACCTATATCTCTCATATGTACAGATTTCCACAGAATGTCCAGGGTGTGGGACCATAATCATGGCCACTGCAATATATCACATCTAGGAGTCTGCTAAGTCAATGGAAATGATACCTGGAGTGCAGTCACTAAATACCATACCTCTGAAACTCGTAGTTCAAGACATCTGGACAAAGCATGACATACTTGGCGGATGGGGCTGGAAAGTGGGACATATCTCACATAATGGTGTTACAAATGAAACAGATTCTGGTGTTACAGGTGTTGTTGTAACATAATATCCCTGAAGGATATGATGTCTGGAACACCAGTGGATGTCAGCAGTTACAGCCTGGAATCCTCACATTATCCTTCTGATTCCACAAAAACATATGTTGTCTGTGGAACAGACCAAACATAGCAGGCAAACCTCTATGCAGTCTGTGGACATCAGGCCAGTTGAGAGGTATGTCAGAGACATATCACTGACAGACATCAAGTCATGCAGAATATGCATGTCCAGATGAACCCTGTCAATCTAGCAACCCTCTAAGTGCATAACAGCACTACTGGCTCACAATCTGTACCCAGTTCTGGAGCTCTGTCCCCCATGTTGTTAGGCTGTCTTCACATGTCCTGTCCTGTGAGGTATTTCCACCTACTGGCTGTGAAGCTGTAGCCCCCACACCTCTATAATGTCCACCGCACAGGCAAAGAAAAGGGGCAAGGCCCACATGATGGACATAATTATAGCACTGTGTTGCTATGGCATTAGCAAATGGAAAGACAACACAGCTGCTCTAGATGCAAGTAGCAAGTGGGAGACAATGATTGCTGCACAGGCTGTCACCTGCCTATGAGCAGTACCTACAAAAGGCAAGCTGCTGCTTATGCAACACAGGTCTCAACCCATCTACACAAAGACAGGCTGCGACTACACAAACCTAACCATTTGCATTGTTGTGAGGAAACCCCTCAGCATTATAACAGGTATGCAAAAAACCAAGTTAGAAGGAGCACGACCACCTTATATCAGCGTAGACTTCCACAATATGAAGAATTCCAAAGTCCAAATAAATAAATAAAAAAAAAATTATTAATAAAATGTGAGCACTTTCGTGGACACCACATCCGCTTCTTCAGACATACTCATACAAGTGCTTTCAACTCTTTATATACATCCTGTTACCTAATTGGTTCAATAAATCAATTATTAATCACTAATAATGGGCATCCAATAAGACTAAGATGTAATGCAAACTCTCATATGACATACCAAATATTACTAAAACTACTATATTGCTGGAAATAATACATACACAAAATATATACAGCAAGACAAATACTAAAAAGCCAACAGGCTAAACAATTAGCTAACCTAACAGAACTGTATCTAAAACCTATAAAAATATATAAAATTTATAAAAAATTTGTATTATTTGTCTTGCTGTATATATTTTGTGTATGTATTATTTCCAGCAATATAGTAGTTTTAGTAGTATTTGGTATGTCATATGAGAGTTTGCATTACATCTTAGTCTTATTGGATGCCCATTATTAGTGATTATTAATTGATTTATTGAACCAATTAGGTAACAGGATGTATATAAAGAGTTGAAAGCACTTGTATGAGTATGTCTGAAGAAGCGGATGTGGTGTCCGCGAAAGTGCTCACATTTTATTAATAAATTCAGTTTTTATTTATTTGGACTTTGGAATTCTTCATATTGTGGAAGTCTAAGCTGATATAAGGTGGTCGTGCTCCTTCTAACTTGGTTTTTTGCATACATTACGTGGCCTGGGCTCAGTGACTGTTTTTCCATTATAACAGGTATGTCAATCATCTAGACTTGTAATTGTAATGGAATGCAGAAGGGGGATGCAATGATGTCAAACGGGACATTAAATGCTAGGCCACAACAAGACCTGCTCAACTCACATGCTGCTGTCTGGCACCTATGGCCATACCCACCTGCCCTGTCTGCATTGACATGGAGCACATCTCTGGCCCCTGTGTCACCCCAGCAAAGGTCAGCTTATGTGTGACTACTACTGGAGTGTATGTTGTCCAATACTGAGTGTGTCACTGTTAGGCCAGCTACCTGGGATGTTGTAATTATTCATATGTCATCTGTGATGCTCTGATACATATGCTTGTCTTACATATGTAAGAGACTTATATAGGGCATGTGCATACTACACAATAGGTGCAGGTGTTTGGGTCAAACTGTATGTGATATACTGAGCCCATACCTGACAACTGTCCAGTGTTTTGCAGACTGACCACATGTCTGCCACATATTTCTAGTCAATGACACATACAGTTGCATATTGTCTGCCACATCACTGGCAACACATTAATGACTGAAGTCATAACATCTTAGCATACATTTGATTGTCAGATGTTGTATCCTGCAGAGCAGACCTGCAAATGTGACACCGTTTTTGATGGCAACTAAGTGTGTTTCAGCTAGATTCATAAAGTGATACTATTTACTGGCCTTTGCCCACCACTGATGTGTGTCTTTGTGCAAATGCCTTGCCCTAACAGGAGCTAGGTGTCTTACCATGCAACCCATGTCAATGCAAGTGAACCTTGTCCTCTAGGATGCCAACAGTTGTGCAGTCACTGACAGCTGCTTTTTAGCTGTGGAGAGCACACCTACCTTGCCAGGTCACTCATCCCATCATAAATTTAGATCCCAAATGGAGGCCTGCAAAACCACAGGTGGTGGAGTGTTGAACATCAGCATACACATACACATCCAGGCTGGTCAAACAGTATGACGCACAGGTGACATCCCAAGTGCAGTCAACAGTTGACAAAACACCTACTTAAGTCATAGCTGGCTGCAGGCCTATAACCATTACTATGAACACCCACCACACTCATTCGGACCTGCTGGAATTTGTCATGATGCAATTGTCTACCCTGCTCTTGGATTACTTCAAATACCTAACCATAGGGTGCATGACCTATGCCACCTGAACATGAATGCACATAGATTCCTCGCCTTTGTCAATGGCAATGCAGTGAATTAGCTGGTCAACACTCCTATGACAGGTGGAAACATCCTGTACTTGGTCCTAACCAACATGAGTAGCCACTGTAGCACTCCTACAGTGCCATCCTCCTTGGTAATATCTGACCACATAGCCATCACTGTTTAGGTCACCCTCTCCTCTGGCCAACCCCCTTTACAGTGTCAAACAGAATGAACTGCACATAAATGACTGTAAATCCCCCCAGAGCAGGTAGAAGTAGCTGTATAGCCAATGTCCCATTTGTTGGAACAAGCAACATTGTCCAGGCCCACACCACAATACTATGTGGGCACCTACATAGCTGTATGGACTCAGCAATACCTGACAGGACAACATCATCTCCCTCAAGGTAGGGTGAACAACTCTGGTGAACAGCAGCAATGCACAACTATCATCATAGGTGGAAATAATTGCTGGATGGACCAAGAAGGAACAGGCGGCTTTCTGGAAACAATGTCTCCGTCATCTGCACATGCAAATAATGTCACAGGTGATTTACCCTAAGGCTGTCTTTGAGTGAAAGTTGGACACATCCACCAAGGCCAATCACTAGACCTTCCACATGTGTCTGCAATTCCAGAGGCAACATACAAATCTGCTCTGTAGTGGTGGTCTATAACACCACACACACATATGCCATAGATATAGGCAACCAGCTGCAGACAGGTGAAGTGTAAACATCACCCCTGTCCCACCATTGGTACACATGTGCATGCACAGCACCTGCCCCCCTCGCCTCATCATCAGGAAGCAGGTCTGTAATGTCCTCTCAAAGGCAACACATAGAGGTCTCCATAGGCCTGATAGCATCCCTGGCTGTATCCTACATGACCATAGGCATGGGTTCTCAGATCCATTCCACACCGTAGTTAACCACAGCCTGGGCACCAGTATCATCCCATCTGCACAGAGGACAGCCACTGTCATCCCTATACACAAAGGTGGGGCAAACCACTGACACAGCCAATATAATGCTTATCAGCCTGACTAGCCTGCTTTGCAAGGGCATGGAAGGCAATGTCATGAACATTATGAACAGGGACACAGGTGACATTGCAATATCAAAGGGTGATCAGGCCTGTTAAACTTGGTCAACCTCTTTGACATGGTTAACAAACACAGGGATGAGGGGAAGATGGTGAACACTAATACCTTCACTTACCCAATCCACTCACACTAATACGTATGCGGCGAGGATACATACGCCTACACAGCTATGCACCAATCTGTAGATTACCAGATGGGTAGCTAACTGACCCAGTGATAGTACCAACTCAGTCAAAGTAGTGGAAACCACCACCAGTAGTAGAGTCCTCCAAAATGGTGTGCCCCAAGGATCAGTCTGGAGGTCTTTACTGTTTGGGATATACATATTTCAGGTACAGGACAAAAGCAGTTGCCTGTTGCTGACCAGGTGTACAGATGCTTGCAATCTGGCCACTGTTGTACATCCCCCTACTGATATGAGCATCCCCCAACAGGCACTTACCCAATTCATGAGTGGTGCAAGATGCATGAATGCAAACTGAATGCTAGGAGAGGCATCAATCCCCCTGCTGTGGCAGATGTCATCAGCACTAAGTATGACAGTAATGAAGTACTGAGCATGCAATCAGGTGTGAGGCAACTTGTGCACCAGGGTTGGTATCAACCTGACAGTTTCCCACCATGTGGGCACCATTGTACAGAAGGCCATCTACATGGGCCACCTAACAAATACGGACATGTCCTCCAGGAACTGGGAGGCTAAAACATCCCTGTACTTCACCTTTACCAGACACACTACCAAGGACGATGGCTCCTTTGGCATGTACCTTGCCAAGCAAATGCAGCAGCTGCAGAGACCACTGAGGTTCCTGACCAGGCAGTCCCAGGGTCTGCAACACATACCCTATACAGGTAGGTTGAAAGCCCAGTCCCTGTACTCAGTCTCATACAGACTGATCATAGGTGACCTGTGTCTGGCATACAAGGCCATGTCCAAACCAGCCTTGATGGCATTTCTGCATATCTGTAAGACAGATTGCAGTCATGCATCACTCAGGCAAGATCCTCACCTAGTCTGTGACATGTATATTACTTGTTGGTAGGATAGTGTGGTGTCCCATCCCACACACTATACTGTCTGTAAAATACACCCCTTCCCCATGTCTAGCAGAGTACATGTATAGCCCTCTGGAAGAAGAAGCTGGATGACTGCATGGGAAATGGATGAGACACCCCTGGGATCCTGAGTGTGTCCCAGATGGACAGGGGAAACAGGTGTTGGCTTGGAAAGGTCATGGGCATACAGGTGGGCCAGACTTATGAGGGCATCAGGGCCAATAGCCTGGTATCATCTTATGAGGCTATGCATCTAGTACTTTACATGTGTCCTGTATGTATTGCACTCTGTCCTGCAATGTTGCATGGAATGAATTCCTGTGAGTCAGAACTGTGTATGTACTGCACTGATAGTGTATAGTCCTGTCCCCTCATCAGTTATCATCACATATCGTCACACCTTGTCATTATGTGTAGTCTGTATAGCAGTATGTCAGCTCTTACAGTGCATGCATATGCACTTGGTGACACTGTATAGCTCACTCCAATAGCCTTGGTCTTGGCCACAATTACCATTCTGCTACTAGGCCCATCACACAGTAGGATTTGTCACCCTTTGTTGTGGGCCGGACAGGAGCAGTCATAGAGATTGTGGCAGGCAGAACTACCATAAGGTCCACCCTGAAGAGCCCATAGGTGTCACAGCTGTGCCAGACTATACCAGGTGTGTGTGTGTGTGTGTGTGTGTGTGTGTGTGTGTGTGTGTGTGTGTGTGTGTGTGTGTGTGTGTGTGTGTGTGTGTGTGTGTGTGTGTGTGTGTGTGTGTGTGTGTGTGCGCACGTGTGCACATGTGTGTGTGTGTGTGTGTGTGTGTGTGTGTGTGTGTGTGTGTGTGTGTGTGTGTGTGTGTGTGTGTGTATGCATATGTGTACCAGCCAACATTATAGTGCAGGTATTAATTTACATATGTAGTCTTCTCCTGCAGGTGACAATGGGGGTCGTGTTCCCACCTGCATGGAACATGATGTCAGTGTCTCTGCAGACTCTGACAATGGTGATAGTCATAGTGATGCATAGGTGGGGTTGTCAGGGGCTGAATCTGTGTCATCAGTTGGCATCCCACTGTTGTCAACAACAACCCCGCACGCAGTCATGATGCCCACACATATGCCATTCCCAGTGGCCAGAGATAATGGACAGTTGGCGGCATGGAACAGGCTAGTGTGGTGACTATGGTAAGTGTGAGTGTAGACACTTGCCATAGCCAGAATGCAGGTGAGGTCCCACACAGTACCAACATTACTACCAAAGGGGGGGTGCTGTCAACACCACACCACAGCAGGCCATGGGTATGTGGTCCTGGCCAGTCCTATCAAGGACATGGATCCAGCAGACAGCAGTTAGCATCAAGGTGTACTACAGCATGTGGCCTTGGGCCTGGTGGTGCCAATGAGACCCCTGGCAGGACCAGTTCACATGTCCACGGCCAGTGACAATGAAGTGTTCTCCCTGCCATGTATGGTCCACAGCTGTCCAACATACCCCTGTGTAGGGCAGCACATGGCATGACTTTGTGCATACAAACATGCTCACATCACCATCACAGCCAGGTCACCTCCAGACACACACACCACCTCTGCATGGGCCATTCATAGAACACCCATCCGAACACACACACATGATGTCAACTGTATGGGCCAGCCTAGGCCTCTGGCAAACCCACACAACACCCTGTGCATATGATGATACCAGTGCCACATCCCTGTCATCCATACCACAGGGACATGCTAATATGGTCTTGATGCACAGGGTGAATTATGTACAGTTTAGCTATGTCATTCTCTGTAAGGTGCTGACAGCTGGCATTTGTAATGATGACACAGATTCAGCCCCTGACAGCTTCAGATTGTGTGTACCTTTTCAGTCATAATGCTTTACTGGTGTTGGTAATGTTGACTGAATGCAGTCTCACATTTTGTTTTCTGTTTGGGTTCCAGGTATCTGTCAGCAGGATGTGGCCCTGTAAACATTGCCAATGAGGGGTATGGCACAGTGTTAACACATCGACCATGTCATAACCAAAGGTACAGCTGTATATGTACACATTTACCAGGTCGTTGTAACAGTTATCGCATGTGCCACAGGGCTTATAGGGCTGAGGAGTGTATACAGGTAAGTCTATGGAGTTGACATCAGCAGCTCTTGTAATGTGGATAATTGCAAGAATAGTGGGTGGAACACACTGCAGATTGATAAGACCCACACCCAGAGGATTTTTTTTTTGACCAAACACACAGAGGATACTGTGACCACACACACAGTCACACACATATACACACACATATACACACACACACACACACACACACACACACACACACACACACACACACACACACACACACACACACACACACACACACACACACACACAGACACACACACACACACACACACACACATGCACACGCACAGGACCATGGGTTTGGAACCCGTACTGATCTAGTTATTGGTAGTACAGTGTCATGTGGTTATCGCAGGTGGCATGGAACTAATAGTGTGATGAGTGTTTCAAGGTACACATTTACCAGGACTGAGATTAGAATCCTTACCTATCTAGTTAGTGTTACTACAGTGCTATGTATTTATCACACTTGCTATGAAGCTTATGGAGTGAAGACTATCCCAAGATAATTCTGAGGTGGACAACAACACCAGGCCTCATAAAGTATGCCAATGGGAAATGTACTGGTTGAGAATGGACACAGAGTACTTCAGCCTACAGTTATATACATGTACAAACACAAATACAGTTATACACACAGTTGCCAGGACTGAGATTAGCTGGCCTACCTATCTTTTCAATCAGTCCATAGTGTTACATAGTTTCTGCACATGGCACAGGGCTGATTGGGCTGAAGAGTGTCAACAGATACCTCTACGGTTCATGATGACAGTGAGCCTTGTAAAGTGGTCCTTGGGATGTGTACTGGGAGTATCATGGCCTAAAATGTAAAACCCACCCCCAATGGATATGGTTTTCACTCAAACACATACACAGGATACAGTTCTTCCACACACACATGCACATTTGTCAGGACTGAGATTAGAACCCCTACCTATCTAGTTATTGCTACTACAGTGTTATGTATTTATTGCATATGCCACAGAGCTTATAGGATAAAGAGTGTACCATGGCATTTCTAAGGTGAACAACATCACCAGCCCTTGCAGAGTATGGCAATGGGCAGTGTACTGGAAGATTGAGGCCTCAAAATGCTGTATTGTACAACTATACACACAAACACTCACACACACAGACATGCCCACATTTGGCAGGACTCACATTAGAACCACTACCTATCTAGTTATTGGTACTAAAGTGTTTTGCAGATACCACACACACCATGGGGCTTGTAGGGTGAAGAGTGTCCCAAGGTACCTGTAAAGTGAATAACATCACCAGCCCTTGTACTGCATGGTAATGGGAGGTGTACTGGGTGGGAAGGGCTTCAAATTACTTTCACATACATGTTTACACACTCACAAACACTGTTATACACACTAATGCACACACACACACACACACACACACACACACACACACACACACACACACACACACACACATGCCAGTACTGAGATCCATAGGTTCATAGGTGTGTACTAAGCAAATAGCCATGGAGCCTTTACAAGCCTAGCCTATAGGATTACCCTGGCATTGTGCCACCTGATGTTATTCCACAGTGTGTGTCTACTGAGTATAGCCACTGGAGTGATCCCCAGGATGAGATCTCTATTCCCCATCCACTCATCTGGATTTCTCTAGCAGAAGGCCACTAAGGTGCTCTGCATGACATGTATGTGAAGGCTATTCCATGGTGTGGCCGGTCTCTGGGTTATGGACCTGTCCCTCCAGCATGTCATGTTGATTGTGGAAATGGGGTTGAGGTCTCTCGAGCATGTGGTGCAGACAAATTGTGTTTCTTCAGATGTAGCATGGCTAACAGAGTGGGCTTTGTAAGTCTAGCAGAGATCACCTCTAAGCAGCCAATATGAGACAGAGACTGGTTGGAGTTACTGGAGTCTGTACATATAGGACAAGTGCATAAGGCCTAGGATCCTCTTTGTGAGGTACTTTCGCAGCCTCTCCATTTATTGCAGGTGTCTAGTGAGGTACATGCCAAATGGGCCATTGTACTCTATAATTGGACTAATGGTGGCAGAGTGGAAGGAGACAATGACCCCTTTCTTCCTGGATGCAACACCCTTAGGACTGAGGTCTGCCACATAGAAGGACTGTCTGAACACAGTGACACTGTGGTGGTCAACAGAGAGGTCACTGTCAACCTGTGTTCCCAGTTCTCTCATAACAATTTCTGCGTGCAGTGGGCAACCATCAGTGCGGTACATCATGGGTACCAAGTTTTTCCCAAAGGGGATGGTAACACATTTTCTGGGATTGAGCCTAAATCCAGGGTTCTGACAATGGTTGCAGGTCTCAGTGAGGCCTTTCTTCAGGATGTCAACATGACTTGGGGAGGTAATAATAACACCCACCTTGCAGTTGTCTGCAAACACTGTCAGCAAGAGCCCTTTCATATTGGGCTGGATTTCAGAGGTGTACATTCTGAACTTGAAGGGACCCAGGACCAGACCCTGTAGTACTCCACATGTGACTGGTCAGCAGTCTGACATGGAGTCTGCTGCTTTCATACTGTGAGTTCCATCTGTGAGCCAGGTTGCAACCCACCTAGTGACATATGGCTTGATGCCTAGCTGAGTGTGCTTGTCTATGATTCCTGAGTGGGGAATGGTATCAATGGATTAGAAGCCCCACCTATCTTGTTATTTATTCCATACTGTTACATAATTATTTCACATGGCACAGAGCATATAGGGCTGCAGAGTGTCTACAGCTACCTTTACAGTGGATGACAACAGTGGGCCCTGTACAGTGGGCATTGGGGTGTGTACTGGGTGGACCACAACAAACATTTGCAAAGCCCGCCCCTAATGGAGATGGTGCCCACACACACACACACACACACACACACACACACACACACACACACACACACACACACACACACACACACACACACACACACACACACACACACACACACACACACACTTGTCAGGATTGAGATTAGACCCCCTATCTAATTATTATTACTACAGTGTTATGCATTTATTGAATGTGCCGCAGAGATTATAGGGTGAAGGATGTCTCAAGGTACTTCTAAGGTGAGGAACATCAGCAGCCCTTGTAAAGTAGGGCAATGGGGGATGTACTGAATGAGGACAGCCACAAAATACTTTAACCTACTGATATACCCACTTACAAACACAAATACACTCACACACACACACTTGCCAGGACTGATATTAGGACCCCTATCTAATTATTACTACTACAGTGTTATGCATTTATCGAATGCTTCACAGAGCTTATAGGGTGAATGGTGTCCAATGATATTTCTAAGGTGAGGAGCATCAGCTGCCCTTGCAAAGTAGGTCAGTGGGAAGTGTACTAGGTGTGGCAGGGCTCAAAATGTGTTACCTACAAACACAAACGCAGACACACTTTTAAATTTGCCAGGACTGAGATTAGAACTCCTACCTAATTAACTGTTTGTACTATAGTGTTAGTCAGTTATCACATGTGCCAACATCAGCAGGACTGCTAAAGTAGAGCAATGGGAAGTGTACTGGGTGTGACTGGGATCAAAATGTGTAGCTTGCAAACACACACTTTTACATTTGCCAGGACTGAGTTTAGAACCCCTACCTAACTAGTTATTTGTACTATAGTGTTATGTAGTTATTGCACACACCACAGAGCTTATAAGACTGAAGGTTGGCCAAAGGTACCTCTAAGGTGAATGACATCAGCAGGACTGCTAAAGTAGGATAATGGGAAGTGTACTGGGTGGGAAAGGACTAGAATACTTATTCCTACACACACACATACTAGTACTATGATTAGAACCCCTACCTATCTAGTTATTGTTATTATAGTGTTACATGGTTATCACACATTCTGTGCAGCTTACAGAACTGAAGCCCATCCACAGGTGCTTCTAAGCTGAAAGACATCAACAGATCTTGTAAAGTAAGGCAATGAGAAGTGTACTGGGTGGGTAAGGCATCATAATACTTAGACCTACAGACACACACACACACACACACACACACACACACACACACACACACACACACACACACGCATGCACACACACACACATACACACACACACACACACACACACACACACACACACACACACACACACACACACACACACACACACACACAAACAAAGGTAGGTGATGTGATATTACAACTCCCACCTCAGTATCATCAGACAGTGAATCTCATCTTAACACTGGCACGTGCCAGTGGTTACAACTTGAATACAACTGTCTGTAGGAGGACATTGCTCTCTGACATTCAGGGTATCCCTGTGTATGACCCAGTCTGTGTGTGTGTCTCCCTCTGTGTCTCAATCTATCACTGTCTGTCTCTTCTCCATGTGTATGTGTGTGTGTATGCTTGACATATTGTAATATGTTGCCCATATATGTGTGTGTATCCCATGCAACAGATGCAGATATACCACATATGGGCCACATACAGCTGGCTCTGGGTAATCTTATCTGATGGGTGTATGTGGAGACAGTTAGGTGTACATAGCTGTGTGTATGCAAAGACATCTGTGCAGTATATATATATATATATATATATATATATATATATATATATATATATATATATATATATATATATATATATATAGTCCATTGTGGTTTCAGTCATGGGCTTTATTTCTCTAAGTGTAGGAGCATGCCCAGTATGACCCTCTTTAGTAAGTGTACGAATCCATTCCAGGAATAGTTGTAACTCCAGTCCATAGTGTTGTGTGCTACAGCCATACCTTGCAACCTGTTTATGCAAGATATCTGGAGATAGGTTTTCCAATATGGGGATACATTGGCCCAAAGATAGGGAGATACTGTACCTATTGCTCTTATTAATATGTGAGTTGCTTAAGGTACAGGGTTAGTTTTAGTAGACATATTCTGACTTATGTAATGTTTGACACTGTAATGTATTGTGTGATAAACTACTGACAGATATCATTAGATTATCACAGTTATTTACCGGGGAAATACAAGACGGATGATGCACAGACCAATACTATGAGGCAAAGGCTAGACATTTGTGCACAGTGCAGCCAGTTGGGAGGTGTGGCTATAGCTGGTTGACTGATGAATCTCTGTAAAAGGTCCAGTACCTTGGTGATATACTGGCTGGGGATCTCCTGGCTGTGCGGTATTTTTCTCACCTGAAAGGTCATATCCTAGTATGGCCATACCTCTGAACTGTACAGATTCTCACAGCTTATCCAGATTCATGCCTCATATATCTGGTCAGTTTCCCTTGATATTGAGGTTTTCTAGCAAGTTTGTTACAAATCATTCTCAGGGTTGCAGTCAGGGAACAATGACCGTACATCAGAGTTTCAGACTTCACACTCTTCATGACGTCCATGCTACTATACAGCCCCTCTGTTATTCTATCATGTTTCAAACATTATGAGAGCATTATTTCAAAAGTGTCCCTATAGTTGGGCCTTTATCCCATCATTATGTGTGGCTTTGTCCAGACTTCTTGCTTTTCGAGGTTGGAAGGTGTACTACTAGTGTTTAGCAGCATAGTCTATCATTACCATTTTGTTGACAGTGTTATGTTGATATTATGGACCCCATGACATTCCCTACAATGGCATTATGGGGTGAGGCATGGGCCTTTTCCAGAGGCCAGTAGGCCATGTGAGACTGCTGCAGGCCATCTGTAGTAAGGCAGTGCATTCTGTCACTCATATATACCTAAGCTGCCAGGAAGTGGACCCCCCTGGGGTGAGAATGGTAAGTGAGTCAGGTGTTACTCACAATCACTTTCTCTGTTCATATTGATCCATCACTGTGGGTGACAGCAGGATGCTGCTTTTGGCTAGGGACATACCTGCATGGGGCACATATTCAGCATACTGCATCATGTCTGTCTTTCTATAGTCCGTGACATATGTCTGACATCATTTACACCACCATGGACTAGGCTAGTGTGATACCTGTACTTGTTGTGGGGTGACATGAGTGCATGTGTGATATGGCAGATTATTGCACCTGACAAACAAGTAATCATGACTTCCTCCTTATCCTACTTGGTGTGTGGCAGATCTGTGTGTCTCACAGTGGAGTGTTTTATGTGTATATATTGTGTGTATGGTAAAGCCTTAGTGTTTGCAGGACCCTGGTATATGGACTATGCATGGTCTGTGATGTGTAAGTTTGAGATTTTCTTGTGTGGTTTTGCTTTTGTGAGGTGTTCATTACTTGGGGATTGCTTTGTTGTGGACCTCCACTTATGTGGGAGGTTGTTGTGCATTTACAGATGATGCTTACTGACTCCATACACTGCAGGGGGACCTATGTTACTGCAAAATATGCTCTGTTGTACTCATTCTCCATTTGTCTGGCCAGTGGTTCCCCCCCCCCCTGTGTATCCCTGTATCTGTCTGTAGTCCGGTCACAGGCTTTGCCTACAGTGGCTGCTGTTGTGTATTTGTAAGTCTGGTGTGAGCATGGTACATGCCGTAACATCACACACAAGGTTATGGACTACACACCTCTGAGAATAACTATTTGTCAGATTGTGCATCATTGCACAACTACATCTGCTGGGGGTCTTCAGACAGTTTTGTGTTACTGTGGTATTATGCAGTTACATGTTGGCCTAGCTGTCAAACTGTCAGTGATTCTGACATCTGGACAGGCCCACATATGACAGTCATACATAGGCCCACACATGGGGACAGGGTGTTGATACTGTTCTGCCAGACATAGACAGTTGGGGGACTAGTTTGTTACTTAGGCCTGACATCTGCTTCTCCATGACATGACATTTTCTTGTTTTGGAAATACTTTGCAGGTGAATGCAAAGTTAGGACAAGCAGACCAGATATAGGAGGCATACTTGTTCTCCTTCTGTGACAACCTGTCATTCCAGGGCAATGGCTGTTGGCCACTGACACCTCAAATATGCTGCAGACCTCTATACATTCCACAACGGGTCTGCACAGTTGGGAGATATACTAGGCACTGTGTAGTTTACTCCAACCTGTGTACTGTTCAGTACTGTACCTAGAGCACTATGAGACAACAGACAGGAGTAAGTGCTGGCCACATCCTGACAGTATTTCCCATGAACATACATAGATCATTGATTATTGCATATTGTGGACATGCAACAAGTTATCATGTTGATTGGGACAGCCCTGGCAATGTGTGCTCTGCTGCTACTATCCTACATACTTGCGTGTTACTGCATTCCTATAGGAATATGTGGGGGGCACACCTGTCAACAGTACTCATTTCCATGGACTGTGCTGATATTGGTTTTACATTTTGGTTCCATTTAGCATAGTATTGTGCCCTGTCTTGGAGAATAGAGGCATATCACTGGAGACCATATATTAGACTGTAAAGGCATACAACTGAGTTTCAGACTTCACACACTTCAGAGCCTTAATGCAACAGCAAGGCCTGCTGTGATATCACTGTGTAAGCCTATAGGGGGTATTCCATCATTGCCACCATTTGTAGCCCTTTGCCAGACATTCCTTTATGGTTTTCTACAGTTGACTTCCTGGGTGAGTCTGAGGGGTGAATATGGGATCCCCACATTGACATCCATGCATGTGACCCATGACACCCCCCTTAGTTGGCCCCATGCATATACTGCAGTGAGATAGTCACCTTGGATAATACTGCATAGTGTTGGGAAGCCAGTATTCAGTAGATGTTTCTTGGTGTCCCACATAGCTGTTAGTTGTCTGCTGCTACCCCAGTAGGCCACCCCATTCCCTTGCATGCACGCAGCACTACCATAGATATGCTACCAGAACATAATACCCAATACATTTATTTAGAAGACTGACTTGCCTTGTGCCTGCAGAAGTTGTTGGGACAGTAGATGAGAACTGCCTCTGTCAGATGCACACAGTACACTGCCTATACATGGTATGTTACAGCTAGTGTGATGTGTGTGTCATCCATTTTTACTGAGTGTGCGAGTCAGAGAGAGGTGTCAGTCCCTGGCTGCCTACAGTGTCAGTGTGTGTGCTATGGGTTCCCTCTTTGCCAAGGCCAGGCCATACTGGGCATGCCTTGATCTGCCTACAGCGACTGGCTCAAGGGGTTACTTGTCCGAGTCCCTTTGTGCATGTGTGGACCTTGGCAATGTTGGGGGGGCTGTGTGGTCCTTCCCAATGCTGTTCCTGCTGCAGCTGTTTCTGCAGGATCATATTGTTTAGCATGGCACATACTGTGAACATGTGTGCAAATGTGACTGGAGAGTACTGCAAGCCTCCATCAGATATGTCAAGGCAGCAGAAACGTGACTTCAGCATCCCGAACACACATGCTGCAATGCTCCTGGTTTGTGGGGTGCCTCATTATGGCATTGTTGCATGGGTGTGTGTGCATTTCTGATGGTTGCCATCATCCATGGCTCTAGTGCATAGCCAGCATCCCCCAACAGATGGCCATATGGTATGTCCCCCTCCGGAAAATGCCTGATACAGCTGTGAGGTATGCTAGATGTGGGAGTCATGATAACTTCCAGGGCTGCCCGCACATACATTCATGATAATGCCCTGGGCATTGCACATGGCCTGGCAGTTGATGGAGGAGAAGCCCTTGCAGTTTATGTAGAACCTACCCTGCTCACCAGGTGGTGCTTTGATGTGGATGTACATGCAGTCTATGGCACCCTGTACCTCTCTGTGTATTCTGCTACATGGTGAAAGAGGTGCATATTGCTGGTCAATTCCTCCCAGGTGCTGGGGAAGTAAATGTGCTCACCAGCATGTGTTCGCATGGCATCCAGGAACTGGTGATATACCCTGGATCCAGATACCTGTGAGACCCCCATGATGCCCCCAGTGGGTCTTTGGAAAGTGGATAACTCAAGAAAACTAAAACTCACAAAATGCAAAGCACCCTGGACACAAAAACTGAATTCTAAAATTCTTTATATGACAGGTTTAGCACTTTCATCCAACTTCTGTCGGACTTCTTCAGAACAAATAATCATAAAAACTCAACCCTTTTATACACCCCTCAGCAATTAAACAATCAAACAATTAAAAAATGCACTTGTCATTCATTAAAAACTAATAAATATAATAAATCAGCGTTTTCAACCATTTGTTAAACACATCTAACAGACTCCATAACAACATTATAAACAACCCTGGCTCTTTTAGATCTAACTTCCCCTGCCAAAATTTTACAAAGAGCCTCAGGGTAGCCTCTTTTAACAAATAACCCTGTCTAGACCTTGAGTTAGACACTTGTGAACTGAGGTGACAATTGAGGTTGGATGCTACTACCTTCCCGGGCATCAATGATAGTGTCAGTATAGCGGCCATACTTAAACTGAAATACATTTTGGGTTAATATATTTTATTAGTGTTACTGAACCCATATTTTATATGTTTTATATATATATATATATATATATATATATATATATATATATATATATATATTTTTTTTTTTTTCATTGTTGTTATGGAGTTTGTGCAAAATTCTAATACGTAGCTAGATGTGTTTAACAAGTGATTGAAAACATTAATTTATTATATTTATTAGTTTTTAATGAATGACAAGTGATTTTTTTAATTGTTTGATTGTTTAATTGTTGAGGGGTGTATTAAACGGTTGAGTTTTCATGAATGTTTGTTCTGAAGAAGTCCAACAGGAGTTGGGTGAAAGTGCTAAACCTGTCGAATAAAGAATTTTGGAATTCAGTTTTTGTGTCCAGGGTGCTTTACGTTTTGTGAGGTCTTTGGAAAGTACCTGTAGCTAGTATTCTTAAGGCTACACATATCTTGGTATCCACTGGGATGTGTTCCCCTCTGTTGGTTTTGGGTCTGAGTTGACGGCACAGCTCAATAATTTGCTGAAGTAGGTCTCTCTCCACCATGTAGCATTCTACTATCTCCAGGTCATGTAACTCCTGGTAGGTTACCCTGGGTCTGAACACTCTTCTCCTCCTCCTCAGTCTGGGGCAGTTGTCAGTATTATCCTCCCCACTGCCCTCAACCTCTAGCACATACTGATAGATCAAAGCAATGGCAATCCCTAACATTTTTGGGTTAAAATTCCCCCGCATGTGTACACCAATGGTGCAAGGTTTGTGGTAAAACCAGACTGAAAGGCATTTGCACAATTTATACTGTTGTGCTATAAATGCTGCCTGTATGATTGGTTGGCTATGATATATTCCACCTGCTTGTTATTTTATTTGTACTTGATTGCTTTTATTCTGCTAGTTGCCTTTTTTTTTCTTTTTTCCCTTCCCATTCACACCCCTTTTAAGCCCTAAGGTGTGCTATGCAAACCTGGTGCCCAAATGTAAACAGTGCTGCTATTTCCATTTTTTTAGACCCGGTGTGGGCTGCACAAACCTGTTTAGGTAAGGTAAACAAAGAAAAATAGCCCTCCCCTGGACACGAACACACTCTTCTTTTCATGGAGTAAGTCAATACAGCCTCAGACACACCTCCTTGCTTAGCTGTGCTTAGCTAAGCTCATATGGGAGCTGTGGAGCTCCAATGTGCTTATACCAAGCATGGCACACACCCTTTTCATGCCTACTGATCCTCCTGCTTACACCACTGCCTTATAGCACCTACACGGTTAGGTGCAGTTTGGAACTTTGCTTCTTTTTGTGATTCAGTAAATTTCCCTTATTAGCATACCCCACTGCCTTAGTCCCTAGTTACAGCACTAACTCAGAGCCTTTCCTCTTAGCAACCACTGTTCCCTGCTATTGTTTTGATTCTGCATGCCATAGCCTGTAATGGCAAAATGCAGATTTCACTTAAAATTGCCTTTTCACATTTTTTTTTTATTTTTGGCATGATCCCGTTTGTGCTCTGCTGCCCTATGCTTAAATAGCCGAGATCGGCCAAAAAAAAAAAAACTTTTATTTTTATAACTTTGCACTTTTCCATGACAATGGCCATATATGTGGCCATTGACATGCCTAAGGATTAGAAAACATGCTTTAGTTTGAGCTGTAATGCCATCATTTTGATTTTTGCAGAAATGTATTCGGCTAGTAGCTGAATACATTTCTGCAACTCGCACTGCTCTTGCATGGATGTCTGCCTGCTTGCTGAATCACTAATTCACCTCATTTGCATGTTTTTCACCAGCAAATGAGGTAATTAGCATTATTCAGTGGTGTCCGTGCAGGAATAGTGCTGCTAGGATCATGCACGTCCCCAGACTTGTTTCCTGGATCACTCAGTGGCCATATTCCATGCAGGAGAGGTTGCACTATTCTTACACTCCATGTAAGCTTTGATGACTCCCAGGGTTAGCCTTGGATACAGAATGCACCTATGAGTGCTAATATTCTATTTAGAATTTCATTGCAACTCAATGTTCAATTTGATCCCACTGTATTTTCCCTGTCAGTACAGGGAAGTTTGGTAATAGCATGCTTTCAGTGACAAAATAAATAGCTTTTCCGGAAAAACTAAATATATATTATTATCATATCAGATGTAATGACACCTCTCTAAAGATATACCTTGGGATTCATCAAGCTGTAATGTCTGTGCAGGAATAGTGTAGCCATTCCTTCATGGAATGTGGCTGCCAAGCGATCCAGGAAATAAGCCATTTGATGTGCATGAGCCTGGCAGCACTATTCCTGCATGGGCACCACTGAATAATGCTAATTACCTAATTTGCTAGTGAAAACCATGCAAATGAGGAGAATTAGTGATTCAGCAAGCAGGCAGGCATCTGTACAGGAATAGTGTTGTGAGCAGAAATGTATTTGGATAGTTGCTAAATACATTTCTGCAAAAATTAAAACGGAGGCATGACAGCTCAAAATAAAGCATGTAGTATACTCCTTAGGCATGCCAATGACCAACTATATGGCCATTGGCATGGAAAAGTATTGCAAAATTATAAAAATAAAAGTTTTTTTTTGGTTGATCTCAGCTGTTTAAGCATAGGGCAATGGTGCATAAACAAGGTTGTGCTGAAAATAAAGAAAAAAATGTGAAAGGCGCTGGCATAGTGCAGTAACTAAGGAGTAAGGCAGTGGTGTATGCTAATGAGGGAAAATTTACTGAATCACAAAAAGAAGCTAAGTGCCAAACTGCATCTAACCATGTAGGTGCTATAAGGCAGTGGTGTAAGCAAGAGGAGCAGCAGACATGAAAAGGGTGTGTGTCATGCTTGGTGTAAGCACATTGGAGCTCCATGGCTCCCAGATGAGCTTAGCTAAGCACAGCTAAGCAAGGGGGTGTGTCAGAGGCTGTATTGACTTATTCCATGAACTGAAGAGCATGTTTCTCTTTGTTTACATTACCTAAATGGGTTTGCATGGTGCACACCAGGTGCAAAAAAAAAAAAATGGAAATAGCAAATAGCAGCACTGTTTACATTTGAGCAATGGGTTTGCACTGCACACCTCAAGGCTTAAAAGGGGTGTGAATAGGAAGGGGAAAAAGAAAGAAAAGTCAACTAACAGAATAAAACCAATCAAGTACAAATAAAATAGCAAGCAGGTGGAATGTATCATAGCCAGCCAATCATACAGGCAGCATATGTAGCACAACAGTATAAACTGTGCAAACACTTTTCAGTCTGGTTTTCCCACAAACCTTGCACCATTGATGTACACATGCAGGGGAATTTTAACCCAAAAAATGTTAGGGGCTGCCATTGCTTTGATCTATCAGTATGTGCTAGAGGCTGAGGGTGGTAACGAGGATAATGCTGACAACTGCCACAGACTGAGGAGGAGGAGAAGAGTGTTCAGACCCAGGGTAACTTACCAGGGGTTACATGATCTGGAGATAGTAGAGCACTACAGGGTGGACAGAGACCTATTTCTGCAAATCATTGAGCTGTGCCAGCCTCAACTCAGACCCAGAACCAACAGGGGGAACCTGTCCCAGTGGATACCAAGATATATGCAACCTTAAGAATACTAGCTACAGGTACTTTCCAAAGACCTACTGGGGACATTATGGGGGTCTCACAGGCATCTGCATCTAGGGTACTCCACCAGTTCCTGGATGCCATGTGAACACATGCCTGTGAGCACATTTATTTCCCCAGCACCCGGGAGGACTATATCAGCAATATGTGCCTCTTCCACTTTGTAGCAGAATACCTGGAGGTACTGGGTTCCATAGATTGCACGCACATCCACATCAAAGTACCACCCAGTGAGCTGGGTAGAGTTCACATAATCCATAAGGGCTTCCCCTCCATCAACAGCCAGGTCATGTGCAATACCAGGGCATTATCATGAATGTGTGTGCTGGTAGCCCTGGAAGCTATCACAATTCCCACATCTGGCATTCCTCACAGCTGTATCAGGCATTTGCCAGGGGGGACATCCCACATGACCATCTGATGGGGATGCTGACTATGCACTGGAGCTGTGGATGATGACACCTATCTGAAATGCACACACACCCACACAAGAATGCCATAATGAGGCATGCTCACAAATCAGGATCATTGTACAGCATGTGTCCAGGATGCTCAAATCACTGTTCCGCTGCCTTGACATATCTGGTGGAGCTTTGCAGTACTCTACAGTCACATGTGCACACATATTCATAGTATGTGCTATGCTACACAATATGATCCTGCAGAAACAGCTGCAGCAGGAGCAGCATCAGGAAGGGCCACACAGCCCCCCACCATTGCCAAGGTCCACACAGGCACAGAGGTATGTAGTGGTGCAATGATGGATAACCTGCCAAATTGGTATGGTCAGAGGTGTGTAGTCCATAACCTTGTTTGTGATGTTATGGCATGTACCATGCTCACACCAGAATTACAAATACATAGCAGCCACTGTGGGCAACGTCTGTGACCAGACTACAGACAGATACAGAGACACACAGAAGGGAGAGGGTAACCACTGGGCAGACAAATGGAGAATGAGCACACCTCAGCACATTTTGCAGTAACATAGGTGCCCTGCAGTGTATGGAGTCAGTAAGCATCATCTGCAAATACACAACACATAACCACATACGTGGAAGTCCACAACAAAGCAAACCCCAAGTCACAGACACCTCAGAGGCAAAAACACATGAGACCATCCCAAGCCTACACACCACAGACCACACATATACTCTAAACACCAGGGTCCTGCAAACACTAAAGCCTTACCATACACACAACATATAACCTGCAGAACACTCCACTGGGAGACATGCAGATCTGCCACACACCAGGCAGGATAAGGAGGAAGTCATGGATTACTTATTTGTCAGGTGCCATAATCTGCCAATTACACATGCACTCATGTCACTCCACAACAGGTACAGGTATCACACTAGCCTGGTCCATGGGGGTTTGAATAATGTTAGATGTACCTCATGGACTAGAGAAAGACAGACATGATGCAGTATGCTGAATATTTGTCCCATGCAGGTATGTCCCTAGCCATAAGCAGCATCCTGCTGTCATCCGCAGTAATGGATCAATATGAACAGAGAAAGTGATTGTCAGTAACACCTGACTCACTTGTTATTGTTACCCCAGGGGGGAGTCACTGTCTGGTAACCTGGGTACATATGAGTGACAGAATGCACTGTCTTGCTACAGATGGCCTGCAACAGCCTCATCCCATAGGCCTACAGGCCTCTGACTAAGGTCCATGCCTCACCCATAGTGCCATTGTAGGGAATGTCATGGGGTCCATAATACCAACATAACACAGTCAACAAAATGGTAATGATAGACTATGCCACTAAATGCTAGTAGTAAACCTTCCAACCTCGAAAATGAAGAAGTCTGGACAAAGCCATACATAATGGTGGGATAAAGGCCCAACTATAGGGACACTTTTAAAATAATGCTCTCATAATGTCAGAAACATCATAGAATAACAGAGGGTGGTGTAGTGGCATGGATGTCATGAAGGGTGTGAAGTCTGAAACTCTGATGTATGGTCATTATTCCCTGACTGGAACACTGAGAGTGATTTGTAACAAGCTTGCCAGAAAACCACAATGTCAAGGCAAATTGATCAGACATACGAGGCATGAATCTGGATAATCTGTGAGAATCTGTACAGCTGAGAGGTATGGCACCAGGATATGACCTCTAAGGTAAAAAGAATACCATACAACCAGGAGATCCCCAGCCAGTATATCACAAAAGTGCTGGACCTTTTACACAGCTTCATCAGTCAACCAGCTGTAGCCACACCTCCCAACTGGCTGTACTATGCACAAATGCCTAGCCTTTGGTCTGTGCATCATCCATCTTGTATTTCTCTGGTAAATAACTATGATAATCCAATGATATATGTCAGTAGTTAATGACAATACATTACAGTGTCAAACATTACATAAGTCAAAATATGTCTGCTAAAACCAACCCTGTAATTCAAGCAACTCATATGGTAGTAAGAGCAATAGGTACAGTATCCCCTATGTTTGGTTCAATGTATTCCCATATTGGCAACCTATCTCCAGATATCTTGCACAAACAGGTTGCAAGGTATGGCTGTAGCAGACAACACCTTGGACTGGAGTTAGAACTATTCCTGGAATGGATTCCCATGCTTACTACAGAGGGTCATACCGGGCATGCTCCAACACTGAGAGAAATAAAGACCATGTCTGAAACCACAATGGACTATATATATCTGTAGTGTGCACATGTCTTTGCATACACACAGCTATGTACACCTAACTGTCTCCACACACACACCCATCAGACAGAATTACCCAGCTGTATGTGGCCCATATGTGGTATACCTGCATCTGTTGCATGTGATACACACACACATATACATGGGCAACATATTACACTAAGTCAAGCATACACACAAATACACATGGGGAAAAGAGAGACAGACAGTGATAGAGTGAGACACACACGGAGACACACACACAGAGAGTGAGTCATATACTCAGATACCCTGAATGACAGAGAATGATGTCCTGCTGCAGACAGTTGCATACAAGTTGTAACCACTGGCATGTGCCGACATGAAGATAAGATTAATTGTCTGATGGTACTGAGGTGGGGGTTGTAATATCACATCACCTACCTTTGTGTGTGTGTGTGTGTGTGTGTGTGTGTTTGTGTATGTACATGTCTGTAGGTCTAAGTATTTTGATGCCTTACCCATCCAGTACACTTCCCATTGCCCTATTTTACAAGATCTGTTGATGTCATTTACCTTAGAAGCACCTGTGGACTTACTTCAGGTCTATAAGCTGTATAGCACCTGTGATAACTGAGTAATGCTATAATAACAATAACTAGATAGGTAGGGGATCTAATCACAGTCATAGGGGTTCTAATCACAGTATTGGCATGTGAGTGTGTGTGTGTGCGTGTGTGTGTGTGTGTGTGTGTGTGTGTGTGTGTGTGTGTGTGTGTGTGTGTGTGTGTGTGTGCACGAGCACGCGTGCGCGCACATGTAGCAATAAGTGTTTTAGTCCTTTCACACTCAGTCCTATGTCACAAGATCTGCTGATGACATTAACCTTAAAGGTACCTGTGGACTAACCTAATCCCTGTAAACTGTGTGGCATGTGCGATAACTGTGTAACACAGTAGTACCAATAACTAGTTATACAGGGGTTCCAATCTCAGTTCTGGCATTATGAAAGTGTGTATGTGTGTTTGTAGATAACACATTCTGATCCCAGTCACACCCAATACGCTTCCCATTGCCCTACTTTAGCAGTCCTACTGATGTCATTCACCTTAGAGGTACATCTGGGCAGCTCTCAGTCCTATAAGCTCTGTAGTGCATGCGATAATTGTATAACACTATAATGCAAATAATTAGTTAGGTAGGAGTTCTAATCTCAGTCTTGGCAAATGTGAAAGTGTGTATATGTGTGTGTTTGTAGGTAACACATTTTGAGCCGAGTCACAACCAGTACACTTTCCATTGCCCTACTGCAGCAGTCCTGCTGATGTCATTCACCTTAGAGGTATCATTGGCCAGCTCTCCATCCTATAAGCTCTGTGGCATGTGCAATAACTGCATAACACTATAGTACAAATAATTTGTTAGATAAGGGTTCTAGTCTCAGTCCTGGCAAATGTGAAAATGTGTGTGTGTGTTTTTGTAGGTAAAACATTTTGAGCCCAGTCATACCCAGTACACTTCCCATTGCCCTACATTAGCAGTCCTGCTGATGTCATTCACCTTAGAGGTACATTTGGCTATCTTTTAGTCCTACAAACTCTGTGGTGCATGCAATAACTGTCTAACATTATAATACAAATAACTAGTTAGGTAGGGGTTCTAATCTCAGTCCTAGCAAATGTAAACATGTATGTGTCTGTAGGTTAAAGATTTTGAGCTTGTTCACACTTAGTACACTTCCAATTGCCCTAATTTAGCAGTCCTGCTGATGTCATTCAACCCAGTGGTACCTTTGGTCAACTCTCACTCCTATAAGCTCTGTGGCACATGTGATAATGCGTAACACTATAATATAAATAACTAGTTAGGTAGGGATTCTAATCTCAGTCCTGACAAATGTGAAAGTGTGTGCTTTTACAGGTAACACATTTTGAGCCCAGTCACACCCAGTACATTTCCCATTGCCTTAGTTTAGCAGTCCTGCTGATGTCAGTCACCTTAGAGATACCTTTGGGCAGCTCTCAGTCCTATAAGCTCTGTAGTGAGTGCAATAATTGTGTAACACTATAATGCAAACAGTTAGTTAGGTAGGGGGTCTAATCTCAGTCCTGACAAATGCGAAAGTGTGTATATGTGTGTGTTTGTAGGTAACACATTTTGAGCCTAGTCACAACCAGTACACTTCCCATTGCCCTACTTTAGCAGTTCTGCTGATGTCATTTATCTTAGAGGTACCATTGGCCAGCTCTATATCCTATAAGCTGTGTGGCATGTGCAATAACTGCATAACACTATAGTACAAATAACTAGTTAGATAAGGGTTCTAGTCTCAGTCCTGCCAAATATGAAAATGTGTGTGTTTGTAGGTAAAACATTTTTAGCCTGGTCATACCTAGTACACTTCCCATTGCCCTACTTTAGCAGTCATGCTGATGTCATTCACCTTAGAGGTACCTTTGGCCAACTTTTAGTCCTATAAGTTTGGTGGTGCATACAATAACTGTCTAACATTATAATACAAATAACTAGTTAGGTAGGGGTTCTAATCTCAGTCCTAGCAAATGTAAAAGTGTATGTGTCTGTAGGTTAAATATTTTGAGCCCGTTCACACTTAGTACACTTCCCATTGCCCTAATTTAGCAGTCCTGCTGATGTCATTCAGCTTAGAGGTACTTTTGGCCAGTTCTCACTCCTATAAGCTCAGTGGCACATGTGATAACTATGTAACACTATAATATAAATAACTAGTTAGGTAGGGGTTCTAATCTCAGTCCTGGCAAATGTGAAAGTGTGTGTGTTTATAGGTAACACATTTTGAGCCCAGTCACACCCAGTACATTTCCCATTGCCCTAGTTTATCAGTCCTGCTGATGTCAGTCACCTTATAAGTACTTTTGGACAGCCCCCAGCCCTACAAGCTCTATGGCATGTGCAATAATTACATAACACTATAGTACAAATAACTAGTTAGACAGGGGTTTTAATTTCAGTTCTGCAAATGTGTGTATAAGTGCATTTGTGTGTGTAAGTGTATATATGTGTAGGTTAAAGTATTTTGAGGCCTCTCTCACCCATAGTACATCATCCACTGCCAGACTTTGCAAGTGCCTGTGATGTCCCTCACATTAGAAGTACCTTGGGACACCCTTCACCCTATAAGCAATGTGGTGAGTGCAATAAATGCATAACAGTGTACTAGTGGTAACTAGATAGGTAGGGGTTCTAATCTCAGTCCTGGCAAGTTTGTGTATGCAGGAAGAGTATTGTGCATTTGTGTGAGAACCATATCCATTGGGGTGTGGGTTTTGATATTTTTTGCTGTTGCCCACCCAGTACACATTCTAATGTCCACTTTACAAGGCCCACTGTTGTTGTCCACTGTAGAAATTGCTGTAGACACTCTGCAGCCCTATAAGATCTATGCCATGTGCAGTAACTATGTAACAGTATATTATAAATAACAAAATAGGTGGGCCTTCTAATCCGTGGATACCAGACAAACACACTCAGCTAGACATCAACTCCTATATCACTAGGTGGCTTGCAAACTGGCTCACAGATAGAACCCACAGTGTGAAAGCAGCAGACTCCATGTCAAACTGCCAACCAGTAATGAGCGGAGTCATACAAGGTGTGGTCCTGGATCCCCTTGTGTCTGGGATCTACACCTCTGAAGTCCATCCCAACACAAAGAGACTCTGGCTGGCAATGCTTGCAGATGACTGGAAGGTGGGTGCTTTCATTACCTCCCCACATGATGTTGACATCCTGCACAAAGGCCTCACTGAGACGTATGACTGGGATCAGAACCCTGGACTTTATATCAGTGCCAGTAAATGTGCTGACATCCCCTTTGGGAACAACATGGTCCTCATGAATTACCACATTGATGGTAGTCCACTGAACACTGAAGTTGTTATCAAAGAACTGGGAACACAGGTTGACAGCAATATGTCTGTTGACCACCACATTGCCACTGTGGTCAGAAAGTCCTTCTATGTTACACATCTCATTACTAAGGGTGTTGTATCCAGGAAGTAAGAGGTCATTGTCTCCCTCTACTCTCCCCTCATTAGGCCAGTCAATGAGTACAATGGCCCATTTGGCATGTACCTCACTGGACACCTGCAACAACTGGAGATGCTGCAAAAGTACCTCACAAAGAGGATCCTAGGCCTTCAACACTTGCCCTATATAGACAGACTCCAATAATTACAACTATTCTCTGTCTCATATTGGCTACTTAGAGGTGATTTCTGCCTGACTTAGAAAGCCATGTCTGACCCAGCTCTGTCAGTAATACTACATCTAAAGAACCCACTCTGTCCACACCACATGCCCCAGAGACCTTGACCCCATTTCCACAATCAACAGAACATGCTGTAGGGACAGGTTCATAACACAGAGACTGCCCACACTATGGAATAGACATCACATATATGTCAAGCAGAGCACCTCACTGACCCTCTTCCAGAGAAATCTGGATGAGTGGATGGGGAATAGAAATCATACCCTGGGATCACTTCAGTGGCTATACTCATTAGACACACTGGGGACTATCATCAGGTGGTATTCCCATGGGCTAGGCTTGTAAAGGCTCCATGGCCATATACCTAGTACACACCTATAAACCTATGAACCTATGGATCTCAGTACTGACAAGTGTGCGTGTGTGTGTGTGTGTATGTGTGTGTGTGTGTGTGTGTGTGTGTGTGTGTGTGTGTGTGTGTGTGTGTGTGTGTGTGTGTGTGTGTGTGTGTGTGTGTAAAATTGTTTGTAAGTGTGTATAGTTGTAAGATACAGCATTTTGATGCCTCACTCTCCCAATACACTGCCCATTGCCATACTTTACAAGGGCTGGTGATGTAGTTCACCTTAGAAGAACTTTGGGACACAGTTAGCATACTAAAAGCTCTGTGGCACATGCAATAATTGCATAGTTCTGAATTAAAAGTAACTAGAGAGCCAGGAGTTCTAATCTCAGTCCTTACAAATGTGTGTGTGTGTGTGTGTGTGTGCGTGTGTGTGTGTGTGTGTGTGTGTGTGAGAGAGAGAGAGAACTGTAGCCTGTGTATGTGTCTGAGTGAGAACTATATCCATAGGGGGTGTGTTTTACATTTTTAGGCCATGGTACTCCAGGTTTACGCTCCAAGGTCCACTTTACAAGGCCCGCTGTCATCATCAACTATAGAGGTATCTATTGACACTCTTCAGCCCAATAATCCCTGTGCCATGTGCAAGAACTATGTAACAGTATAGACTGACTAACAAGATAGGCAGGGCTGCTAATCTCAGTCCTGGCAAATGTGTGTATGACTGTATTTGTGTTTGTAAGTGTATATAACTGTAGGTTAAAGTATTCTGAGTCCATTCTCACCCAGTACATGTCCCATTGCCATACTTTATGAGGCCTGGTGTTGTCCACCTTAGAATTACCTTGGACACTCTTCACCCTGTAAGCTTTGTGGCATGTGCGATAAATGCATAGTACTGTAGTAGTAATAACTAGATAAGTAGAGATTCTGATCTCAGTCCTAGCAAGTGTGTGTGTGTGTGTGTGTGTGTGTGTGTATGTATGTGTGCATCTGTGTGCTTGTGTGTGTGTGTGTGTGTGTGTGTGTGTGTGTGTGTGTGTGTGCTTGAGTGATGACTATATCCATTGGGTGGCTGTGGTTTATAATTTTAGGCCATGGTACTCCCAGTACATGTCCTGCGGTCCACATTACAGACCCACTGATTACATCTACCATAGAGATATCTGTAGACACTTTTCAGCCATGTAGGCCCCATACATTGTGCAACAGCTATGTAACAATATGGAATGAATAACATGATAGGCAGTGGTATGGCTGACAGCGATGTGGCACAGGTATCATCATATGCACAGGGTGTTCTGTAGGTTTGGCAGAGGCCTAGGCTGGGCCATATGGTTAACATCATGTGTGTGTGTGTTTGGAGGAGTGCTCTATTAATGGGCCATGCAGAGGGTGTGTGTGTGTATGTGTGTGTGTGTGTGTGTGTGTGTGTGTGTGTGTGTGTGTGTGTGTGTGTGTGTGTGTGTGTGTATCTGGAGGTGACCTAGCTGTGATGGTGATGTGTGTATGTTTGTATGCACACAGTCACGCCGTGCAGCTGTCCTACACAAGAGTATGTTGGACAGCTGTGGACTATACATGGTAGGGTACAGAACACTGTCTCTGGCCATGGACACATGAACTCGTCCTGCCAGGGGTCTCAGTGGCACCACCAGGCCTAAGGCCAGATGCATTGCTACTCCCTGATGGTGTCTGCTGTCTGCTAGATCAGTGTCCCTGACAGGACCAGCCAGGACCACATGCCCACAGCCTGCTCTGTCATGGTATGCATAGCACCCACCCTTTGTTACTGCTGGTAGGACTGCCACTATGGGAGTGTAAAGGTGCATGGCCACATAGACTCTCAGATGATGTTGGTGCTGACCTACATCCACATTGCCAATGCCCATCTCCCACCACATGCTGCTGCACAGACATTCCAGAGGAGAGGATTGCTAAGGTCTCACTCGACCATCTGTTCATGACCTCAGTATTTTGATGTGTGGCCTCAACAAGGTCATGCATGTCATCACGTAAGCCAGGAAGAGTTGCATCCACGACCCTGAGTATTTGTCAGGTGTTGCTTTCACTACATTTCTGTGCATCAATGATAGCCTGGAACATGCATCTGGTGACACCTGCTGTGGCACTTGTGACAGCGGCTTGATGGGCAGCAGTCCTCCTTTGAGCACCTCTGTCCATCTGCCTGTGTGGGACCTCATCTGCACCCTGGCTATGGCTACTGGCTACAGTCACACTTGCTATAGTCAGCACACTAGCCTCTTCCATGCCATCACCTGCCAACTGTCCATTATCTGTGGCTGCTGGGGATGGGGTATGTGTGGGCATTGTGGCTCTGTGCAGGGAGATTGTGAATGATTGTGGGATGCCGACTGATGGTACAGATTCAGCCCCTGACAACCCCACCTTTGCCTAACTATGACCATCATCATTGTCAAGGTCTGCGGGAGGGACCATAACCACCATGTCCACCTGTGAGGAGAAGACAAGATATGTAAATTAATACCTGCACTATAAGGTTTGCTGGTACACACACATATGCATACACACACACACACACACACACACACGGACACACACACACACACACACACACACACACACACACACACACACACACACACACACACACACACACACACACACATACAGGTGAGGTAGTACAAAAGCATTACACAGCCAACTGGTGACATTCACAACACAGTCAGACCACAACATACACACTGTGGACAGACCCTTGACATCATGCAATGCAGCCCTTTTCACTTAATGTTACTTTTTATATACACCTCTGGGATACATGAGTAGTGTTAGTAGGTGATGGTCCTTCACCTGGCACACACTGCACCCATGTACACGTTATTGCTGTTCACCTGTATAGCACAGTCACAACTCCTATAGAACATACCTGTCAACTGTACAGAGTGTTGCTGAATGTCTACATGTGTGGCTCATATTTTTGGTCTGTTCCACATTAACCCTGTGTTTGTCTGACACATTACTGGCATGATCTGATGACTGGAATCACTAATTAATGACATAATTTGAATTTCACACTTCAAAACCTGCAGTACATGTATGTTAAAACAAAACCAGTTACTCTAACAACCTTCTAAGCTTACAGTGGCTATAATAAGTGTACACACCCCTGTTAACATACCAGGTTTTTCTGATATATAACATGACAACACAGAGATCATGTAATAATATTTCACACCTTTAATGTGACCTATAACCTGTGCAATCCAATTGAAGAACAAACACATTGGTTAGAGGTAACATATAGAAAGTGGAATATGTACAATAGGCTGGTTGCATGAGTGTGCACACCCTTAAACTAATAGTTTGTTAAAGCACCTTTTGATGTCATAACAGCATTCAGTAATCTTAGGAAGGTGTCTGTCAGGATGGCACATCTTGAATTAGCAATACTGGCACACTCTCCCTTGCAGAAGCCCTCCAACTCTGTCAGATTATGAGGTCATTTGTTGTGCACAGCCTTCTTCAGGAAACCCCATAGAATTTCTATTGGATGTAGGTGTGGACTCTGGCTGGGCCATTCTAAAACGTTGATTGTCTTCTGGTGAAGCCATCCTTTTTTGATTTGGATGTATAATCTGCATCGTTGTCATGTGGGAAGGAGTGATTCCTCTTCATCTACAGCTTTCTAGCAGATACCTGGAGAATTTGGGCCAAAACTGACTGGTATTTAGAACTGTACATAATCCCCTCTACCTTGGCTAAAGACCCACTTCCAGCATATAAACAGCAACCCCAAAGCAGGACACTGCCATTACCATGCATCACTGTGGGGATGGTGTTCTTTTGGTGATGCACAGTGTTGTTCTTGCACCAAACAAACCCTATGGAATTGTGGCCAACCAGTGCAACCTTGGCCTCATTACACTATAACACATTTTCCCACATGCTTTTGGTAGACCTGATGCATTGTTCTTGAGAATTTAGTCAGACCTGAATGTTGTTCTGTGTGAGAAAAGGCATCCATCTTCCAACCCTACCCCATAGGCCAGATATTGAGAATACAGGAGATTGTCATCACATATACTACACAACTAATATCTGCCAGAGATTCCTGCAACTCTTTTAGTTTTGATGGTCTCCTGGCAGCCTCCCTGACCAGTTTGGGTCTTGTCTTTCAACACATTTGGAGGGATGTCCACTTCTTTGCAGTGTCATTTATGCCCTGTTTTATCATCACCTTTTGATGACTGTCATCACTGTGTGTTCCATGGTATATGCAATGCTGTGGAAATATTTTTGTACCCTTCTCTGGGCTGATACCTTTCAACAGTGACATCCCTTTGATGCTTTGTAAGCTCTATGCGAACCATGGCTGTTGCTGTAGCAGTCAACTGGGTAAATGTCAGAAACATCCTAGTAGGACAGCTAACTGTTATTTGGTGTTAATCAAAGAGTCTCTGTAATTGATGGCAGGTGTGTACCCAAGAAGATGTAATACTGTATTAGTATCAAAAGCTGCTACAACAAAGTATTAGCTTCAGCCTGTGCACACTTATGTATCTAGCTTATTGTGCATTTTTTATTTGTCATAATTGTTCCCTTAACAGATATATTTGTTTTACAATTCGATTGTACAGTTTATAGGTCACATTAAAGGTTGGAAGAGTTTGGAAATGTTTTATAGTGGTCTCATTTCTGTATATGACAAATACCTGGCATTTTAACAGGTGTGTTTACACCTTTTATATGCACTGTATAAGACAAATTTTTAAAATATGTCCCTAGTTTTTGGCCTTTGTCCCCCATTTTGTCAGTCTTTGCCCAGATTTCTTGCAATGACAGGTTGTGAGGTATGCTACAGATATGTTACATCTCCTGCACATAGGCCCCTGTGATGACCACTGTGATGCAATGCAGTTAACCCCACCACAAGTGAACATGCACATATCGCAATATGGCTGAGAGTAATAGCTGTGTGCATAGTAACATGCATGATCTTAACATGCCTGGGGTACTGGTTAGCCACAACAGGACAATCCCATACTCACCAGCTTCAGACTGCTGTCTCACATCCAGACCAGAGGGACCTATGTAGTTGTGGGGGGAGAGGTATAGTCAGCAGACTCACATGTGGCATTGGTACATGTGGCATTGGTACAAAATCAATGCTACTTTTCTGCACATGCACAGTACAAGTTCTGATAGTACTCAGTTTGCTGTCCTTCACCATAGATGTGCACTTGGGTGCATTAGAAACCCCACCCACAAATGCAGTTTGACCTGACATATGCATCTAGATACTATACAGAATACAGTATGACTGCTACAGTGTTTAACTGATGTCCACTGGGGCCTTACCTGGATGCTCCTCATCTGTTGCCTGGGTGCCAGCCACCTCCACGACTTATGTTTCTTGGCTTGGCTGATGTGTGTGGACTGCCTAAACATTGACAAGGAGCTCCTATGTTGCCGTAAGTGGGGCCTGTGTGGCAGGACCCCCACCTGTAATGGTATGATCCCTTGCCACGGCAGCAGCCCTTTGCCAGGCACGATGTATCAAGTCAGATGCCCGATGTCTGACCTGATTGTATGTGTGTCCATGGTGGCCCAAGTTGTTAGCTCTGTGGACCAGGTCATCCCACTTGGTGGCCCACTCCCACAGATTGTGTTGGCTATGGCCAAACATCACCCCATGGTGCTGGATGATGGCATCTGTGATGGCTGCAGTTTCAGCTGCAGTATATGCTGGTTGTCTTTGCTGCTGCATGTCACCTGGAAAACATAAACAGGGAAACACATTACAGGACCTCATACATTGGACAAAGTTATGTACAGAACCTGCACATCTACATTGACTATCATTTACCACTACTTACAACCACATCATACCTCTGTCATCTATCAGCACAGTATGAACCTGCATTGCACTCCTGGTCCTGATGTGTTATGTTCTCCCCAATGAGGGCCAGTACATTGCATAACCCACCATTCATCATTCACATTTGTGTAGAGGGATGACAGTGGCCATCTTCCTTGTAGATGGGATGTCAGTGGTGCTCAAGGCTTTGCTTGCATACAGTGTGTAATGGAGCTGGGAGTATATGCCTGAGTTCATGTAGGATGCAGACAGGAATGTTATCAGGTCCCATGGAGACTTACTTTTGTTGACTTTGATTAGGCATTATGCACCTGCTCCCTGCTGATGATTTGAGGGGTGCAGCTGCTGTGAATGCCCACCTATACTGATGGTGGGACAGGGTTATGATGTTTGCCCTTAACCTGTCTGCAGCAGTTTGGCTATAGCTATGGTGTGTGTGTATATAGTGTGATTGATCACCATTCTACAATCGATTTGTGGATGATATTTTTTTTCTGTGGGAAGGTGATAACTTCTTTGGAGCAATTTGTATGTTTTTTGACCAACACAACTTCATTTTTGAAATTCAAAATTACCTCCTCTAGTATGGAGATAGAATTTTTGGATGTTAAGTTGATGGTAGATGATAAAGGATGTATCAATACTAGAATGTATAGAAAACCTGTATTATGTAATCATCTGTTATACAATACCAGTATGCATCCTAGACATGTCCTTGATAATATAGTGACCAACCAATTAACTCGAGTATCTAAACTTTGTACGAGGGGCAAAGACTATGGAAGAGCAAACTAAACTCATTAATGACTTTACCAAGAGGGGATATACAATCAAAGGAATACAAACTAATTAAGCAACTACTTTGGAATGACGATCTCAGACAGCAAGACCTTATTTTTCAGACCAAGGAGGAATAATTAAGGCCAAACAAAAAGAGCGAAAGTCTAACTTGAGATGTCAGATAACATATAGTATTGACAATCTGGCTATTCATAACATCATTAAGAAATTTTGGCCAGTGTTAACATCTGATAATAAAATTAAGGGAAAAAATCCCTTCCTTTCCCTTAAGGACTCTTTTTCTCAAAAATACAGAGCAGCAAACAAATAGAAAGTCGAGTCCAAACTAGGCCTGTATAAAATTATTTAATAATATACGTTAGCACTTTCGGGTAGATACCCTTCCTCAGACAACATATACCAACTCTAAAACACCTTATATCCATTTTTTAAAAACTTATTAAACAATTAAACAATTAACATTTACATTTGTCCCGCCTTTTTTTCAAGGCTGGTTTTAAAGGAACACAGTTATTAAGTCCTCGTACAGTTTCAGTAGCTAAATTTAAAATCCATTTAAGCTCTGCATATTCAGTTGTATTAACAATATCACCCCCCTCTACCTTCATGTATTATTTGCATTACCAAAAATGAAAAGTTATGATCTGGAAAACATTTAATGTGTTGGTATAAGGCATTTTCTCATCTTTTAATCTAATAGAGGACATATGGTTTAAAATTCTGGTTTTAAATTTACAATTCATTTTCCCCACATAAAAACTTGGACATTGTTTACATTGTGCAAGATAAATCACATTTACAGTATGACAATCTGCATAGAATTCAAAACTGTATTTTCTATTAGAAATTGGATGTATAAAGTGACCTGCACTATTCAGAAGAGTACACACCTTACAGGGAAATGTCCCTAACCTTAAATACTTTTTGCTACCCTTCTGCCTTTTATCCAGTTCATGACATAACAGGTCCTTTAAGTTACTATTACGCCTATATACAAATTTGGGTTCTTTGTCTATGCTATCGCTTAGACTTCCATCACTTAAACAAATCTTCCAATTCTGTTTGATAATATTTCTAATATCATATATGTTAGTACTAAATTTTAATGTCACTTTACGCTTATTCCTATACCGATGATAAACTTTAACTCTTTCTGTAATCTTTTGTGAATTATCTGAGAACCATGATTTTGCTATATCATGTCTTTTTAGAACCACTTCTTGACTATCCTTGCCTAGTATTTGTTCATTATAACCCTTGTCTAATAGATGTTGTGTCAAAATATCCATTTCTGCATCAGATACATCACTGTCTGCACATAGGCGTGAGACTCTGTAGCACTGACCCTTCACAACATTGTGAAAGGTAAACTGGGGATGCATGCTATGAGCATCCAAAAAGTGATTCTTCCAACATTCCTTTCTAAAAAGGGTTGTTAGCAGACTGCCTTGCTGGTTTTTAATAACATTCACATCTGAAAAAGCTATTATTTCACCACTAAAATGAAGGGAAAACCTTAAAAAATCGGCAGTGCTATCCATGTATTTAACATATTCCTGTAGGGTATTTTCATCATGGGCCCACAACATAAAAATATCATCTACAAATCTTACATAGAGCATCACATATTTATTCCATAATTGTAATTCATTGAGCAGATAATTCTGCTCCCAATATGCTAACACCAGATTTGCATACAAATTTGCACATGGTGTGCCCATAGCAATGCCCTGATTTTGCTTGTAGTAACTACCATCACATACAAAACATTGTTTTCTAAAACCAGTCTTAGTGCTTCTGTTATCAAACATTTAGTTTTCTCATCATATAAATCCTTATCATTCATAATTTCCTCAATAGCTTTAATGCCAAAATCATTACTAATAACTGTAAACAAATTGTTTACATCTAATGTAACTAATAATACATCATTAAGATTCAAGTCATGACAAGTCTCATATAATCTGGACAAAAAATGTGCAGTCTTTCAATATATTTGGACACAATTCAAGTAAGGGTTTTAACTTAGCTTCTACCCACATCGAAAGACATTCTGTGACCCAACCTCTCTCTGAGACGATGGGACGCAATTGTGGTGGTAATATATTCTTGTGAATTTTTGGCAACGCTTTAAATAGGGGTATTATTGGATGTTCTATATGAAAAAACAGGAATAGCTCTTTATCTAAAATATTGGGTCGGATTCACGAAGGCTTGCACGGAGACTTAGAGTAGAGTAAGACTCCATGCAGCCGTCATGTCCGACGAGCGATCCAGGAACAGCCTGCATGCAAGAGAGCTCCTAAAACGGCTCTTACATGGACAGAGCTGACATATGCAAATGACCTCAAATGTAGCAAAAGGCATGCAAATGAGGTAGATTTGCGATTCAGGAAACCCAAACCTGTCCAAGTAAAGCAGTGTTATTTGCAGAAATGTACTCAGTTGACAACTGAGTACCGTTCTGCAAATAGCAAAATGGAGCCGTGACAGCTCCAAATAAAGGTTGCATCCAGTGCAGGAAGCATGCCAATGGCCAGATATACGGCCATTGGAAATGTTTCCTGATGCAATATGAAAATAAAAATATTTTATTTTTTTTGCCGATTTCCGATGTTTAAGCGTAGCGCAGCCCACGCAAATGGGCTGCGCTCTAAAACCCAGAATACTAAAAATTAAAACCCACACATGTGGATTTCATTGAAATTGTTAATGTACAATGCAAGGGAATGGCAGGCTGAAGACAACATGGCCACAGAGTAGAGGTTTCTAAGGGGGGAAGCTCAGTCTAAGAGATGTATCCAAGCATTAGTAGGCAATCCTATGTAAATGAGGATTAGGATAGTGAATTGCAAGTTTACATAGCAAATGAGCACAGTCAGTGGAGTTTAGGAGTAGGATAAGGGGAGTAACAGAGTAGAAGACAGGTGACATCACGAGGGGGGTATGTTTGAAAGAAGTGAAGCTCATTGGAGCAGAGTGGCATGTGTCAGCTGTCATTTACACATCCTGGAAAGAGGTGTGTCAACAGGTAGGCTAGGGAAAGGCAAGAAATGGAAGGTATATGCCGTGGATAACACCAAAGTTTCTTGCTGAGCATGCATGCACACTTGTGCGTGCCTGTAAACCCGAGTAAGACAGAGTGCATGCGTGCAAGTGTGTGTGCGCGCATTTAAGCCGGAGTAAGCATGTATAAGGCTGTTTAAAGAGTTGTTAGCGCGTTTGCATTGGTGTGTGTGCGTTTTAACCCGAATAAGCAAGTTTTAGTCCGTTTAAGCATGTGTGTGTGCGCGTGTTAGCTGCTGTGCGCGTGTTTGCGCTTGTGTGCGCGGTGCTCCCCCCTGAGGAAACAGAAAGGAAAAAGGAAGCACAACAAATAGTAGGAAGCTACCAGGGAGTACTAGCAGAGCTAGCAGGTGAAAATAATCAGAATCAGGCAATTACACAGGCAGTACACTAGCCCAGCCCAGCCTAGCACTTAAAACTCTGCAAACAACAGTCCATTATGTTTCTCACAACAGACACTGCAGTAAGCTAATAGAAGTGAAAACTGAAAAAGCTTTACTGAGACAAAGAAATGTTAGGGGCTGCCATTGCTGTTATAAGGTGACATATGGAACATGCTGAGGGTGGTGACAATGTAAATGCTGCTGGACAACCCACAGTGAGGAGACGGAGAAGAGTATACAGGCCTAGGGTAACCTACCAGGGGCTACATGAGCTGGAGATAGTGGAGCGTGATAGAGTGGACAGAGACCTCCTGCAGCAAATTGTTGAACTGTGCAGGCCACATCTCACACACCGAACCAACAGAGGGGAACCCATCCCAGTGGAAACCAAGGTATGTGTTGGCCTAAGAATATTAGCAACAGGTACCTTCCAGAGACCAACTGGTGATATGATGGGGATATCACACGCATCAGCATCCAGGGTACTACACCATTTCCTGGATGCCATGTCAGCACATGTCGGTGATCATGTATATTTCCCCAATACCCATGCGGTATTGTCCAGCAATATACATCTCTTCCAGCAAATAGCGGAATACCCTGAGGTAGTGGGTGCAATAGACTGCACGCACATATGCATCAAAGCACCAGCCGGCGAGCGGGGTAGGGTCTACTTCAACCGCAAGGGCTTCCCCTCCATCAACTGCCAGGTCATGTGTGATGCCCAGGGCATAATACTGAATGTGTGTGCAGGCTGCCCTGGAAGCTACCATGATTCCCATATCTGGCATCTGACGCAGCTGTACCAGACATTTGCCAATGGGGACATCCCACATGGTCACCTAGTGGGGGATGCTGGCTATGCATTGGAGCCATGGCTGATGACACCCATCAGAAACGCACACACACCTGAACAGGAACGCCATAATGAGGCACACGCACAAACACATAATGTAATAGAGTGTGTGTTTGGACTGCTCAAATCATGGTTCCGGTGCCTGGACACATCTGGTGGAGCCTTGCAGTACTCACCAACTACATGTACCCAAATTGTCATGGTATGTGCTATGCTACATAATATGATCCTGCGAAAACAGCTGCAGCAGGACCAGCATAGGCCTGGGCCAAACAGTCACCCACCATTGCTAAGGCCATCACAGGCAGAGCGTGACTTGGAGGAGGAACAACCTGAGCTTCCCCCAGTAGGCAGAAGGAGGCATGCCCAGTATGCTTTGGCCTTGGAAAAGAGGCAACGCATAGCACATACACTGGCTCAGTAGGAACTCTGGAAATGATACCTCTCTCTGACTTGCACATATAGTGAAAGGGATGCCTAAGTTGACACAACCTGCTTTCAAACATGTACAGGGAGTGTAGTATGTGCATCCGACATAGGTAGCCCTGCAGCACCACCTAAGGCATGATTGCCATGTGTTAAGCAATATAAAGCAGTGCTAAACAGCATTTACCACTATGTAGTATATGCAAACAAAATTGCACACACCAACTAGCACAACTGTGGTCAATGTTGAGTAATATTGGGCAACGTCCAGCAATGTTGGTAAATATTGAGCAATGTTGGACAAGCCTGGTCTAAGTAGGGCATAGCTGACCAAAAGCCAACATGCTCATATTTGTTTAACTGGCCCTTAAGCAGTCTGGTCTGCTCAGTATGAAAATGTAAAGCAGTGATGGGCCTCAAACCCAGGATACTGTGCACTATAGTCAAAGTACTGAACCACTAAACCATGACACTATTGCAGTGGTCAGCTTGTATGAAGGAATGTTGATAAGTCTATGCAAAGTATCTCATGGAAACCCTGCAGGCACAGCATAATCCTTGTCAAGTTATGACACAAAGGTGAGTCCTGCAGTAAGAACAGAACCTGACTTCCAACACACACAGTATAAATGTTAATATTGGTCATGTTCACACACATCAACAAATTTAGTGGACCTCAGATAGCAACATACTGAAAGGTCACACTGGGCATGCTCACACACTTGAATAAATGAGACAAATGTCAGGCAACAAAACATGGAATGGCTGAGCTGGGCATGCTCACACACTTAGGCCATGTCTGAGTACAGCAGTGGGCCACGCATACCTGGCAGTTGCATGTGTTAATCCAGGAACCTGTCACTATACAGCAATCTGCACTGTGCACACAGTTATATGACAACAGACACATCTATAATATAGTGTAACCCTGTCATAATCAAATATGTTCTGCAGATACCGAAGTTGTTCATAGAAACTGGTAAAGCAAAGACGATAAAGACCTGCAAACAGTATCAGCAATAAACATTGTGCATCTTGAACATTAGCATAGGTTCAGAGGTCAATACTAGGCTATCTGCCCTAGGGCATGTACAAGCCTAGCCAGAGTGTGTTTGGCATTCGCAACCCTGTCAGATTACTACACTGTGTGTATGAATAGTAGGTCACACAAGATAGCCCATGTATGTTTAGGCTAGTGTGCCTCTGTCTAGCAGGGACACAGAAGATATCCCGGGGGCAAACATATGATCACCCATACAGTCATCAAGATGTCTCCTGTAGGTGGTCAGTGGGTGGCTCTGCCTATGTGAAACTGGGATTACATTCTGGAGTGAGTGGAGCCTCTGGGATAAGAATCTGTCCCTCCAGCATGCCCTATTAACATCTGTGCTGAGGTATACGTCCCTGGAGTGTGTAGCTCCAAGGGAGTCGGATATCCTGAGGTGGAGCATGTCCAGTAATTCTGGGTTGGGTATATCTGTAAACAACAGGCACACATCTTATCTGAGTAGCTGGTAAGCAACAGAGTAGAGCTGGAGTTACTGCATCCAAACTGTGCAGGGCATCTGTGTGAGTCCCGAGATCTGCTTGGTGAGGAACGTCTGTGGCCAGTACAGTTGCTGCAGGTGTCGGGTAAGGTACACCCCAAATGTGGCACTGTAACCAAGCATGAATATGATGAGTATAGGGGCACAATGACCTCACTCGATCTACATGTGAAACCAAATGGGATAAGATGGCCCACATAGAAGGTGTGTCCAACCACTTTGGCAATGTGAATGTCAAAGCCGACAGTACGGACAAGTGATGTCCCCAAACCCCTAACAACTCCTACCATATGTAATGGAGTACTACCTCTGTGCTAATGCATGGGCATGTTGTTATTCCCAAAGGGGATGACTATGCAACTAATGGCATTTAGCTGTAGGCCATGGCTCAGGCACCAGTCATCCATCTCTGTGAGACCCTGTTTGAGTATGCATGTGGCAGCTGGAGAGTTGAACATGGCACCCAGTTTGCAGTCAAGTGAAAACATGTTCAGCCATATTCCCCCTGTTGTAGCCTGTACATCAGACAGATATATACAGAACAAGAGAGGTCCCAGGACCGAGCCGTGTGGGATGCCACATGTAACTGGTGTATAGTCAGACATGGCACCTGCAATTCTGACCATGTGGGTGCTATCCATGATCCAGGTATCAATCCATCGTGTGAAATATGTGTCCATATCGACGCTGGTGAGCCTATGCATAATGATCCAGTGGGTTGTTGTGCTGAAGGGTTTTGCAAGGTTCAGGTAGGCTGTGTGGACAACCGTCCCTATGTCGATGGACCTGTTAGCCGGTTAAAGAATACAAACAGATTCAAGAGGGAAGATCTGCCCACAACAATGCTGAAGGACACAGTGTCTGTAGGTTCCCGATGTCTATGTGCATGAGTCCCATGACAATATGCTCCATAGCTTTGCAGAACAGGCTAGTTAGGCTTATAGGGCAATATTGTCTGTGGTCCATTGTGGCACCAACTCTGTGGAGTGGGACCACTGTCGCTGTACGCCATTCCTTGGGTACATATCCTGTAGTAACTCCGATATTGAACAGTGATGTAATGTGAGGGTTACATCTGTCATGAAGCTCGTGTAAGATGCAGGCTGGGACACCATCTGGTCACATTGATACTGTGATGTATGCTTTGGGGAGGGCAGCACTCACCTGTTACTGTGTGATGTCAGGGAGGTTATACACTGTTGGGATGGATAGTTTCTCCTTTGGGGAGATGGGGGGGCTGACATCTGCACTGAAACTGTTTGCCAGGATGTTGGCAATGCTAGTGGGTTCAGGGTAAGTTTAGTCAATATGCAGTAGCTCACAGCATATCAGTGAGTGTCCACCCAGGTTCCTTACATAACTGAAGAAGGCAGTGTGTTAGTCCTACATGTCTGGTGCAATTGTCCAGTAGAAGTGGCCCTTAGAAAAGTTCATGAGTGATCATAGCTGTCTGCTAGTACAGATCACAGATGCCTTCCCAGTCTGGGATTGTGCTCTATCATGTAGTAGCTTCCTCCTGATGTTGTACAGCTTATTAATGGCTGGGGTCTACCAGACAGGTCCCCTGCCATTGGAGTAGTGAGTCCTGTTGTTAATTGGGATAGCACAATCCATGCAGTCCACTAGGTGTCCATAGAATGTGTATGTAAAGGATTCAGCAGTGTGAGCCATATTTGCCACTGTCTCAGGGTCTCTGAAGGATACCACCTTGCTTTGGTGAAGTGAGATGTTGGCTCATGAGAAGTTCACCAAGATTACTCAGGATGGGTGTGTGGAGGGTATATGTATGTCCAGTGAAATACATGTATGTTCTGACCTTACCAATGAGGGGTATATCGCTGGTGTGGAACGTAGAGTCCTCATGTTGGTGATGATCAGGTCCAATATGTATTCCCCCTTGTGGCTGTGCTGACTGGTTGTGCCATAGCTTATGAGTCTACAAATTGTAGCAACTGTAGGGTGAGGGTGTTGTGGCTTGAGAAGTATCCCCAGTCAATATTTGTGTATATGAAGTCACACAATATAATGGTGTTTGTGGAGACCTTCATATTCTCTATAGTTCCCATGAAAGCTGAGTGTGGTTCCTGAGTTTGGGAGGGTGGTCTGTAGCAGGCAATAAACTGAAAGGCAGTTTTGCACAATGGTAGTTGTATATGTATGGTCTGTGATGCTTTGTGCAGTGGTACTAACCCGGAGGTGTGTGTATCTGTGATGTATATGGATACTCCCTCTAGTTGTGTTGTCTGTTCCAAGTCTTGTTGTCAGACAGCATGGTATGAAACATAACCTGGTAGTGCTGGTGTGCATAAGCAAGCCTGAACCAGGCATCTGTCAGTGCACAGATATCGCTATCCTCCATACTGAGGAGAATCCTGAGTGGCCGCAATATGAGGGTAACACATCTGGTGTTGAGCAGCATTTCCCTTAGTTTCATTTACCCTGTAATGTCTAAGGAGGTGGGTTTGTCTTTTGAGCCCTGCTTAAAAAAGGCACTATGGTGGTAGCAAGAGCCTTAGCCAGCATTCGAAAGTCCAAGGGTGACAGGTGCAAGCTGTCCATAGTGAAGCTACGTGGCATGTTGAGCATGTCACCATAGGCTGACAGACACTGTATCCCCTATGAATGAAACAAATTTGTTAGGCAACTGTTAAACGTGATACGTGTGTCTGTATACTGTGACATCATAATTGGTGGGTGTAAGATGCTAGACAAGGTCAGGGTCATACTGGCCCTGGCTACATGATCAGAGTGTTCCTCCATGTATCATGTCATGTGGTCCAAGGAGTAACGTCTGAGGTTTTACGCACCAGCATGGACAATGATGGTGCCAGTCCTGTACTTGCTTTGTATTGACCTGACTGCCTGTGTTATGCGGCAGATCCTGGCTCCCGACAGACAGCCCAAAGTGACTATTCGCATGTTAGGGCTGGTGAGTGGTATGTCAGTGTGTCTGACAATAAGTGTCGCCTATTACAAGTGTAATAGGTGTGTTGTTTAGCCCGAAGAGCAGTGACTGTGTGGCACACTGACATTGTGAACTATTTGATATGTGGGCATTGTAGTGGGTTAGCAGTTGTGTATGTGTCTGCTTTGGAGGTCTCTGCTGCTTAGGCAGAGTACATTTACAGCATCTGAGTATGTCTATGTGTGATAATGTGGTTTGAGTGCTGTTGCTAGAGGATATGTGAGACTGATATGTGGTGTGTGTGGTTACCTTCACCACCTGATAGACTGTGCCAGTCATGGGTCGAGAGAGTTCAGCACCATGTATGTCTATATAGGTGCATCTCACACATATATTTGTGGAGGAGGAGAGGGTTGTCTGTGTACATGAGGCAGATGTCACATTGTGTCAATATCACAATATCCACCAGCTGGACTGGAGAGTACACACGAAACCGACCCCTGGACATGCCTGTATATTATGATGACATACTCTGTTGCCTGATCACAAAGGATCAGTAGGGTGTTAAGCATGTAAAAGAGTACAACAGGGATTAGTGCTCGTGTTTGTTGGTGTTTGTAAAGAGTAGCTGAGAAGGAGTCCAGACTGAATCATGACACCTCCTTCAGCTATGTCATAAATAGCAATGTACACCCATATATGTCCTGAGTCAGGGCCAACTGTACCTGACTGACAATGCCGACATCCTGACAGACTGGCCCATATGTACATACCCACCTTCCACTGACAATAGTCCATATCATCATACCAGGAGATATCACATGTAGAATGGATGAGCAGCTACCCCCACTGACAAAAGCATGGCAGAAAGTGGAATACATTGATTCCCAATATGTGTCATGCACAAACTACAGAACAAACAGATCCTGCACCTGAACAGTCAGCTGAGCCTCACCCCCTACACAGGATGTGGAACTGTTGAATGTGTCACAGCTACATATGGCACTCCCCACAAGTGTTGGTGCACAACACACCATGGGAAGTCAAGTCCAGTACGCCTATGAAGTCTGATCTGCAAGGTCATGGAGTCCATCATGGTTGCAGTCATAAACAGAGCTATTGGAAGCTGACACACACACAACCCTACCAACTGTGGTATGTTCATGTGCGGATCATGGTTCCCAAACATGCTAGACTGTTTGCAAGGCAGCCACCCAGGACATACATCAATGAACACATCTACACATGTGTCACATAGACTTTGAATAGCCCTTTATCAACATCCCAGACACATGTAGTATCCACAAAACCAACAAGCTGTGCATAAATATGTGTTGACATATGATGGAATGTCAATGTGTCCACAGATAGATCACACAAGGTAACGATTATGAGGTCTTGTTCAAGCTGTTGACACCTGCTGACCCACATGGACCATTCCTGGAATGGCATAAAACAAAGTGTACACACATCACCATGTCCAGTCTGATGATGTCACCATCCTACCAATACAGCCGGAGAAGGGAAACCACCCAGTAAAGCAAATAGCTCACCATGTTAATGCATCACTCTCTAGTATCATAACATAGTTAGGTAGGGGTTTGGATCCTGCAAATGCTGCCTGTGTGTATGTGTATGTGTGCAATTGTCTTAGAAAGGAGTTCCCTTTTTGGAGACTGGGAAAACACACTAAAAGAGGTACATTCCTCTTTGGAAAGACTGATGATGTCACCATCCTACAAATACAGCCGGAGAAGGGAAACCATCCAGTAAAGCAAATAGCATGCTGTATTAATGCATCACTCTCTAGTATCATAACATAGTTAGGTAGGGGTTTGAATCTTGCAAATGCTGACTGTGTGTGTGTCACAGTTGGTCAATGCAGTGTGGGTTTTGCTTTTACTATGGTATGACATATTATAATTACAACAGTAAGTGCATTGCACACATCAGGTATCTGAGTGGCAAATATATATGTGTACATGTCCCCTCAATCAGTACATAGGTGTGAAGCCTGCATACTACATGAATACATTTGTTTCCATTGACAGGTTGTGCCGCTACTTCTCAGATCGTAGGTCACATATGTATATATGTGACAAGGCCGTCCACTGTCGTGTTCTGTGGCCAAGGTCATCTGTGGCACACACACCCATGACAGTCACTTAAGAGTAGTGTGAGTGAGGGTATATGCCTGGGGTATATGTCAGACATGTTCATACACAACAGAGACTGCCAATAATGGACTGTCTTTATAGGTGTACAACTGCCTTGTGGATATGCATTCAGGCCTCTACTGTCTTATGTGATACACCTTGGGACTCCACAATACCTATGGATATGTGGATACCAAGGGACACATGACATAACATGAGGCTGTACGTACACATTGGTACCCAACATACATGTTGAGGGCTACCACCTTTGTGGTACTGACGGGATAGTATGTATAGTACATGAGGATGACTATGCTATAGTCGGCTTACTGCTATACAGCATGTATCAGACAACAGGTAGCTGTCTGTATGATACCCTTTTGTAGGCTATGCATCCCATCCAGGGAATGCATTGTAGGCCAATGCATGCATTTCCAGATTTGGATGGACACATCCCTAGTTTGTCTGCATGTACCTAAGGGGGCTATATGCCAAACAGGTGTGGTCACAGGAATGGGTGGCGGTCATTACCACTGGTTAGTGTTATAGTGTAGCACCAGAAGGATCCAATTATTACTGAGTTCCCTACGACTGTGTGTCATTTGTCAGGACATCATCCAATGATTGCTTATAGTCATGCTGTTGAGGTTGTGTGTACTACCAGACCACAAATCATTGACAGATATTAACGGTAACACCCACAGCATAGTGTCAACCCATGTCATACACACATCTACCCATGTTAGTACATAACTGTAGTAGAATGCATACTGGCCATTGAAAGATACTATGAGATGTTAACAATGTGTACGACAGGGTATGCCACACGTTCCATGTGTCCACTATGCACGTACATGCAGACAGTGCGCACCCACCATGTTCACAGATGTACACTTGCTAAACTGTACTGCACACATCACACACATACTGTCCACTCACTAACACATGCTGGCAACACATTACACTTCAGACAAATGGCACATGGGTGGACAATACATACTCAGACCTAACAGTGGTGTAAAAAATGCTACATTGACAATCAGAGCTTTGATGCATAATGTCTGCTCAGATATACCTACAAGGATGCTGTTACGCTTCCTTGTTGACAACTTGCTATTATTGCTACACTGCTATAGTGTCACCCTGTGCATCAGCACCATGTTAGCATGTTTCTCCATCAATGCTGCAGATGACAGAAGGCGACACAGGTATCATCATATGCACAGGGAGTTTTGTTGTTTGCCAGATCCTGACATTGACCCATCCAATCAACATGTCTGTGTGTGTGTGTGTGTGTGTGTGTGTGTGTGTGTGTGTGTGTGTGTGTGTGTGCGTGTGTGTGACAACAGTACAGCATGGGCCAATGTTGACGTAATGTGTGTGTGTATGTGTGAGCCCTAGTTGTTTGGTTAATGTGTGTGTGTCTGCATGCACACAGCTCCACCATGTGGCTGCCATATATGGTAGTTTGTGGGACAGCCACAGATTGTACCTGCTAGGCTGTACAGATCACTGTCTCTGGCAATGGACACAGTACCTATGCCTGGCAGGGGTGCTATGGACAGTATCCTTTACCAACCCTGAGTGGGTACTGTCATCAGAGGCAGAGGTATGATGACTGGACCCATGTCCCTGCTGGGACTGGCCAGAGCCATGTGCACATGGTCTACTGGGACGGTCAATGGACAGGCCAGTCCCAGCATTGCTGGGGCTGGTACTGCCACTACGGGAGTGTCTGTGAACTGTGGGCCATCCACGACCACTGCCAGCTGTTGCTGGCATGCGTCCGCGTTGATGTCACAACCGTCCCACATGGTCCTGTCTCATGGAAGACATGCTGTGGAGGGCATCTAATGTCTCCACCCAACATCTATCAATGACCTCGGTGTAAGTCCGGATGGCACCGGAAGGTCACGGATGCTGTCATTGATGGTGTAATGTGCCCTCTGCGCCCTAAGTCCCTGCCTGGTGTACCGTTCCATATGTGCCTGAGCCTGCATTACAGCCTGGAACATACTGGATGTCATAAGACGTGTGAGGGCACGCCTGCCAGGGGCAATACGACCAGCGGTGCTCCCCCAAGAACCCCTGGACCTCCGCCTATGTGGTACCATTCCAGGAATACGGCTATGGCTGCTGTGAGGGGATGCAAGTGCCATGGGTACCACACTCTCCTGGTCAATGCCAACTGTATGCTGTCCCTCACCTATGGCCATTGATGGTGAGGGATGTATTGACAGTATGAGTGTGCGCATAGATGGGGTTGAATGCTGTGTACTGTTGATTGGTGGACCGACAACAGACCCTGTCAAACCTTCCTGTGCCAAAATACATGTCTCATCATCACTACTATTCATGGCAGTGGCTTCAGGTTGCCTGCTGCTTTCACCAACCCCTAACTCAGCACCTGTGAGAGGAAGACAGGAAATGTACTTTACAGTCTGCACATGCACACATGCACACATGCACACAAGTACACATGCACACATGCACACATGAACACATGCACACATGAACACTAATACACTCCTCACTACAGCGCATACACACACATACCAGCAATCCAACACATACTCTATAGTGGGTGAAGGTGGGTGTCAGTATCACAAGGTAAACAGTCACCACATATGTGTCAGCATGCAGAATATGTGTTGCATAAGACCATGCAGTGCAAGTGTAGATGCCTCTATTAAATGGCAGTATACATGGCTTTGATGCAAAGTGTACAGTGTCTGTGTCCATAGCAGATAATAGTGGGCACGGGTGCAGCACATGCATGCTATGTACACACACAGGATGTGTGGTGCATGTTGACATGAAGGAATCCTTATGCTCAACATGGCCAGTGTACAGTGGTTATGGTGAGTGTGGGACATATTGCAGATATGTCGGTGCCAGATATGGCATGGCATGCTACACAACTGCAACATTGAACACCATACATACCCAATGTGTGTCAAGTAGCCTATACACCCACTAGCATTCCAGGACATATATGTGGCACTTTGTTTGGATGGTGACTGCTGTGCATATTGTGTATAGGTGCATATGTTTGCACACACACAACATTGAGGTGCAAAGCAATGACTGCTATGAGTAGTACTGTGGTCACTGTAACTGGATGGGGTGTAGTACCCTGTGCCATCATCAACATGCATCTTGTGGTCACTCACAGCTACTAATGTGTGCAAGACCACCGCCTAGCATGCTGTACCTGAACTGCAGTGCCGTGGCTACATTCACAATTACACAGCCACCTTGTACATGGGTGTGTGAGGTGCCCAATAGGGAGAATTGCCTAACATGACTGTGTTATTTGTTGCAGAGTGTTGCACAGCCCCATGATAGGCCTCTTCCCCTGAGGTACATCATGTCTGTGTGCATGACATGTGGGATACTGAAGTGTGACCTTACAGCGGGTGTGTGTGGTAATGCCAAATGTAGCATGTTTTCGTGTACTGTGTATGATAAACATGTTCTGTTATGTACAGCTGTAGCAACTATGCATATCCAATGTGCAGTACAGTGTTGCCTCAATTGTGTCTGCTGCATTGTGCATTGCATGTGACTGAGGCAGCTACTGACTTTACTGAGATGATTGATGATTGATGTCTCACAGCAAACATGCACAGGATGTATTATGCATAGGTGTGTTACGTGTACATGGCCTACACCTCACCTATGACATGCACATTTCATTACCAATATTAAAGTGTTAACACACTCACCAGCATATATCGTCTGCCCTGCTGTCACACCAGAGGGACCTACAAGAATATGACACAGTTTGTCAGGGGCCACAACGGTGGCATTGCTACTGTGAGTGTGCTAAACGACATTGGAACAACAGTCAACAGTCACAGGTGTACGGATACTATTCCAAATATCAGTATTGCACACGTTAGGCAGCACAACTGCTAAACACACAGTACACATCTCACGTATGCATATTCTAACAATACAGGTAACGATAGTCTACAGCTAGGGTGTATTACCTGCACGCTCCATGTCATCCTGCTGGGTGGCTCTGGCCTCCATGATGACACATGTCTGATGCTGTTGCTGCTGCTGTAGGCCAGGAGCCACCACGCTTAGGAGCAGCTACTCAACTCTGGTGAGGGGGGGATGTATGGCTGCCCCACCACCTGTGGCAAGCTGTTGCCTATGGATATCAGTCGCATGCCGCCAGACATGTCTAATTAAATCACTGCAGTGATGGCGTACCTGCTCATATGTTCAGTTATGCATGCCTATTTCATTTACCCGGCGAACAAGGTCTTGCCACAGTGCAGTATGGTCATGCTGGTGCTGGCTGGCCCTGGAAAAAAGCAGGTTATAGTGCTGCACCAGGCTGTTCAGAATTTCCTGCTCCTCTGCAGCTGAATATGATGGATTACGTTGATGAGCCATAACCCTGGAAGACAATTAAACGATATGTATGAGCATGTCATGTGGCACACTTAACATTATGAAGTACAGATATCACTTAACTGCCATATATAGCATCTATCTGTCTATCAGAGGATACACACGTTCAATACCACATATCAGTGCTCAGCCCACAAACTGGCTGACAGTGCCTGCCACACTCCATATAACAAACCAGTATACATCAGTAGTCGGCACACTGTTTGGGATACAATGCACAACCTCGCCCCGGGGATATATATCAAACTAATGCATGAAGAAATTTGTCATCCAATGCAATGAATGTCATGTACATTTACAGTATTACTAGTAAACCACCCTAGACTTTGATGCCATGCCCCTACCTAACATATATGCATGGTTGTTAATATAGCTGGCATACTGCTGTAACAGAGCATACATGTTGCTAGGTGCACACACATACCCTGTAACACACATGTGATTGCGGGTATGGTACAGGCATCATTACACACACATCAGACATACATACAACACACAGATGTATGCCGACACAGATGAGCATTACCTGTGTACCTTATTGTACTGTGTGCCCCTACTTACAGATACCTATGCCTGTGGTATGTAATCTGTGCAGACTACAGGAAACACACAAGACAGTGTTACCAGGGACTGTGAACATACACCATACTGTGCTGTTTAGGCCTACAGTTTCAGGTAGTACAACAGTTCATATGTGAGCTGGAGTCACCAGCAGTACCACTTACTGAACATACATGTATTGCTTCAGCCTACAAAGGGACATCACAGTCATACACAAGGAACTACGTCACAACATATGCCATCCTACTATGTCTGTATCCCAATAACTGACACATCTTTCTCTAGCCTCACACCTAGGACACAAACTACCATGACAGACACAACCTCACACTAAGCTATCACACCTTTACAAACCTTGCACACAGTCACTGTCACACTCACTCCACCTCACATAGCAGGTATTCCACTGAGTACATGTGTGTGTGCATTGTGTCATAGGTAGGTAATACGCTATTGGCCCTAGGGCCTAGAGCAGCCTAGCTATATGTTACCCTGGCCTTTGACACACATGCAATGTGATTTCACTTGTTCCTGTCAACCAGATACACAGAAGTGACTTCCAGGGTATATTACCTATCTCCAAGACAATCATCAGGGATATGTATGACATCTGCTAATGAGGAACCTTGTTTGTTCATGCTGGGTGGTTTAGTCCAGAGTATGGCATATTTGTGGATAGGAACCTGTACCTCCAGCATGTGCTGTTTAGTGAGGTGACAAGGATTAGGGTCCTAGGTCATGTAGCCCGGAGGGATTGTGAGGTGTTGTCATGGTGGTTGGTCGACTGCTATGGGTGTGACATACCTCTGTATGTCCGGCAGTGGTAACCTCTGGGTGGGCGGTATGCAACGCACTCTAGCTGTGGTTTTGTGAGTCAGTCTGCATAGGACATGTGTTTGAGGGCAGTATTACTCCTTGTTAGGTATGTCTATGGCCTTTGCACTTGCTGTAGTTGTCATGTGAGGTACATACCATATGGGGCATTGTGATGAGTAGAGGGGGAACACCAACCTATATTTACCTAGATGACACACCTTTTGTGATGACATGTACCACATAGACAGATTACATGACTACTGTGGCACTGTGATTATCAAAGGGGAGCCTACTGTCCACCAGTGTCCCGTGTACCCTTCTGACACCTTCAGTGTTAGGCAGGCTACCACCTATGTGGCAGTTACTGCATAAGGTGTTTTGGAATGGGGTATGGCACTGCAGTATCAACACTGTTGTTCAGTCCATGCCTTGGACAATAGGCATCTGTTGCAGTACATGTGACCTCGTGTCTCCCTCTCTCTCTCTCTCACTATATATATATATATATATATATATATATATATATATATATATATATATACACATATATACATATATACATATCTATCCATATCTTTACATATCCATACATACCCATACATATCCATACATATCTCTATATAACTACATATATCCATATATATCCCTATATATCTATATATATCCATATATATTGATATATAGCTATATTTATCCATATATGTCCATGTATATCTAAATATATCCATATATATATATCTATATATCTATTCACACACACACACACATATATATATATATATATATATATATATATATATATATATATATACATGTATATATGCACATACATGTAAACATCCATTGCTGTACATATAGCTGCACATATAGGCACATATACTGCCCACCTTTCATGGTGGGGATGTCAATTATGCAACAGTTGTGAGACATACGGTTATGTAATACTATTGCACAATGTTGTGCAGAATGCATTCTGCTGTCCTCAGGCTGTATAGCTGTAGCAGGCCTCACTGGCTGTAGCTCAGTCCCACAGCGTTTAACACCACATGACATATACCGGCACTGCTTGCTTTCTGCAATGCCACACACTACAGCCTACATATATATGTGCACATAGCAGCCTTCAACAACATACATATGTCCAGCCTTCACTAACAGTTGCAGTATGTCCCTTGCCCTATGCAAATGTGCATGTACATATAGATACGGACTGCTGCCACATATGGATGATTCACAGTATGTAGAGTAGCCTTCAGACACATCTTTCGGATGTCAGTAAATACATATCTGTTACATATCTTACCTTTGTATTCCTCACCTCCATCTCTTGTAGGTGTTGTCTTTTTTTTTTTTTGGTTTTGTTTCCTCTGTGTGTTGCTGTTTGTTTTCAGTGTCTATTTCCTACTGCCTGTTTGTGCCTGTCTGTCTCTGTCTGTCTCTCTCGCTTGTGCTCTCTCTCTCCCAGTTGTTGCAATGATATTATTGCATGTGTGAACAGCAGATACAGGCTGCTTTTCTAGGTATCTGCACATGTGCATATGATGGCCTCTGCACCAGTTGGTGCCCACCATTTAGTAATTGCATGCAGCCTGCTCTGTGGTAATTGTAGTTCTCACTGTGATTTCAGGACACTGCTATAAAATGATAGGTTAGGTAGGCCTAGCCCTTTCAGTTTTGCAAGGTGGGGACCATGCTTGTTTGCTGTGGACACTGTTGTCTCAGTCAGATGGTTGGTATATGTCTCATATCTGAAGCTGGGTTGTAGCCAGTGAAATGCATGTTGTACTGAAATCTGACTGTTGCTTCTTCTAGTACACTCTTCTCAGTGTGTAAGTTCACTCACACCTCCTAATGCTAACACTGGATACATGGGAGTATGTACTTTCTTTTAGAATTAGAGAATTAACTGGCATACAACAGTAGTTATTGCAATGTATTCCTATGGCTTTCCTATTTTCCCTTTACATTCACTCATAGTAATGCATGCTATATTTCTTTCAGCACCAAGTTATTGTATATCTGCTGTGGCTTAGTGGTACGTCATGCCGACTGGGGAGTCCAAGGTCTCGGGTTGGAGACTGACAGGTGTATTTTATTTTGTTGCTGAGCAGTACAATGACCCTGTCATACGGAGTGACTAAGGCACTTTTAAGCAGTTGCATGCGGGTTTGCATGATGCTTAGCGATGCTCAGATAAGCGCACACAAGCTCACACTCGCACACCCCTGCTAACTACTACTTAAAAGTGCTTACTCATGCTAACCCCCGTGCTAATTTCTTTGAAAGAAAAGAAAATGGGGAGATAGGAAAGTGGTGAAAAAGGGGGCACAAAGAGGGAAAGACAGTAGGGAAACCAGCTGGGATGTGCAGGAAGGGTGTAGGGAAGGCCCATAGCTGCCCATTTCTTTACCAGCAACAGCTGTGCATATGTTTGTAATTTGGTGTGAAATTTGCAACCTTCTACCCCTGAGAGAGGGGTGAGGACAACAAAGTCTGCTGTACTGCCAATTAGAATTATAAGTTTACATGTCCAGCAGACATGTGTGCGAAATGGGCAGCTATGTATGGGGTGTGATTTTTTTGTGGGAACAGATTGCCCTTTTTTTTTATTTTTTTTTTAGGTGAGAGTGGAATGTGAGGTAGAGGAAGTAGGTATATTTGGGGAGGTAGGTTGGGGAGGTAAACAGACAAGACAAACAAGACATGTACGGGGCAGAATTTGACACATGGGGTGGGTGAACACAATTGAAGGGGAAGGTTGTTTGGAAATCGCAAGCCCATGAGCCCACAGATGGTAACAGTGGAACTGAGATCCCCACCCATGGGCAGTCACCACTGCACCTTCACAGCCCCGAGAGTGGCTGTGCTGGGGGCTGAGTAGGATGGGCAGGCTCACCCAAGAGATGCACCACTCTCGCCTCAAGCTGGCATACGGGATCAGCGACTGAACGCTGGATCTCCCCATGCACCACAGCCCAGACCCTACAAAGGGTGACAGGTGGACCTTCTCTGCCCACTCTTGCATGGGGGGGAACGAGCCCCATCTCCTGCAGCACTTCCACCCAAAGGTGGCACAGGACCAATGGAGGAGGGGAGCCCGGGCTGGGTACCAGACCTGCTGGTGCCAGGTGCACTCGCCGGCTGAGGTGGGACATGTGGGCCCGCTGGGACCAGCCTTCCCATACGTTCTGTGATTAGGTGTGTTTAATTACTTCTTGAATTGTTTTAAACTGTTTAAAGTTGTTTTTGCACTTGCACTTTTAAAGTTTGCCCTGTTTGTTGCATTTACCTGTTGAGGCTATACACTCAAGTGCGCTAGTCTGTGTTACATATTTATTGCATTTTCCTGCTGTTTATTGCAAAAAAAAAAAAAAAAAATTATCCTTGTTTCCCGTCTTTCCTGACCTAGAGTAGTCCAAATACAGGCTTTGCTGTATTCTGGACTTTTGGAAAGTTCCTGTGTTGACCATTTCCTTTCTTGGATAAAGGGAGGCTTCTTTGTTCACCAGTGGCAGTGTGGAGCTTAGAGCAGCCTATCTATCCCTGGAGGAGTGTTCCCAGCACAAGAATCTGGTAGTCTATTAGTCATTTTGGGCCAATTTTAGCTCTTTCATGTCCCCCTGTATAAAACCCGCTTTAGCGCGGCTTTGCGCGATTTTGCGCATAGCGCAACGCCGCTTAATTGGGTTTAAACCATTCTCGGCTCCACAAAGTCTGCTCTTCATTTTTTCCCTTAGAACTGATCTAGTTCTCATAATAAACTCCCTATTCCTACTCTAAAGCCTGCCACTTGCTCACTAAAGCAATTATATAAGTCAGCACTAAAAAATTTAAAGTACTACACCCTCACAAACTCCCCTTGAGTACCTTTTTCCCCATTGGCCCTTTTATTCAATTATAAAGGAATTCCCAATACTATTCTAGCATGCCCAAAGGTCAGTTGTCAATCTCCTCTCAGGTCCAGCTGGTGAATCTGGGAATCTTGAGGCAATGTTACAACTGTCTCATGTACACAGACAATCCTCTCCTCCTCCCAACAAATTCCAACACATGTGAGAGATGCAACCATATAGCCAAACTGGAGGCTAAGCTCTCTCAACTCAGTACTGGCGTAACCAGTCAGGAGGAGAAGGAAACCACACTCACTACAATTCCAGTCTCACATAGACCTACCATGACAGGAAACCAAACACATAAACACACAAAAACATACTCGGAGGCTCTAAATAAAAATCTGCCTAAGCAGCAGAGACCTCCAAAGCAGACACTCAAGCAACCGCTACCCCAAAACAAAACACATGCAACACATAGCTCACAAAGCCAGTGTGCCGAACAGTCACGGCCCTTAAGGCTAAACAACACACCTGATACACTTGTAATAGGTGACTCTATCGCCAGGCACACTGACGTACTGCTCACCAGGCTGAACAAGGAGAAGGTCATGGTGAGCTGCCTGTTGGGATCTGTCACATAACACAAGCACTCAGGTCACTCCAAGGCAAGTACAAATATGACTCAGCCATTGTCCATGCTGGTGTGAATGACCTGAGATGTACCTCCTTGGACTACATGAAAAGAGACATTGAGGAGCTCTCTGAGCATGTAGCCCAGGCCGGTATGACTCTGACCTTGAGTAGCATCTTACCCTCACCAAGAATGATGTCACAATATGAAGACAAGATGATCAATTTCAACAATTGGCTTAAGTATTGGTGTCATTCAAAGAGGATCCAATGCCTGTCAGCCTGGGATGACATGCTCGACAAGCCATGATGCTTCGCTAGGGACGGCTTGCACCTGTCACCCCTGGGCTTTCGGATATTGGCAAAGGCTCTTGCCACCCCCATAGTGCCTTTTTAGGCAAGGCTCAAGAGACAAAAACACCTCCATAGGTATCACAAGGGATAAGAAACTAAGAGTAATGCTACTCAATGCCAGAAGTCTAAACCTCAAGATGCATGCACTCGAAACTCTCCTTAGCATGGAGAACATCGATATCTATGCAGTAACAGAAACCTGGTTCAAGGCTCCTGAGAACACCCCAGCACTACCAGGTTATACCTCATACCATGTTTTTCGGCCCCAAAACTTGGACTGAACCACAAAAGGAGGGGGAGTATCAACATTCATCAAAGATACCCACACCTCCAGGTTGGTGGCACAGCACAAAGCATCAGAGACTATCCATGTGCAACTAACAGTGGGTAAAACTGCCTTCCAGTTTATAGCCTGCTACAGACCACCCTCCCAAACCAAGGAACCCCCCTTGGCCTTCCTGAGAACACTGGAAAATATGAAGTTCTCTCCAAACACCATTATATTGGGCGACGTCAACTACCCAAACATAGACTGGGAGCATTACTCTAGCTCCAACACCCTAGCCCAAAGGTTCCTAGAATTTATAAACTAAAATGCTATGGAACAACTTGTTACCACTCCCACAAGAGGGGAAAACATACTGGACCTGATCATCACCAACATGGGGACTCTGTGCTCCAGACCAGAAGTGTATCCCTCACTGGTAAGATCAGACCATAAACTAATCTCACTAGATATTCACATCCTGACCCCAGCCCCTGCACAGAAAACCACAGTGAAAAACTTCTCTAAAGCAAATTTCACACTCCTCAAAACCGAAGTGGAATCCCTCAAAGCCCTCGGACCTGTGGAAAATACAGCCCAGACCGCAGAATCCTTTATAAACGCATTCTATGAACACCTTCAGGAATGCATGGATCATGCAATCCCAAATAAAACCAAGACCCAATCCTCCAAAGGCAGGTGTCCTATCTGGTGGACCCCAGCCATAAACAAATTATACAATAGAAGGAGGAAGCTACTGCATGATAGAGCAAAATCCCAAAAAAGGAAGGCATCTCAGTATTAGCAAAAAACTACGGGCACTCATAAAATCGTCTAAGGCTAGCTTCGAGAGAAAAATTGCACAAGACACTAAGGATAATCACAAGGCTTTCTTTAGTTATGTTAGGAACCTGGGTGGGAATTCCCAGATATGCTCAGAATTAGTCCAAAATGACAAAAAATACACCAAACCCACAGACATTGCCAACATCCTAGCTGACAGGTTCAGCGCAAAATTCTCCCCCGCTTCCCCACCAAAAGGGCAAATATCTATCCCAGCAGAGTGCTGCCCCCCTGACATCTCAGATGCTCAGGTAAGAGCCGCCCTCTCCAAAGCAAAAAACACAGCATCAGTGGGACCAGATGGTGTCCTGGGCTGCTTTCTACATGAACTCCAAGAAGAACTAAACCCAAACATAAAACTACTGTTCAATCTCAGCCTTACTACAGGATATGTACCCAAAGAGTGGCGTACAGCAACAGTGGTCCCTCTCCACAAAGGTGGTGCCTCAACGGATCCTGGAAACTATCGCCCCATAAGCTTGACTAGCTTGGTCTGCAAAGCTATGGAAAGGATCATCATGGACCTCATAAATAAAGATATTGGGGACCTACAGACACTGGATTCTACCCAGTTTGGCTTTGTTAAGGGCAGATCCTGCCTCTTAAACTTGGTCGATTTCTTTGAAACAGTCACCAAGACCATTGATGAGGGGAAGGTGGTCCACACAGCCTACCTGGACCTCGCAAAGGCCTTCAATACAATACCCCACTCGGGCATTATAGATAAGCTCACCAGCTTAAATGTAAACCCCTATGTCACTAGATGGGTTGCAAACTGGCTCAAGAACAGAACCCACATGGTTAGAATTGCTGGCGCCATGTCAGACTCCAAAGCAGTTACAAGTGGCGTCCCACAAGGCTCAGTCTTGGGACCTCTCTTGTTCGGTATATATTTCTCGGAGGTACAGGACAACACGGAAGGACTCTGGCTGACCAAGTTTGCAGATGACTGCAAACAGGGCACCATAATCGACTCTCTAGCTGACACAAGCATCCTACAAAAGGGCCTCATAGAAATAGACAACTAGTGTCAGAGCCATGGCCTCAAGCTAAACGCCAAAAAGTGTATAGTCATCTCCTTTGGCAAAAACAAAGTGCCCACAAATTACCACATAGGTGGTAATCCATTAAGTACGGAAGAAGTAATTAAGGACCTGGGGACCTAAGTTGATAGCAATCTCTCATTCGACAACCACGTGGCCAAAGTGGTTAGAAAAACATTTTATATAGCCCACCTAATCATGAAGGGATTCACATCTAGATCAGGGGAGGTCATTGTGCCTCTTTACTCATCCCTCATCAGGCCCATAATTGAGTACAATGCCCCTTTTGGGATGTACCTTACCAGACACCTGCAGCAACTGGAAAGACCCCAAAAGTACCTCACCAAGAGGATCAAAGGGCTCAAACAAATGCCATATGCTGCCCGGTTAAAGAAACTCCAGCTCTACTCAGTGGCATACCACCTGCTCAGAGGCGATCTGTGCCTGACGTATAAAGCCATGTCCAACCCGGAATTAATGGACATGCTGCACCTCAGAAAATCCAAATCCCATCGAGCTACGGTCTCGAGAGACTTGAACCTCAGCACTGAAATAAATAGGACATGCTGGAGGGACAGATTCATAACCCAGAGGCTCCCTTCACTCTGGAATAAGATCCCAGTCCAGGTTAGGCAGAGTCCCTCATTGACTCTCTTCAAGAGGAATCTTGATGAGTGGATGGGAGATCATAGATTTTCCCCTGGTATCACTTCTGTGTCACTGTTAGACAGAGGCACAGTATACTAACCTCGAAAAAGGGAATAGCAAAATTCATTTAAAATGGGTGGCGAAAGCCAAACACACTCTGGCTAGGCTTGTAAATGCCCTAGGGCAGATAGCCTAGTATGAACCTATGAACCTATGAACCTATGAACCTATGAACAACATCAGCAGAACAGCATTCTAGATCAGTTGTAACAGCATGCAATATTATTCCCATTAACACAACACACCAAGGGTACAACAGTTGAACAGTAAGCATAACTCATGCATATATTGAACCACAGTGGTTATTCCAACAGCATGCAGGGATGTTTGGTAGCAACAGGCCACCATGATTGTGGTGTTTAAACAGGGCACATGCATCAACGTGAATGCAAATATTTATAGAACAATAGGACATATGTCCCAACAAATATTTAAGATTACACATACCCATTGAGGTGTGGAATTGCATGGTTTATGCACATATGGTAGGGTCTAGAAAAAACCTCAGTTAACATCTTATAATGACCTTTTAGTCTACACAACATTCCTAGTGACTGCAAGTGTATATCCCCTACCTGTATTATTACACTTGCCAACATAAATTTGCTTGTATCATGGGTTTAGCTAGTTCAATATATCGAAAAAAGCAGAAACCAGAACCAAATTCACTTGTAAACCAAAATGGTGTCTGGAAAAATGAAGCAGGAGTGTAAAATAGTAGTTCAGTCCTTTATTGAGCCCAAACGCCAGCCACAACACATCACCACCATAAACGCCTTAAAACATATGAATGCATTTTCGTCAGAACAGTCCGACTTCATCACATGACTGAAGCCATTTAATTCCTCATATTTATACAATTACCAATTAATTAAAACCAATGAACATGTTTCTCCAGATTTAAAACAACCAATTATGTTGATACAAATCTCTTCATTTAAATGTTTCATTAATAATTCATTTGAAATTAAGCTCCACCTTCCTATTCATTACGAAACCTTATATTTACATAAAAGCAGTCTAAAAACTATAAATTCTATCAATACAGGAATCATTCATTTTCCAAATTAAAAAGTTTTTCGTATGTATGTGTGAATACATAATTAAAATAAACAGAATTAAATTGAATTGATAAATCTATTGCTCAGTGTAATTATATCTTTATGAACCAGTGCACCAAGTCTGATTTTTATACAATAGGTTTTATTACTTTCGTATAGATTACTACAATACAATGAATTACAGTCACAAATGAAGTCGAACTGTTCTGACGAAAATGCGTTCATATGTTTTAAGGCGTTTATGGTGGTGATGTGTTGTGGCTGGCGTTTGGGCTCAATAAAGGACTGAACTACTATTTTACACTCCTGCTTCGTTTTTCCAGACACCGTTTTGGTTTACTAGTTCAATATATGCCTGACCTATATCTGACATACTAACTGTCCAGGATGCAGATGTTACTGCTACATATTTCTTGATTGCATTTATATTTCTTTATCTACATATCTGGGATGTTTTCACATGACATTTTCACTTTGATTTATACAGAACCCTGCATTTCTTGACACACACTCACATTTCTGGTGAATAATTACATGCTACACATGTGCCAGGTTTACTTATTCATGCCAGCCAGTAACAGACTATTGTGGACTGTATATATGTTTCACAGCTCCTAGGACTTCCATCACCCACTTTATATGGGACTGTGCATAACTCTGGGTTGCCAGCACATTTTCAAACAGTACTGTTTGTATAATGCAAGGGTACAACAACATTTCAGACTCTGTGACACAGACACACTCTGGGTTTTAGACCTTTATTAATGACATTGCACACTTTTCCACAGGCTCACTCCTTTATTTGTTTTAACGGTGTTTATGGCAGACATGTTCAAGACATATTATACCTTTATTAATAGGTTAGAACAATCTTCTTTCAGGCTAACTCACTTATGTTATATGACAGTGCCTGCAGAGATATTATTCCAGACATATGTTACCTTTCTTAATTTGTTACTACACTCTTTTTCTGCCTCTCTGACGTTTTTATTTGACAGTACATGCAGAGGACTTATTCAGGCAATTCTATGGCTGTTTTATTGGACTACAACACTTTCTTTCATGCTCTCTACCATATTTTATATAACAATACATGCAGAATAATCACTAACCTGCCTGGTGGTGCAGCCTATCAGCATAGGCTTGCTGATTCGTAGCATGGTCACCTGCAGCTGTAAAGTAAATGAAGGGATATTAAGACATACCTATCCATTATACATACTCCATTATCAATTCTTACATACTGCATTCCATGGCTACATACTCAATTGTGGGGCATTCTGCATCCCACGGGCCTCCTGTGTCCACTGGTTCAGGCAGTCCTGCTTTCATCTCTTCAGGTCTGCATGGTGGTGACAGACCTGCTCACCAGTCCGGGGAACGCCTGTGGCACTGGTGAGGTCACGAACTAACAGGTTCCATGCCTCTGCCTTGTACTCCATCCCTTGGACTTGGCCCTGCAGGAGTCTTGACAAGTGATGGTGGACAAGGAGCCAAACCATGTATTTGGACTCCACGATGCCCCAATGTTGCGCTTGGAAGCGTAAACCCTCTCCTGCACCTGCCATTCTGCCTGTAAATGTGAGCTACAATCAGTTATGGCGAGTATCCCCGCCTATGGGGCTTAAATATGCCGCATTTCCCGCACTTTTTTGTGATTGGCCGTTTTTGAGAATTCTAAGCTGACTGCAGACCTGCTTAGTAATGGTTAATCTACCATTTCTGAGTATATGTATGCTAATAGTGGCTGCTTCTCCTAAGTTGTCATGGCTTAGTGGTTCTGTACTTTAATCATGGTGCACAGGGTCCTGGGTTCAAACCTTGTCATTCTTTTTTTTTAATACTGTCTAGACAGGCTAGGGGGTGTGGCTGCGTTTAAACAACTTAGCTCTACGTTGCTCCCCGGTGTCCTACGGTGCCCTGGTTGGCACAGCGCACACATCCACGCAAACACATTGCGCTGGGTAAAGCGCTTTGAAACTTTGGGCAACTCTATTGCGCTGGGTAAAGCACTATTAAACTATGGACAACTCTGTTTAGCTGGGTAAAGCACTATTAAAGTATGGGCACCTCTGTTTATCTGGGTAAAGCGCTGCTTAATGGCAGGCTATTATATATCTGGATCCTTTAAAAATATATATTTTGTTCACTGATACATTGGCCATTTCACTGCTTTTAATAATATTTTAATCATATATGTGTGGTATTATTTCATATACTGATTTAAAACATAAATAAGAAGGGGAGTGGTGGGACTTGAACCGTGAATGCCTCCTCTTTGTGCATATGCTCTACCATTACGCTATTGCAATTTGGTGTGATTTGCATAAACATTCTTTCTTATGCCCTTCCATGTCGGAATTGCTAACTATAGCTAAGCAATGGGCAAACCCGCGCACACAAGTGCAAATACGGGCAGCTATATCATGGATTTAAAAAAAATAAATAAATATTTTACTTTTTATAACTGTGATGGGGGTTTACAGTGTCAGGGAGTGTGATATTGGGTGCAAGTACATTTGAGCGAACTCGCTCTTGTGTGTTGACATTTTGCTTTTACTACACTTGCAGAGACATGGACATTTAGACTGCTCAGCAGTCAGACACGCCCCCTGCTTTCATACTCGATCCATGTAAGAGTTACGGTTGAGTCAGCATGCCCTCATGAATATTCATGGCATGCTGATGTCATACCATTCAACTGCAGCCTCCGAGTAAGACTTATTAAGTCTTACACGGAGGATTTGTGAATCCGGGGGATTGTCTTTCAATAAAGTTCTTAATCTGTCGGTTACTCCTTTAATAATACACTTAATCACCAGTGGAGATATCATTAAATAAGTAGTTTGATCATTCAGTAAACTCATTAATGATCGTGTATAGACTTCTGCATCCATCACTACTATTCCTCTCCCTTTGTCCACTGGTTTTATCACTATATTGGCGTCTTCCATTAGGGTATTCAAAGCTAGTCTTTCAGCATTGTTTAAATTATTAAAACGACGTTGCGCATGCTCAAAATATTGTCTGATGTCTTGCTCACAGGTTTTTAAGAAAGTTCATGCAGTTGGATTCATTGGGTGTACAAAAGTACTTGGCTGCTTAAATACATTTTCTACATGCACACTTCCTTTAAACATATCATTTAGGGCAACATTCCTACCAAACAAATTCAGATCTAAAAGGACATCATTCAGTGCAAAAGCTCTACTCGGCACAAATGAAAGACCTTTACCTAGTACCTGCATTTGAGCATTTGTTAATTGCACAGTAGATAAATTAAAAACATTATTAACATTACAAGGGATATTTTCACAGTGACCAGGAAAAAGTCAGTTTGTTAATTTTCATCGTTTCACCTCTCTTTGGATTGAGCGTCCCCTCTTGTATTCCTTTTTCCTCACCGGCATGGGAAACATGTGAAAAGTTGTCTTATTGTCCATATTCTTAATAAATGTGGGAACCTTTGGTCGGGCTCCCAAACCAGACACTGACTCAACCTTCTGCAGACTGATGCCATGAACTGGCGTCTGATGAACAATTTTTGTCAGCTGTTCCTCAGCTACTGAGGATGTTTCTGCTGCAAGTGTAACAGCAGAAGAAACATGAAAGTGTTCAGCATGATTTTGTGGACAAGCCACAGTTTGATTAACTTCAGTAGCAGATAAAAGATTATTACTATTAGTAGTATCGGTTAAGCAACTTCCATCTCCTACACTAATTTCAGCTCTAGGAGCCTCTCTTGGCCACATAAAGATATTGCCTAGTACAAAGTCATTAAAATCTCTTTGAATCTTTCTGGTTTTTACTTGTTGTAGTTTAAATTCAACTGTGGCTACATTGCTTAGCATATCTGTAATCTTTTGTAGATGTAATTCTGAAGTATATCGCAAGTGTAAATTGTTCTGAAGCCTTTTTACTTCTTCCCTTAACCCTTACTCGTTGGTGCATAAAACTCAATAAGTAACTTCATATACTGAAAACGAGTGTCAATATTGATCTGCTGCCATTTAGCCAATAGTTCTGGGAAGCTCTCTCCCTGGGCAGGCATGCACAGCACCTGCATCCCTCTGGGTACTATCTTATACTGTAACCATGCCTCTAAATGGAAACGTTGCCATTGCAACCTTTTCAATTTTTTTAGGCAGTTATCAAGAAAATTCAGTAATTCAAAAAAGTCTCGGTCAGTTGTTCACCTAGGACATGTCCAGTTGTTTCTATTCTGCTTCCTGGTAGATCCATTTTAAGCAAAGGATTCATACACATAAAAACATTATAGTTAAATCTCTTGGTCACTGTGGTCATCACCTGTTTATGCGGTTGATAATCCAGCTCAACCACATCATCTTCTATGTCAGCCATGCGGGAGGAAGGAACAACAAAGTCCAATACGAAATAAGCCAAAAAATTCCTTCCTTTCCCTTAAGGACTCTTTTTCTCAAAAATACAGAGCAGCAAACAAATAGAAAGTCGAGTCCAAACTAGGTCAGTATAAAATGATTTAATAATACACGTTAGCGCTTTTGGGTAGATACCCTTCCTCAGACAACATATACCAACTCTAAAACACCTTATATACATTTTTTTGAAAACTTATCAAACAATTAAACAATTAACATTTACATTTGACCCACCTTTTTTCAAGGCTGGTTTTAAAGGAACACAGTTATTAAGTTCTGGTGCAGTATCAGCAGCTAAATTTAAAATCCATTTAAGCTCTGCATATTCAGTTGTATTAACAATATCACCCCCCCCCCCGCTTCTACCTTCATGTATTATTTGCATTGCCAAAAATGAAAAACTATGATCCGGAAAATATTTAATGTGTTGGTATAAGGCATTTTTCTCATCTTTTAATCTAATAGAGGACATATGGTTTAAAATTCTGGTTTTAAATTTACAATTCGTTTTCCCCACATAAAAACTTGGACAATGTTTACATTGTGCAAGATAAATCACATTTACAGTATGACAATCTGAATAGAATTCAAAACTGTATTTTCTATTAGTAATTGGATGTATAAAAGGACCCACACTATTCAAAAGAGTGCACACCTTACAATGTCTACAGGGGAAATGTCCCTAACCTTAAATACTTTTTGCTACCCTACTGCCTTTTATCCGGTTCATGACATAACAAGTCCTTTAATAACAAATGTAAACTCTGGATTAACAACAAATTATGAGAAGGAAGAAGTTCCTACTAGTAAACCAGCAACAATTGTAGTAGAAACTGAAGTGCATACTAATCCAAGACAGAGCAATGGAGAAGTTTTGAAAACTCATGAAGCAGTGACTCACACTCTGGAGAACAATGTTAGCTCGGTAATTGATACTGAGAGTATTGAAATACTATGAGAGCAAGGTGAAGGAGATATATCTATTCAAAACAACAACAAGAATCTGGATATGCAGAATGCCACTAAACCCAAAGATGGAGTAATACATTTACCACTTTATCAACAACTTCCTTTTTTTGTTGCAGAACAATACCTCCAGGGAAGCACTCCCTCACAGCAGAGAGATAAAGAAACGGAGGTTTCAAGAATAAATGATTCCGTTGTGTTTATATATCGAGCACTGAATTAACTAGAGACCAGACTCGGTTACTTGAGAAGGGAATGAGTTTTATACCTTCCTTGCACTCACCCATGAGTGAATTTACTGCAGATTTAAAGTACTTTGGAAGAAATGTAACTTTGAAATATCTTTTTGGGAATACAAATAATGAAGGATCTCAAGCTAGATATGGATACAAGAAACCAAGTACTTTTGTTCCTGTTTGTCATTCGACTGTAGATGCTTTCGTACGATTATGTGAAAACGAAGTGGCTGACTATAGACAACAGAAGTGAAAAAAACATTTCCATAACCTAACTCAAAATGAGAAGAAAGCATTATTTGAACTACAGAATATGCAGGACATTATGATTAAGCAAGCTGATAGGGAGCTCCAATTGTAGTTATGGATATGTCATTCTATGATATCAAAATGAAGGTGACGCTAGCAGATAGAGCTACTTACCAAATGACTGATAAAAGAGAAATAAATAGGATTATATGAAGTGTCCAAGACACTCTTTATGATAAATTGATGAATGGATCTATAAGTAAAGAGTTGTCTGATTTTTTTGAAGTGCATCATCCTACTATACCTAACATCTAGGGAATGCCTAAGATACATAGGAATCTACATGACCCTCCTATGCAACCTATTGTTTCGGGAAGGGGATGAACAATTGAACCCCTTCCTATTTTCATAGAAGGGGAGTTAAAGAAATTGCTACCCCATGCATCTGCAGTGATTAAGGACTCGGCTGAATTCTTGAATAGACTCTATAAGAAAATACAACAGATGAACATCTCTAAGAATTTACTATTAGTAATCTTGGATGTGAACAGTTTATTTACTTCCATACCTAATGAATGGGGGATTGAAGCCATCAGAGACTTTGGTGTGAAACCCGAAACAAGTACTGATATCCACCTAATATGCAGTGTCTTAGAACTGGTTTTATATAATAACGTATTTCTATATGGTAGTGTCTGTTATTTGCAGAAATTGGGAGTAACGATGGGAACCCCTTGCACAAATAGCTATGCTAATTTGGTCCTGGCAAGATGGAAAGAGTTATGGAAAGTGGTTGTTAATAACAAATGGAACAATATTATAATTTTCTACTATTGATTTGTGGATGATATTTTTCCTCTATGGGAAGGCGACTTAACTTCTTTGGAGCAATTTGTATGTTTTTTTGACCAACACAACTTCATTTTTGAAATTCAAAATGACCTCCTCTAATATGGAGATAGAATTTTTGGATGTTAAGTTGATGTTAGATGATACAGGATGTATCAATACCATAATGTATGGAAAACCTGTATGGCGTGCTCATCTGTTATACAATACCAGTATGCATCCTAGACATGTCCTTGATAAATTGGTGACCAACCATTTAACTCGAGTATCTAAACTTTGTACGAGGGACAAGACTATATGGAAGAGCACACTAAACTCATTAATGACTTTACCAAGAGGGGATATACAATCAAAAGAATACAAACTAATGAAGCAACTACTTTGGAACGGCGATCTCAGAAAGCAAGACCTTATTTTTCAGACCAAGGAGAAATAATTAAGGCCAAACAAAAAGAGTGAAAGTCTAACTTGAGATGTCTGCTAACATATAGTACTGACAATCTGGCTATTCATAACATCATTAAGAAATTTTGTCCGGTATTAATATCTGATAATAAAATTAGAGAAATTGTTGGAGATCAACCCAGTTTTTCTTTTAAGAACAGGAAAAATCTAAAAAGATTGCTATGTTATAAAACAGAAACTGAAGCCATCTTCAAAAATAGGAGCTTTCAAATGAGTAGGAAAGTTGGTACATTCAGATGTGGAAGTTGCAAGGCATGTTCTTACATTAACTACTCGTATATCGTTATACATCCCTGAACTAAGAAGAACTATAAATTGTAAGGATTTGCAAATTGTCCAAGTAAGAACATCATATATGTGGCAACCTGCAGTCACTGCAAGGCATACTACATAGGAAAAACAAACCAAATGTTTAAAGAACATATCCTAAAACATTTATCTGACATAAGAAATAAAGTTACTAGCAATGCACTTTAAATGCAGATTAGTGCAAATGGTAGCCATTCATTTAAGTTTATGACACTAACTAGGCTCCATGAAACATTAAGAGGTGGTGATTTAGTAAATCAAACAGAAATTGAAGAAATGAAGTGGATAATTAACTTGCGTTCAGATCAGCCATCAGGTCTGAATGCATTTGTTCCTTTAAAACCTGCACTAAAAGGAAAACCTCTTCAGCACTCTAAATAACCTAATTGAAAGGGTGCATACATTGCTATGGCTACTAAGTATCTTTGAATGAGTGAATGCCAGAGAATGAAGATATTTAAGAGGAAGTTTTACTGGCTAACATTTAGGATTTGAAAAAGTTATTACACTGAAAGCGCTTATCCGGTTTATGAACCAGTGTGTTTTATTTTATCATTGTTTTATTTTTATTAAAAGTTTTGAAATTTCAAGTTTTTAGCAGGATTGCTGGCAGAACCATTCTTTCTCTGAATTTTGTACTTTGATGTGGTCTGCCTTTGGTGACACTACCTACTTTTTTACCTTTTGTGTATAACTCTGATGTTTGGTTGTGATGAAATTGAAATAAACTGCTGTAGTAATATATTTCCTCTTACTGTTCTGATATAACTGTGTTACCCCCACAGCCTTGTCATTTCCTCTGATGATAAGGATAATTCTAATCAATACCAAAGTTATTGCCATATATCCTTTTTGGTGCATACAAATATTGACCCCCCCCTGCAAAAAACATGTCTAAAAACTGAAAGAAAAAATGGTATTTGTAATTTATTTCAAATCATTGGTCTGTGCATATACTTTTCCACCCATAAGGCCCCCAACAGTGATTGTTTAACAAAGACCATGTGACTTATCTTTGCCTTCACAAACAGTAGGTATCCCCACACCCAAAGACAAAGGGGGGAATTTAATAAAGCCTACACAGTCTTTTTTACCTTAAAGCCATCATGTCACGGTGCTTACATGAAAGTAAGCATGTTTGTGATCCAGTAAGTGCTGCTGGGAGGTCATGCATGAGCCAACACACAAAGTTTCATGGCATGCAAATCACCTCATAAGCAGGTGAATCTCATGCAATGAGGCAGGTAGAGCAATCCAGCAAGCAGACAGTCACCCCTGCAGACCCTGTGTCAGTGTCTGTAGTTGTTGTTTGTCTTTTCGGCTTTTCCCGGTAAGGGGTCGCCACAGTGGAACTCCAGTCCGCTAATGATTGGAAGTAGATTTTTATGGTGCCGAGTTGCCAGCCCAACGCCCAACCTTTAGTGAAGGAACGCCCATTCACGTATGTCTTTCGGAGGCCATGTGACCACAGGGAGGACATGCACTTCCCGCACACTAGCTGAGAATCGAACGGGAGAACCTCTTGCTGTGAGTCAACAATGCAACCGCTGTACCACCGCTGTGTCAGTGTCTGTAGTAAAATAAACAAACCATGACCACCAGAGTACTTCCGAAGCATTTATTGATGCTCCACACATTAAGTGCTTTAACCATTGAAACATGGCTTCATCAGAGCGAGTGGTAGCTATTCAGCCAACCATATTTATACACATAATGATCATCCAATTACACATATAAACATTTAAGACACAACCATCTTAAAGAAATACTGTTCCTAACTAAATAAAACATGTATCAAATGGATACCTAAAAATACTTAAAAGACTTAAAAAATTAATACCCTCCCCACAAATTTGACCATGTTTGTTCACTGTATTAACTTTTGTTGTATACACTAAATAGTAACTAGATTATCCCCGGGGTTCATGAAGCTTGGAACAAGGCCGGCATTAGGCTTGTGCAGACCATGTGGCGTGAAGATGGCGCAGTAGCGCCAAATGCATATTAATGAAGGCGTGCTGCTGCCACAGCTACATGCATAGGAAATGAGCGTGAGTGCATAGGGCGAATATCAGCTGTCAACGTGCAACCTACAATGCTTGCATATAACAGTTTGCATGCAATAGTAATCACATCTGTCAGTGTCCGTGGATACTGAAATGTATGCAAAGCATGCAAGACATTTCCTGCGAACACAAAATGAAGAAGCAAACACAAATGCACAGTAGAGAATAACGGGTCCCCATCCCTCGAACAAATGTCATTGAAAACCGTGTGCCCGTAGTCCAATGCAGTGTAGATAGTTATACCAAGTGGAAGTGAAACGCATCATGTTAGCTCACCGCCAATAGTTACATTCAGCCCAATGGTCAGGGTCATCAGCTGTCCCACATTGTGAGGGAGAGTACACAGCTGGGCAGATGTGTCCATAACAAAACCACGATAAATGTAAATATCTAGTGACCGTATTACAGAATTATATCCCACAACACATGTAATAGTCACATACAATAGGTATGTCCATATTTAACATACCATATGTGACAAGAGATAGAATAAGCAAGAAAAAGAAACAGAAGGAGCATATAAACTGCTACAACAATAAGGCAACATGTAGGCTTAAAGAAACAGTATTATCCGTAGCGTTGACTGTGGGTATGTGTTGGCCAGTACAATTGGATATGTGTCCGGAATATATCCCATCCTGGACATAGGAAAAGGTGGCATCCTACCAATGATCAGAGCAGTCGGCCAAAATCCGCACATATGTGGTCCAAGCCGTACTTGTCAGGATGTGTCACAGTTGAACGGGTATTACCCGGGTGTACCAACCATGTCATGAAAGTTAAGTATGGGCGTGTACCTATGTGTGTGATGTATAGCATGTGGAAGGTGAAACATGCCAGGGTAGTCCACACAACCATACAGGTACCTGACATATGTAGTGTATGCAATGTGTTACCTTGACCGTCCCATGGGCCATCAACCAAAGCAGTGATGGATGGAGTGTCAGAAATATTTGTGTGGGGGGGATGGGTAATGGTATAATCCTCAAAGGTGAGACTGTGTCGTATGCAGAATAGGTGAACTGGAGATGTATGAGGGAGCAGCATGTGAATCAGAAAGAAATGCAAAGAACATGTATACACATCTGCAATACAACCTGACAGGCCATACTGTAGAACACAATCCCACAAACATATGAATATTAAAATGTGCGATACAAATGTACAGAAATGTCACCAGCACATACCCACAGATTGGTCCTGATGGAACCGGCCCATTCAAATGCAACACACCTGGATGCATAATGGAATACCCATCATCCCCTCCACAGCACACAACCCGCCCCCATACATGAACGTCCACCAAATCCAGCCATACTTGGCCTACTAGCTTGGCACAGCCACATCTACACATAGTGACCACTACTCATATGTAGCAGGCAGTGTCACCCTAGGCAGTTTCAGGATTGCAAACTATGTATCCCTTGCATGTAAAACCCCAACACATTTTCATAAAGCCAAAAGAATGGTCGGTATTGGTCTTGTTAAATTTTTGGATATCCCTCATGGGATAAGTAACTTGTGTAAACATCAGAATGGATATCAAGACACAATGTCCAGTCCTGTAAACATCTGGACACAAGTTTGAATGTGCAGTAGTGGTGCACGAGACTGTCCAGCCCTAGATGGTCATGCAGAACCTACTACCCAGGATCAAACACCTGCCCATGACGCACGTGTCCCCTCATGAATAATCAAGAGAATATATTGTACACATTCGCATAGTGGCACTTGGAAATAGGGTGATGAAGGCACTGATGTAAACAGGATACCCACTGATCCACTGTGTGAGGGACAGTCACTGTGTGGGTAGGTGTGTCCTGACCAACAATGATACAATGCCAAATGTCCTGTGATTGTAGGAAATAACTATGTACCATACTGCATGTAACAGTTGCCTAAAGCAGTCATGTCAGGATAGAAAATAGGTAATTCGTACAAGAAACATACTAACAACTAAAGTGCTAAAGGTATAGGCTCTCAGCTAGGAAAATAATGAATGTTCTAAACCTGCACTGACCATGGGTATGTGTTGGACATAAACAATCTGGTGTCCCCAAAATATATCCCAACCTGTACATATGACAATGTGTCAACCCTACCAATGGTCAGAGCATTCACACAATAACTGGCCAGCCGCTTAATCACTCACAAAGCCAGTGACCTTTGGAGGAAAGGTGTTGAATGAGAATGACTAATTACAACAATTAAGAGTAATAGATGCATTTAACTGCAGAAAATAAGTAGAAATACAAATCTGTCAACACGTTAATAGTACTAATATGGTAGAAGTGTCCGTGATTGCCCCTGATTTGTCATAGCCTTGTCCCTGTCACTGTAGAAACAAGTCCCCGAGTATCACAGAGGTCCGTACACATATGTACACCAACCAACTGTCACATTTGTTGACAGGACTATTGCATGCCTGTAGTGAATTTATAACTGATGTCCAGAATAATATTCATCATATATATAAATGAATGAAATAGTGAAGGGAAACACGTGGAACCCCCCCAACCCTGTATTATGTAGTGGAACCACTCCCCGCCCTATATTATGTAGTACCGACTTAATAATGTGGTCAGAGGTGCCCAGACACCTGCGTCTGTAAACACAGGTAGAATGTTAAAATCTGGACTAACTCTGTCCATGTGCTACGTCTGATATTTGAAAAGGTACAGGGCAGTTCTAGTTACCAGTCAGCCAAGCCTAAACCCAGACCAGCACACAAACACCCTGACAACAAAACACACATATGTGCGAGGACTGTAAGCGTAGGAGTTCTGAATATCCTTGGAGTGAGTAGACATGCCGTACGGGTCCAGAGCAGTAGGAAATAGGGAATGTCAGAAGTGTAGTACTGCAATTTTCCCAGCAGGAGAATGGATGCCTGCTGTGTAAGTGAAGCGGTGAGGCATATGTCAGAGTAGCTATGAACCATGGGTATACATATAAATGAGGCAGAACAACAATAGTGTAGTGGTTAGAGCATCCGTCTAACTTAAAGGCATTCCCAGTTCAAGTACGACTATAGAACATATTCATTTATTGTGTAATGAATGCCTCTGTGCTGTAAAACCAACATTTCTACATGTAAAGGTGACTGCGTGTCTCGCATGGGGCCGTTAACCGGATTCCATCAATCAACGTGGTACTTTCATAAGGAATAAGGCACATGTAATCACAAAGAAGTGGCAGTAAACATATGTAACTCACAATAAGTAGATGCAAGTGGCCTACACGGGTGTAAGCAGCTTTTAGCATAGCAAATATATGTTGTCTTGTACAGCTGTAACTTTTATATATATAGATATAGATAGATAGATAGATAGATAGATAGATAGATAGATAGATAGATAGATAGATAGATAGATAGATGTGTGTATAGATAAATATCCACAAACATAAAAGAAATATGCAATTATATATAGATATATATATATATATATATATATATATATATATATATATATATATATATATATAAGAATGAACGCCGAAAGACGAAAGCAAACATAAGGGTTGTGAAGGGAATCTAGAGCAAGTAAGTTATTATAAAGTGCTCGCAGCGTATGTCAGATAAAGATGCACAAGAGTGAGTAGAGCACCGCTATGCACACCAGAGGCAGGGTTATACCAGTGGCCATAACATCGTTGACTTGCTACGTCAACATTATACAGAGATGGAATGTCGTTCATGTTGTGACCACCTATACTTGTAACCCGCAAATCGTTCGTAATCCATAACACCAGGAAAGGCACGTACGTGCAAATATAAATGGAGGGAGACCCTGTGAATACAAGAGGCAGTACAAAATGTGTGTAGGGCCCCAAAGCTCTGGAGAAGGTAATGTGTAAAGGTGTGTCATGGCTGCGATATCAGGTGGATAATGGCTGTTATGCATGGAAACTCAATACGGATGTGTTGGAGAAACTATGGATATGCGATTATGGACACAGGAGTGCTAGGGTATGTTGCGCCGGTTGCAATGGAGCAGCCCATGGAGGTCAGTTAGTATGTAGGTGCGATTCCCAGATAGAGCGTCATCTGCGTGGAGACATGCGTGAATGGGCATACCATTTTCAGAGGTTGTGCGTCAGGGCTGGCAGCCCAGAACGTAAAACCTATCTGCCAACCATGAGTGGAACGGAGTTCTGCTGTGACAACTCCAAACCGGGAAAAGCAGAAAGGCACAACTACATGCAGACATCAATATGTTGACGTACAATCTCTGTAATACAAGCACTCATTCTATTAACATTATTAATATGAATGTGCACAGAAACAAACACAGTAGCAGGAATAATAGGCTGCGTATACGAGTAATAGGTCGAATGACACTGTATCACATCACACTTATCAGCGGTACCCCAGACATGAAAAACGTGCGACATCTGTCCACTGTATAATGTGCAGTATACTGATCACAAGTTCACCGGAGTGAAGTGTCGGTGTCATAATGACTAAGGCAATAGTATGCTGTTGAAGCAGAGATGAAACCCAATATGCATGTGTAAGTGTCTATGTCCGGGAAATGTATTGGTTAACGGACACACAGATGTATATATAGATAAAAATATATATACATGTATATATATATATTGATATACACACATATATATATATATATATATATATATATATATATATATATATATATATATATATATACACACACACACACACACACACACACACACACACACACACACAATGATATATATATATATATATATATATATATATATATATATATATATATATATAAATATATACACATACAACAGGTATTGATATATACACATACACACAAAACAAATATATATATATGTCATTGTAGATATACACATGTACATAACTAGGTTACTTTACAGCAATTAGGGGTAACATATGTTCAGACTGGGCATATGTTACTGGGAGGTCCAATAAATAAACGTTTTATCTCCCACACTGCCCAGCTAGGCCGGTCAAACATACAGACATGCAATAAACGTAAATACACCGCTGCATTCCAAACCACCAGCAGGAAAGTACCAGTGGGAGAGATCTGCAAGGTGTACACTTTAAACATGGATAACGGGGTCCCTTGTGGGACACCAAAAATTCACTATACAGGCAAACTGTAGTCATTGACGCAAGCAGGATGTAGCTGTACATGGAACAGTAGGTTGTGCAAGTGTAATAACACATGGGTTGACAAAACGTATGACATGTGTCCCGAGACGGGGAGACTGGGCATGTGTAGGGGTGTGCTCATACTCCAGCTGCACTCACAGTAAGTAGTTCTCATGAGTGCTGTAGAGGGGTGCCAGGTAGGTGGACCATGGGTATGCAATAATGGGCTTAAGTGTGCAGGTGCTGGTTGGCAGAGATGTAGCAGGCCCGCCCAGTGGAAGTGATTAATATTCCTATGTGTGCATAGCAGACGCCTATACCTCCCGAACCTGAAGAGCACATCTACCGGACAGTCTGTAAACCATCGGGGGAATACACAGGGACCAAATCAGTGCTGTGTACCCGATTAGCATGGACGTCCATAGTTATGAATCAGAATGTAACAAAGTCCAACTAAACACTTCCAGAACTAGTGATATTAGGTGGACAGGTGGCGGAATACACGTAATGACAGATGACAACATGTATGAGTCATAAACAGCATGTACCTCGACAAACGTGAATGAATACATATGTTCTGTGACTGTCAATGTGTCTGGTTAATAGAACCAATCATCTAAATGTGTCCCACAGGGTGTTATGCAGTGCTCCTGATACAGTGTTCATTCTCCCCCATTGGTAAGTGAGGTGTGCTAGTGATGGAAAGTGCATAATTTGCTGACCACCTTAGGTAGATGATAGCATAATAGATGAGGTTTACCACCTGTACGCCTTTGAGGGACACACCCGTCTGGGCAGTTGTGTCCTGCAAAATGAATGTTATGTCACATGGCCTGTGAGTTCAGGAAAGGAGGCCATATATTGTGTGTAGTGGTGTCAGAAATTAATTTGTTGTATCAGAAACAGCTACATGTAATAGGAAACAGTATTAACAATTATAATGCTACAAGAATAACCTTAACATATGAAACCATTGAAGTAGTCAGTTTACTACTGGCTGTAGGTATGTGTTGCCTTGACACATGTGATAGCTCTACATATAGGATCTAAAGGGCCGCCACCATTCTGAATGGCCAAAGTGGGACCTGCTCTGTAGAAATGTCAGACGTACCAGGGCAGAACATACCTACAGCCATGCATAGTACAGAAATACGCATATCAGCACAAATCAAAGCTTAGTCTAGCAGCAGTAAAGTTGCTTATGCTACTACATATAACATATCGACGTGTCAGGTATACAAGACCTATAAAAAGCAACCACCACAGACACGTAGAATATGAGAATGTCCCCTAATCAGGACAGTTGCAATGGCTAGAGTATTGTCACATGACATATGCCTAATGAGGGACTGTCCCATGCAAAGTGGGAAAGGTGTTACTCATACAGTCTCCCGTCGTGCAATCTGAAAGGTGGAAAATGTACAGTAGGTATGCGGTAGCATGACTCGGCAGACAGCTGCATTAACAAAATAACATTCACATGTCAGCATTGCAGAGTATCGGTTCCCATGTATCAGGCAGATGGGAGCAGATCATATGAGGAACACGCATATAATATGATTACATCACTGGACAGGCTGCCGAGTCCGTACAGTCGAACACCTGCCATCGCCAAATGGTTAGACATACCCGATACTGTAGTCATGTAGTCCGATGTAATATGCATCACAAGGGATCACACACACCCAGTGTGAGTGACAAATGTAAGCACAAATGGTGAGTGAGCGGCTGTAAGCATGTCTACCAGTATGCCAGTAGTGCACTGTCAAAGAAATGTGGAGTCTAAACGGGTATAAGATACTGTAACCAGAGGTCAGCAGTGCTTAAGACTGTGCAAACCCACGCGCAACTGCTCCCACCTGCTGGAATGTGCCTTACCCAGTCCGTATCCAAAGGCGTCGGTCTGTCCGCAAACAAAGAACCGTCCTATTCACGTGCTGGTAGCAGTACCCTGCGCACATAGCTCATGTGAATTAACAATAGACCATGGCATATGTACAGACAATAGACCACACACACACCATACACCACAGTCATCCAACAGTATAGCGATGTACTGGCAGATATGTCCGGACCACTGGTGTATGCATGCCTGGCCATCCTGTGTTTCAGTGTGTGAGCATGCCCAGTATGACTGTTATGCATGTTGACCGACATTACCATCATACCGTCATGTGTGTGAGCATGCCAAGTATGGTCAGCTGTATCGCATGTGTCACATGTCCAGATAGTCAGTACCGTGTTGCCGACCCCTCCATTCTACACAGGCAGGTGTCATGCTGTGTCTGCAGGGTAGCTAATGGTCATGTGGCATTGACAGTTGCTACATGTCTGCATAGCATGGGGGGATATCCAACTGCATCCACAGTCCTACACAGCACCATGGGTGGTGCACATGACTCTTACATGTGTAGGTTGGACGAGGGGGGCACAGCTGACAGTTGTACACATCTGCCACTACTGTACTGGTATGCCAGGTACTCCATGTCAGTGTATGGACCTACCTAAATTGCTGGTTGGAGGGATACCAGTGTACGCCAGATCCCAGCTTTAAATACCAGCATAGTGGTGTTGGACGTCCTAGCTTTCACAACCTACATCAAACTGCCTGGCTTGCTGCAGTCTGTGTCTTTGGGAGTTGGGGTCATTCATTGGGCATATCCATAGGCCATTGTATATCATTTGTCTGTATTGGTCCATACCTGTCCAGCTGCATGGATCGTGTGTGGGCTGTATGGACACACATGATGTTCAGCCCATAATCTGCAGTGGGTTGGGACACCCTGTGTACTACTGGCTACCATTGTGACCCCCGTATGTGCTACAGATGTCATGGTGCCACTATGGACGTGTACTGTCTGCTGCCCTAACATTCGGCCACCAAAGTCTCTTGTATGCTCACATACATACCATAGCAATGGGTAAATACACATTTTAATACAACTGCCAATTGTTAAGTCGATAGACGTACCCTGGGGGTGTTCTGGACCTGAGGATGGTGCTGGAGGGCTGCCTATGTCGGATGCACACAGTGCACCTCCTATACATGGTCGAGCACAGGTAGTGTCATGTTTGGCATCCATTGTACTGTGTGCAGGTCAGAGAGGGGAAATCCGTGGGTACCTACTGTGTCAGTGCATATGCCTTGTGTTGCCTCTTTGCCAAGGGCAGGTCATACTGTGCACGGCCTTTCACCGACTGGGCCCTGCTCAGGTAGTTCCTTCGCCAAGTCACACTGTGCCTGTACAGGCCTTGGCAGTGGTGTTGGGCCATGTGGCCCTGCCCCATGCTGTTCCTGCTGAAACTGTTACTGAAGGATCAGATTGTGTAGCATAGCAAATACCATAACAAATTGTGTGCATGTAGCTAGTGATTACTGCAGGGCTCAACCGGATGTGTCCAGATACCAGAACCATGACCTGAGCATCCCAAACACATGCTCAATTATATGTCTTGCCTGTGCATCTGCCTCATTATGGTGTGAGTGTTCAGTTGTGTGTGCATTGCTGATGGGTGTCATCAGCCACGACACCAGTGGTTACCCAGCATCCCCCACTAGGTGACTGTAGGGGATGTCCATATTGGGAAAGGTATGGTACAGCTGTGTCAGAAGCCATATATTGGAATCATCATAGCTCCCAGGGCAGACAGCACACACATTCAATCTAATGCCCTGGCCATCGCATATGGCCTAGCTGTTGGAGTGTATGCCCCTGTAGTGAATGTAGGCCCTACCCCGCTCACCGGGTGGTGCTTTGATGTGTACGTGTGTGCAGGCTATAGCACCCAGTACCCCAGGGTAGTCAGCCATGTGGTTGAAGAGATGCATATTGCTGGTCTACTAATCACGTGTGTTGAGGACATGTTCGTGCTCACTAGCATGTGTTGACATGGCGTCTGTGAAATGGTGCAATACTCTGGATGCAGATGCCTGTGAGATCCCCATGATATCCCCAGTTGTGCTGTGTGAGGTACCTGTGGCTAGTATACCTAGGCCAACACATACCGTGGTATCCACTGTGATGGGTTTCCTTCGGCCTGTTTGATGTGTCAGGTGTGGCAGGCACAGGTCAACAAGCCGCTGTAGGAGGTCTCTGTCCACCCCATAGTGCTCCACCATCCCCAGCTCATGTAGCACCTGGTAAGTCACCCTGGGTCTATAAAGTCTTATGTCACCCAAGTAAGGGTTGTTCGGCAGCATACACATCCTCACTGCCCTCAGCCTCCTGCACATGTTGGTCTATGTTGCCTGCTGCAGCCCTTCTCATTTGGTTGGACTGTGTTGTGAAATGTCCACGCAGGTATACACCGGTGGTGTAGAGTGCGGAAGAAACCTGTGTGTATGCTGCTTGCTCACATTATTGTACTGTTCAGGTGCGGGCTGGCCATGTCATCTGCTGATTGTGCTGATCATCACCTGTTTGTGCAGCCTGTACACCCTGACTACCCCACTACTGCTTTTGTCCCTCCCAATGTCACCAGGCAGGTATAGACACACCCCTAGCTTAGGAGTGCTAAGGCAGGAGCACTCCCGAGGCACAGTTCTGCAATGTACGTACAGTATGCCTGACCCCCTCCCATGCTGTCAACTATATTTGAGCCCTGCACCTGGCTAACTACACACATACACTCCAGGGATCTGCATCACACCCTTGGGATAAATGGGATACACTACTGTCAACCTCACCTGCATAGTATAGTCTTCTAATGAATAGTTATATGACCCATACCAAACCTCCAAATTAATAACCACTGCTTAGTGTCTCTCAGATCCATACACAACTGGTAACAGGTGCCTTACTATCACCATATTTGATGTCCCATGGTCTTCCCAGCAACAAATTAACCGGTGTCTACACGACTACAACCCAGGACCCTGCACACAACAGACAATGTGCATTACCACTACGCCATGGCAGATATACATACGTCCGAGGTTATCACGTACAGATAATCCAGCACAAACATTCAATAGTGCTGATGTCCCCAGACATATATGTTTATATCTATGTCTATCTCTCTATATCTACATATATCATATATATTATATGTATACATATATACATATATATATATATATATATATATATATATATATATATATATATATATATACACATATACATACATACATACACACATATACATATACACACATATGTAGATATTGCATTTATATCACAACAGCGGACCACATGACAGCAAAGTATCAGACAGGAATGAAAAGGAAACAACATGTGCCACCTGCATCATGTAGTGTTTTTACTATCAAGGCATGTGTGTTTTGTTGCGTCACACGGGTCAGACTGTATTAAGGGTAAGATTAGGGCTGCTGACATTTACTCACCAAACCTATTGGCGAATGTATGTGTTGACAACCCAGTGTCTTGGCAGAATATGCGGGCTGTGGACACTATATAGGTCAGCAACAAAACACACTAAACACTTCCCGCAGCTAGCCACCCACAGATACCAACACATAGGGTATAACTGCCAAACACACACATCTGCCATGCCTTGGAATAGAGCACCTATCTGTCTATTCTACCACACTACAGTATTATGCAGTAACAGAACACGCTACTGAGTTTCAGCATCACAGGACTCCCAGAGGCATACTTCTGGGTGGGTAACATCATCAGCGAAGGCAAAGATGCTGATAGGGAGTGTACGGAGAGTGAGCTGTCTAAAAACATTATTCTGTTCCCAGGCAGCTGGAAACACACACACACACACACACACACACACACACACACACACACACGGCAGGGCTGGGATTAGAACATAGAATGTACTACCTGACTACCTTATCATACTACAGCATTATGCAGTTACAGAATGCGCTACCAAGTTTACTGGAACACAGCACTCCCAGAGGCATACTTCTAGGTAGGTGACATCATCAGCAAAGGCGCCGATAGGGAATGTATGGAGAGTGAGCAGTCTAAAAGCATTACTCTGTACCCAGGCAGCTGGAAACACACACACACTTGGCAGGGCTGGGATTTGAACATACACCTAACTACCTTATCACACTACAGCATTACGCAGTTACAGAATGCGCTAGCAAGATTACTGGAAAACAGCACTCCCAGAAGCATACTTCTAGGTGGATGACATCATCAGCAAAGGCAAAAATGCCGTAGGGAATGTATGGAGAGTGAGCAGTCTAAAAGCATTACTCTGTCCCCAGGCAGCTGGAAAAGAACACTTGGCAGGGATGGGAGTCAAACATACACCTAACTACCTTATCACACTACAGCATTATGCAGTTACAGAACATGCTACCGGGATTACTGGAACGCAGTACTCCCAGAGGCATACTTCTAGGTGGATGACATCACCAGCAAAGGCAAAGACGCCATTAGGGAATGTATGGAGAGTGAGCAGTCTAAAAGCATTACTCTGTCCCCAGGCAGCTAGAAACACACAGACACACACACACACTTGGCAGGGCTGGGAGTTGAACATACATCTAACTACCTTATCACACTACAGCATTTCGCAGTTACAGAATGCGCGACCGAAATTACTGGAACACAGCACTCCCAGAGGCATACTTCTAAGGTGGATGACATCGTCAGCAAAGGTAAAGATGCTGATAGGGAATGTATGGAGATGAGCAGTCTAAAAGCATATTACTGTCCCAAGGTAGACGGAGACAAACACATGGCAGTGGTGTGAGTGGGACAACTGCCTATCTATGGAGCACTATTACAACACCACATAGATAAGAGACACGCCACAGACAGTACACCCTTCAAGACAGTCAACCAGTGTGTTCAATGTAGGAATCCATCCTGATGTGGGGTATGGACATCTGTTGCCTGAATGACCACTATCGCTATACAGGATTTCAATGGTCATGCCCATACACAGAAGGCACATAACCAACACAAGGTGTCACTGGGCATGCTCACACACTTAGTAGCACACGTCCGTTTGGAATGTACTGTGTGTCCATCTACACAACGGCATACTGGGCATGCTCACACACTTAGTAGTAGCGAAAGGCTGTCTTGTATGCACATGGATTCTAAACACGGAAGGGCACAGTGTGTCGATAGTGAACATTGTTAGCACAAACGATGCACTACATATATCTGACACCGGTCATCAGTGCTAGATGTGTAGCGTTCGTAATCACAGCTGACAATCCAGATCCAACAATGGGGAATACGGACATCTCTGCAGTGAGGAACACCTTATATATGGCACAGTTGTGCACAATAGCACTACCACCGTATACCTCAGATACAGACATGTGGGCCATAAGACCATGACGGACAGCTCCAGGTGTTAGTGTCCCCACTTACATGAAGGCCACTCACATGTACTGACCAGTACACTCTCAAGAGCCATCACAGATGTCTCAGGTGCAGATCACAGTGGTAAACGCTGCATTCTACTATGTAGCCCTCAGACATCACCATGTCCTTGGACCAGCAACACACATCCATACATTACTACAACACCATGTTACTCATGACCAGTGGACTGTACATAGGTCTACAGCAACTGTGCAGATTACACATGTACTGACAGGGTTCCATCATGTGTTATGCAATGCAATGATACCACTGTTCATAACCAGGTTGACTCTACACATAACAGGGGCCCTGGGTCTTATACAGCTGTAACAGATGACTGTTGCTGTACACCAAAAAACACTCATGTTTGGATATGACATACATGTAATTGCCGTGGATATGTACATGGCCCCCACACACACACACACACACACACACACACACACACACACACACACACACACACACACACACAACACATATGTACATAGCATAGCTTTTGCTGTCCTCCATGCAGATAAGTGGCTACAGCAATCACACGCATGCACATGGAAGGTAGGTCCATGGCTGTTGAATGCTAACAGTACATAAGGTAGCAATGTTGACTGAGGTAACATTCCCTCTGTACTAGTTACCCATGACAACCATCATATCATACAACAGTCCATGTGTCATGTATGTCATCACACATGTCCATCAATTGAAATGCATACAAACATGGCTACATGACAGGAATGTAGGACCAACACACATGTACATGTAGTGGTGTGCATTCAGCTACCATGCATGTGCAGTAGCTGATGTATGCAGTTCATTTGTGTCTAACTACAACATGCAGTTGCAATGTAGCCCCATTATTGACACCTGTATATGGTGAAATACTGACAGTACGGTAGGATGTACATCAGGTATGGATGGATGTGTGTACATAGAGTGGTGGTCCACCTTTGCAGATGGATGTTTGCTGAAGACAGCTCACAGGTGTGTCACAAGCCATCCTACCATGACATGTGCAAACAGTACGCTATGTTACTGTTACTTGAAGGTGAAGATATACAACCTACACAGTGGTCAGGGTGTTACTGACTGTAAATCACTTGACACCTGTAACACTTATGTCCTCCCGTGTGCATATAGCAGCACAATTGCCGAAGGTAGCGATGGTACACATAATGCGGCCAATACTGCTGCATGTCTGTCAGACGTACCATCATATAGCAGGTTTATGATTCACAGTACTGCCATGTGTGTTTGCTTGTGTGACCATATATGCCATGTATGGTGGGGAATACATCCCAATTGTTACACACCCCTGTACACTGTTGTAGAGATCTGTACATACTGCAGTGTAGAAAGCAAGATATAGGCAGGGGTGGTATGTGTATCACACACATGTCAGCTATCTGTATGTGAATGACATTTGTGGACTCCACAGTGTGTGTGTGTGTGTGTGTGTGTGTGTGTGTATGTATGTATGGCTGTCTGGTACATGGAGTGAGGGTGCATGCTACCATACAGAACAGACAGGGTCCCTAACCCCTCATGGTGATGTAGTCTACTACCCTGTTGATGCCGTCGGTCTCAGCCTTACTGGCTACCTGTACATGTTCATTCTCTGTGTCGCGTCATGTGGGTGCACAGTACTGTGAAGGTGATTACCACATAGGCAGGGGTCCTCACCTCAACACTAGCAAGTGTGCATTATAGTGTCGTTGACCCCGTGAGTGTGGGCATGTTACTGTGTGTTTCTGTGTATGTCTGTGCGTGTTCTCATCCTGTAATGTGACAGTGTATTACTGCTACACAGTGAGGCCTCATGCTATCAACTGGCCTCTAACCTTGACATCAGCCAGACCGCTGTGTAAACCCCCCACACCATGTCACTGTACCTGTGATGTGACCCGGTATGGATGTCATGTCTCTAGCCACTGTAGCCTATTAAACAGCTCACATGCTTCTGGATCAGTAGATGTGTGGACATCTGTGGAATGGTAGCCTTTCTAACAGTGAGGTTGATGCTATGTATAGCATGCTGGTATTGCCATACATGCCTGTGAGTACTCCACATTTACACATGGGAAACTGCAAACACTGCTACTTATTGGCACATGCAATTAGACCTTAAGGAGGGAAGTAGGGCATCATTACCAACATGCTGTTACTGTTGTTACCAAGACACATACTGTGAACATACAACAATGCACTCTAACTGCAAACACTGTAACATAATGGCACATGCAATTTGACCTTAAGGAGGGAAGCAGGGCATAATTACCAACATGCTGTTACTGTTGTTACCAAGACACATACTGTGAACATATAACAATGCATTCTAAACCTGTACTACATGGTATGTCTGGTGTGTGTCAACAGTACACAACAAATGTAATATACACTTATCTCACTATTCTGTTCACCCTGTGCATCAGACCATATGAGCACGTCCCTTCACCGATGGTGTGGATGACAGGGATGCAGCACAGGCATCATCATATGCACAGGGTGATAATGTTTGCCAGGGGCATAGGCTGCACCAGTGGATGACATTATGTGTGTGGGTTAGGGCCGGTGATCTGATTGGACATGTGTGGTTGTTATGCATGTGGGTGTTGTGGTGCCCTACAGATGTTTCTGCTGTGTGCGTGTATGTCTGCACACAGTTCTGCCATGTGTCCGGCCTACACAGGGGTATTATTGACAGCTCCAGATTGTACAGACCAGGATGTACAGCTCACTGTGTCCGGCCATGGCCACGTAACCTGTGCCTGCCAGGGGTTGCACAGGCACTACCAGGCAGAGGTACAGATTGGCTACTGTCCGATGACACAAGTCCACTGGAACCGTGTCCCCGCTGGGAACATCCAGGGCCATGTCCATGTGGCCTGCTGTGTCCTGGTGTGGACAGCACAGCACCAGCTGCACTGCTACTGCTACCAGCACTGTGGGAGCGGGCATGTGAGGTAGCTCATTCACGTTGACCTGCACCAGGTGGTGTAGCTGGCCTACGTCCACATGGCCTATGCCTCACTCCTACCAGATGTTCCAGCACAGACAGCTCACGCTCGTGGATTGCCATGCCATGGTCAAGGATTCCAACCATGTCACCAAATCGCCTGTCCAGAACATCAGCAATCTGCTGTTGAGCATTTGCCAATGCCTGGATGTTGTTGTTTAAAGAACGGATAGCAGCCCTCTGAAGCCTCTGCCCTTCTCTGTTCTGCCATTCAGCACGTGCCTGTGCCACCATTACAGTCTGAAACATGCGTCTGGTGACACCAGCTGCTGCGCTCTGTCCTGCAGGTGCATGTCTGCCAGAGGTCCTCCTATGAGCAGCACTGGCCACATGCCTGTGGGGCACATCTGCAGTCATTACACTGACACCATGGTGTGAAGACACACCTTCTGTAGTTACCACATGTTCCTGTTCCAAACTAACACACGCTAACTGTCCTTCCTCTATGGCCACTGGTGATGGGGTATGTGTTGGCATGAGAACTGTTTGAGGGGAAGAGGGGGGCATAGCTGGGATGGCAACCATTGGCACAGATTCAGCCCCTGACAACCCTGCCTGTACTTCATGCATATGTTCATCACTGCTAGAGTCTGTGGGGACACTAACATCAGATGGACTGCAGGAGGGTAACACACCTACATCACCTGTGAATGCAAAGAAAGGCTCTACATTACAATAGACACACAGACAGAGACACAGACACACAGACAGTGACACAGACACACAGACAGACAGAGACACAGACAGACACAAAGACACAGAGACAGACACATAGACACAGAGACAGACACACACAGAGACAGAGACAGACGCATACAGAGACAGACACACAGAGACAGACACAGACACACAGACACAGACACACAGACACAGACACAGAGACAGACCATGCATGCCATTTGACAGATGGCATGCAGCATGCATGTGATACAGCAGACGACATGCAGCTCAGACATTAATAGCGGTAGTTAGCATACATCCCTGGGTTGCACACAACAGCAAGCAGGTGTCATATCAGAAGCCATGCAGTTCACACAATCATGGTAGTAAGCATGCATCCCTGTGATACACCATGTGGACCAGCACAGGTTAACAGTTCACATGGCTGATGTGACCTTGACATTAACATTTAGTATGACATGTAATCTGCTGACGTTCATAGGTTCATAGGTTCATAGGTTCATACTAGGCTATCTGCCCAAGGGCATTTATAAGCCTAGCCAATAGTTATGTGGCTTTCGCCACCCCTTTAGTTTGAATAAAACTATGCCTATTATTTTGCTGTGCCTCTGTCAAGCAGTGACACTGAAGTAATCCCTGGGGTATATCTGCGATCTCCCATCCATTGGTCAAGATTCCTCTTGAACAAGGCCAGCGAGGTGCTCTGCCTCACATGTACCGGGATTTTGTTCCACAGCATGGGGAGTCTTTGGGTGATGAATCTGTCCCTCCAGCACATTCTATTAATAACCGTGTCAAGGTTTAAGCCTCCCGCCCTTGTGGTTCTGAGGGATCTAGATTTTTTGAGGTGAAGCATATTCATCAAATCTGGGTTTGACATGGCCTTATATGTCAGGCACAGGTCACCTCTGAGCAAGCGGTATGAGACTGAATAGAGCTGGAGTTCTTTCAGTTGGGCAGCATAAGACATATTTTTGAGACCCTTTATCCTTTTGGTGAGGAACTTTTAGGGCCTTTCCAGCTGCTGCAGGTGTCGGGTCAGATACATTCCGAATGGGGCATTGTACTCAATCATAGGTCTAATGAGTGATGAGTACAGGGGGACGATGACCTCCCTTGATCTAGATGTGAATCCCTTCATGATCAGGTGGGCAATGTAGAAGGTTTTCCTGACTACTTTAGTGACATGAGTGTCAAACGAAAGGCTAGTGTCAACCTGGGTCCCCAGGTCCCTGATGACTTCTTCTGTGCTCAGTGGATTGCCACCTATATGGTAGCTAGGGGTAACCTTGTTTTTCCCGAAGGGTATGACTCTGCATTTCTTGGCGTTTAACTTTAGGCCATGGCTCTGGCACCAGTTGTCCATCTCTGTGAGGCCCTTCTGAAGGATATCTGTGTCAGAAGTGTTTTCAACTATGGCGCCCAGTTTGCAGTCATCTGCAAACTTTGTCAGCCATAACCCTCCTGTGTTTGCTTGTACTTCAGAAAAGTAGATGCCGAACAAGAGTGGACCCAGGACTGAGCCCTGTGGGACACCACTTGTGACAGGCTTTGAGTCCGACATGGCACCAGCAACTCTGACCCTGTGGGTTCTGTCACTTAGCCAGTTTGCAACCCATCTTGTGATGTATGGGTTTACATTTAAGCTGATGAGTTTTTCGATGATACCTGAGTGGGGTATTGTGTCGAAGGCCTTTGCCAGGTCAAGGTAGGCTGTATGGACTGCCTTTCCCTCATCAATGGCCTTGGTGACTGTTTCGAAAAAGTCAACCAAGTTTAAAAGGCATGATCTGCCTTTGACAAAGCCAAACTGGGTTGGATCCAAAGTCTGCAAGTTCCCTATGTCTTTATTTATGAGTTCCATTATGATCCTCTCCATGGCTTTGCAGATAAGGCTTGTCAAGCTAATGGGATGGTAATTTCCAGGGTTGGTGGAGGCACCGCCCTTGTGAAGTGGGACCACAGTCGCCGTGCGCCACTCCTTGATGCGTATCCTGAGGTGATGCTAAGATTAAACAGCTGTCCTAACTGCAGGTTTAATTCCTCATTGAGTTCGTGGAGCACACAGCCGGGGACACCATCCGGTCCCATGGATGCTGTGTTTTTTGTCTTGGGGAGAGCAGTTCTCACCTGGGCGTTGGAGATGTTTGGGGGGCTGCAATCCTCTGGTATAGATATCTCTCCTTTTGGGGGGGAGTGGGGAGAAGTTTGCACTGAACCTGTCAGCCAGTATGTTGGCAATGTGTGTAGGTTCAGTAATCTTCACATCATTTTGAACTAATTCTGAGCATATCTGGGAGTTTCCTCCTAGGTTTATAACATAGCTAAAGAAGGCCTTATGATTGTCTTTTGTGTCCTTGGCAATTTTTCTCTCAAAATTTGCTTTGGATGATTTTATGAGAGCTCTTAGTTTTTTACTTATAATGATCAAAGGCGTCTTACCTTTCAAGGATTTTGCTCTATCTTGTAGTAGCTTCCTCCTTTTGTTGTAGAGCTTGTTTACGGCTGGGGTCCACCAGACTGGATGCTTGCCCTTGGTACAAAGAGTCTTAGTTTTGTTTGGGATTGCCTGATCCATGCAGTCCTGTAGGTGCTGGTAGAAGGCATTTGTAAGTGATTCAGCAGTTTGAGTAATGTTTACCACTGGCTCAGGGGCCTTAAAGGAGACCACACTAGTTTTTAGAAGTGTGAAGTCGGCTTTTGAGAAGTTTTTCACTGTGGTCTTTTTTATTTCAGGTGGGGGCGGGATGAGGACCTCCAGCGAGATTAGTTTATGATCTGATCTCACCAGTGAGGGGTATACTTCCGGTGTTGAACATTGTGATCCCATGTTCGTGATGATGAGATCAAGTATGTTTTCTCCTCTTGTGAGGATGGTGACTAGTTGTTCCATGGCATTTGAGTTTATAAACTCCAGGAACCTTTGGGCTAGAGTGTTTGGGCTTGAGTAGTGTTCCCAGTCTATATTAGGGTAGTTGAAGTCACCTAGTATGATGATGTTTGGAGATACATTTATCCCTTCTAGTGTTTTCAGGAAGGCCATGTGAGATTCCTGAGTTTGAGAGGGTGGCCTGTAACATGCTACAAATTGCAGAGCAGTCTTGCCTATGGTTAATTGCACCTGGATGGTCTCCGATGCATCGTGCATTGCCACCAACCTTGAGGTGTGGGTGTCCTTTATGAATATGGACACCCCCCCTCCTTTTTTGGTGTTGTCCGGATTTTGGGGCCGGAACGCAAGATATGAGGTGAAACCTGATAGTGTTGGGGTGCTCTCAGGAGTCTTGATCCAGGTTTCTGTCACAGCACAGACATCGATGTTCTCCATACTGAGAAGGGCCTAGAGTGCATGCATCTTGAGATTGAGACTTCTGGCATTGAGCAGCATTACCCTTAGTTTTTTCCTTTTTTGTGTTCTAGGGTGGTAGGTTTAGAATTTGAGCCTTGCCTAAAAAAGGCACTATGGGGGTGGCAAGAGCCTTTGCCAATATCCGGAAGCCCAGGGGTGACAGGTGCAAGCCATCCCTTGTGAAGCAGCGTGGCTTGTCCAGCATGTCATCCCAGGCAGACAGACTTTGGATCCCCTTTGAATGACACCAGAATTTAAGCCAATTATTAAAGCTGATCATCTTATCACTGTATTGTGGCGTCATTCTAGGTGAAGGTAGGATACTGCTCAAGGTCAGGGTCATACCTGCTTGGGCTGCATAATCAGAGAGCTCCTCAATGTCTCTTTTCATGTAGTCCAAGGAGGTACGTCTCAGGTCGTTGACACCAGCGTGGACAATGACTGAGTCGTACTTGTACCTGCTGTTGAGAGACCTGAGTGCTTGCATTATGTGGCGGATTCTAGCGCCTGACAGGCAGCTTACTGTGACCTTCACCTTACACAGTCTGGTGAGCGGGACGTCAGTGTGTCTGACTATGGAGTCACCAATGACGAGTGTGTCTGGCGTTGTGTTTGGCCTTAAGGGCTGTGACTGTTTGACACTCTGACTGTGTGGTCTATGTGTTGCATGTGTTTGGTCCTGAGGTGGTAGTTGTTTGGGTGTCTGCTTTGGTGGCCTCTGCTGTTTAGGTAGATTTTTGATCAGAGCCTCCAAGTATGTCTTTGTGTGATTATGTGTATGATTTGAAGTTGTGATAGTACTATGTGTGACTGGGTAAGTAGTGTGTGTGGTTACCTTCTCCTCCTGTCTGGTCTTGCCAGTCCTATGTTGAGAGAGCTCAGCCTCCAGTTTGGCCGTATAGTTGCATCTCTCGCATGTATTTGTGTTTTGTGGGAGGAGGAGAGGATTGTCTGTGTACATGAGGCAATTGTAACATTGCTTCAATATTCCCAGGTTCACCAGTTGAGCAGGAGAGGACACTAGCAACTGATCCCTCGACATGCTAGAAGTAATAGATAAAAAAAAACTTACAAAAGACTCCGAGGGATGTGGGTTCTAGGCTGGTGGGGTAATATCTATAATAAAAGTGCTTTATCGAGGTGCAAGTACTGTAGGAGCAAGTGCTAGGCTTTACAGATAGAGAATAGTCTACTTGGGAATCAAGTAGAGATGAACTTTTTAGTTATAGGATACGCTGGTTAGATCAGCAGTACAGTTCGAGGAAGGTAGTTTTAAGGGAAAATTTGAAGAGTGGAATTTAGGTAGCCTGAATAGTTTAGCCTTGTTTAACCGCCGCTGCTCTTGTGTGCAACAGTGGCAACTCCGCGCTAAAGCACGCTAACGCATGCTTTATAGCAGGGGGCTGGAAAAAACAGGAAATGACCCAAAATGGCCAACAAATTACTAGTTGCTGTCTCTAACCACTCCTCTGAGGACAACAAGCAGCTCAGTACTCCCCACTCCCACTGGTGAGTAAAGAAACTACCTCTGGCCACACAAGAAAATGGAGGAACACAGGGACCAAATACAAAGCCCAGGGATCAGCAAAATCTGATCATTGGAACAACTAGCTAGGAACGTTTAGGAAAGGAGACGTATTTTTTTGGGTTTTTTTTAGTTTTTTTGCAAACAGACAGAAAAAATGCAGTAAATGCTTTGTTTTTCGACTAAATTGCTATCAAAGGCTGCTACACTTGAGTGTATTAGCCTGTTTGTTACTTTTAAGCAAAACTTTAGCCAACAAGTGCAATCAACAATTTAAGCACAGAAAAACAGGAAAATAAGGTAATAAAACAGTAATATAGGCACAAACAGTAGTCAAAAAGCTCAAAAGATCGAAAAATGCAAAATAAAAAGTTTAAAAAATACTTATAATCAAGAAAGTTGCTTTTTCTGCTCTCTGCTGGCTTAGGAACTCTGCAGGGGACCACGAGGAGCTATGCCAAGTTCTCTAATGCCAGAAAAGCCCGCCAAAGCATGCTTTATAGCAGGGGGCTGGAAAAAACAGGAAATGACCCATGCATACATGTCTGACACAATGGTGTCCTGACACATGTACAGCGGTGTAATGGGTATCACATTGCAGTGCTGTCTGTATGCCCTACAGATAGAATGCACTTTTAGCAGATGTGCATGAGCATTGAAGGGTAGTATGAGGCGTCTACATTGCTATACAGTGTGAAGTACAGACACTGTGCCATTGCATAGCATCATGAGGCATCTATATTGCTATACAGTGTGGAATACACACACAGTGCATAGCCATGACTGCATGCATACACATTACATAACTACTGTGGATTGTGACCCATGTCGCTGAGGTGTATACACACTAAACCATGCTGTGTCATTTGACAGGTCACTGGAAGACCTACGGATGACACCCCTGCACAACTACTAAAATGTCTTAGCTGCCTGGCAACCATGTCGACAGATGGCAGACTTGTCAATACACCATGTCCCACATGACATTTATGTACCACACACACGAGGTGCACGGCTAACAGTGATGTCCAACAGCAGCAAGGGAAATGTACGGTATCTGTGGCCTGATGTGGTGTCTATGTCTGTGGAAGCTGTACAGGTGACTACTGTCATGCTATGACACAGTCATGATGCTCAACACATCTTATATGGTTGAATTAAGTGACACCTCCACAAGCTGTGCACAGGCTTTTAGGATGTCCAGTGTTCCACATCAACTATATAACCATTCAACAAAGGCTATAGTTGGACCATGTGTGGACAATGTGCAACAGGGTGTATACACATCACATCTACTGTGTGTTGCTACATGTCTCTGGCCATCCTCCATGGCCATGTGTGAACATGTGTTGGCCAAATGTTTGTGATGGCCGTCTATCTCACATGTCTGTGTTGTCCCATATGATATACACCCATAGATGTCAGATACATCACTGTCCATAGGGTTATGCAGACAAAGGGTTGTATGTATGGTATGTGGGGTATGTATTATGGGATAGTGAGACAATATTTCAGCCGGAACACTACATGTCTGGGACATGTCAGATGGTACATCACAATGTGTGCACCCATTGCAGGGGCATATTTCACAATGGTGAATCCTGTGGGCTGCCCATATCCCAGCTCACTGTGTGGTACTGTTTGTGTACCACACATGTGTTGTTCCAATGCATAGTACATATTCCTACATTGAACAACACCTCCACCATTGTATGCACAGCTGTTCACACATCTAGCAATGACAGATACTGTGGTTTCATATCGGTGTTTCATTTAGTTTGTATATATTGCACATGGGTAGCCAGTGTGATTGATGACAAATGCGATCTGTATATCGTGACTGGACCATACATTATGTGTACATGTGTTAACTGGCCACATGGCGAATAGATCTATGCATTAACATGCCCGATACTGATAACTGTCTCACCTGCAATGGACTGATGTCTGTGTGGCACGCCAGAGGTACCTGTATAGGGGTGACACAGCAGTTTGAACATTATCCATGACTGTATGACAGCTACAGGGTGCACTGTGCATGTTAACACATTCACCTGTACAATAGCATATAGTATGCACATGTGTGCATACACAGAGTAGCATACTATAGTATGCGGCATGTGTGGAAACATACCTTGCATATGATGTTACATTACATATTGTACAGTGACACATGCAACTAAATGGGATATAATAGTTATATGTGCAGTAGTGACTTACCAGGCAACTACAGGCTCGGTGGTTGGGAGACACCCACCTCCACGATGGCAGCTAGTGTTTGTGGATGCTGTTCTGAGGGTGTCCCCAGGCTGGCCAGTAGCTCCTCGATAGGTGTGAGTGGGGGCTGGGTTGGTGGTCCACCACCTGTTTTACCTTGTTCCCTAGTGATTGCATTGGCATGCTGTTTCACATGTTGTATCAGGTCCGTGCAGTGTCTGCACACCTGCTGGTAGGTGCGGTTATGGCCACCCACATCATTAACCCTCCTGCGAAGTTCCTGCCACAGGTCTTCACGCTGCTGGGCTTGGTGTGGCACATGGCTGAACAACACCTCATAGTTATCATGGAGGTACGGTATGAGGGCATCATCCTCCAGGTGGCTATACGCTGGCAGGTGTGAATGAGGCATTATCTGGAAGACATAATGATGGAGGCAGGTCACAGTATCACAGAGATGTACAGAGATACAGCTGCACATACATTTGTATTAAATCTAGTACATATGAACAGTTGTCTTTGCAAATCGTCATGACACTGACACGACTGACATGTTTGTGTAACACACATGTAACACCCATTGTGCATTGGATATCATCACCATATATGTGGGTCACCTCATTACATTGCTCATATTCCATGTGAATGCTGTCTTGTTGTGGGCATGTCTGTTTGCCTGTACTGGTGTTCTTACTTATCAGCACATGCCTGGATGTGTCCACTGTAATGCTGTTGACCTTGATGCTGCGTATATGTCACATATCAAAACATACATTGCCTTAATGGACATGAGCAGTGACAATGCAGGTGGACAGAAACCTTTACATGCATGTGTTTTGCCATATACATCTACACGGCACTGTACAGCAGTTCAACATCCTACCACGTATCGCCTGTGTTGCACATGTGATACACATGGGACAATGGCCAGCCGGACGTTATTCGCAGGGATGGTTATCAACTATAGCATGTACGGGCAAGGTTTTTCTAGCTGTATCCGACAGACATTTTGCCACCGCCAGGTGCATCAGTGCCACATTACTGATCCAGACAGTTAATGATACATCTACCATTCGGTCATTGCACCATGTATGACAGAGATGACATGTGCAGCTTTGATGGACAGGGTTGCATGGTATGGCAGGAGTATGTAACATGTATGGCACAGGGATCTGTCCAGCATGTGGCGATCCTTGTATTAGGAAGGTGGCTGTCCATGACGTATGTCTTTCAGATCAGGATATGTACGTGTAGCATGTCCAACATCACAGTGTTGCACATGTCTTTATGCAAGGTAGCCAGCATGCTGCATAGTGGAGGTGAGGATTGTGAAGGCTGGTATCACCCATCCATGCATGGCCAATACCCCTTAAAGGTGATATGTGATCTGATATTGGTCACCCAAGTGCTGAGTATGCCTGTCCAATGATCTCCATGCTCATGGATGGCACCCTGTCATAACATGGGTGCTTCGTATGACTACCTAACAGGCCTGGAAACATCACCAGCTCAGGGAGGTGAACTGCACAGCACCATCCCATACACACAGTATCCATAATGTTAAACGCTGCCTAGGTGGTAGTTAATGGGTACAGGGTTATTCACCTAGCAGTGACAATGCTATTAGCAGCTGTCAGATTGTGCACATATGTCACACACCTCACCCACAAAGCCCATTCTCTATGTTGTCCACAACACTAAGACAGCTATTGCTCCTAGGTCATGGCCATTCACATCCTTACATACGCAGATGCCTCCCATTTGTCTGTGTGGTATGAGCTACAATAAGGGGGGAGTACAAAACATTAACCCTGTTTTACTGTAGCTGCCAGTGGTGTGATATGCACATGTCACTCAGACACCTTTTGTAGTGTTGCTTCTGTCAACAGGCCACTGGTAGAACACTCCTGTGACATACGAAGGTACATCTAGTATACTCAGTGTAGCTGGAACACAGTATGGGTGATGATGTCCTATGACCTGTCATAGGTATGCTTTGCAGTGTGAAATCATCTTTACTGTCATCTACATCTGTACTGCTAACATCTACGTTGATAAAGGTTCATAGACTTGCAGACCATACTCAGCAGGGTAATAGTGCAGTGCCGCCAATTATGTCCAAGTGTCACTTACCAGTGTTATTGCCTGTCTATATGATGAATATGGCAAACATGAGGCAATAGAGCAATTGTCTCATGTCCACAGTCAATACTCACCTCCCAACATACAACACTACAGACTGTGGGAGATGCACATATGTAGCCATGCTGGGGGTAATGCTCTCGCCAACCCAGACTGAACCTGACATTCATGTGGGGATGTTAAACATTTGCAACACACCCCACTCATCACATAGTCTCACTAGATCTCCACCACCACAGGCCACACATAGTATGACTATGACATTTGCAGAACCTCTCCATATTCTCTGTGTAGGCAACAGAGGCAGCTCCCCATCACCAAACATAACACCAATTACTTATAGCCCACATACTCATGTGTTCCATCAACTACAGCCAATAGGGTGTTATAACATACCCAATACACCAGTCATAGGTGACTCTGTAGGCGGTCACACTGATGTCCCACTCAGCAGGCTACACAAGACGATAGTCGCTTACATCTGGCTGTCGGGTAACAGTATCCGCAACATAACCTATGCACCCATGCCACACCTCACCAGGTACAATTTGACTGTCATTCTCCATGTTAGTGTGACTGCCCTGAGATGTAACTTCCTGGACTACATGTACAGGGACATGCAATAGCTCTTTGGTCTTATAGCCCAGAAGGTATCACCCAAGCCCTGAGAAGCATTCTGCATTCATCCAGACTGATACCACTGTACAACGACTGAATGTTTCACTTCAACAGTTGCCTATGCTTCTGCTGTCATTCCACAGGCATCCAGTATCTGTCTGTTTTGAATGACATGGTCAACAAAACACGATGCTTTGGCAGAGATGACCTACACCTATCGGCCCTGGGATTACAGATAACATGTAATGCTCTTGCTGCTCCTATACTGCCTGTCTTGGACAGTTTCCAATAACATATTCACCACCAGAACAGGAACAGGCAAGCACAACCTGGGGTAATGTTACTCAATGCTTGACATCTTCATCTCTAACGCACTCAGGCGAGGCATCCTTATAATGGACCACTTTGATATCTCTGCAGTGACTGGGACCTGCTTCTAGTCTCCGGAGAGCACACCTGCACTGACAGGTTATACGCAGACCACACTTTTCAGTCATGTAACCAGGACCGGAACACCCACAGCGGAGGTGTGTCCATATTTCACAAGGATGTACACACCTCCAGGCTGGTTACTTAGCACAATGCATCAGAGGTAATCCATGTGCAACTAACTGTGGCCAGAACTGCTATACACATTGTAACTTGCTACAGATTCCATACCATACCCCACGGTTACTGGCCCTCATTTCTTGGTGTACTGGACAGTAGGGTTCAGACAGGAACTACTGATGTGAGAATGACACTACCCCACACTTAACTGGGATACCTACTCATGTACTGACACATTAGGCCAACGCTTTCTGGGATTCATAACCTCCACTCGGCTGGATCAACCCATACACACCACCACCAAGGCCAACAATATCCTAGACATGGACATTACCAACATGTGACTGGTGTTCCACACCTGGGGGTTATCCCCTCATTGGTAGTTTCTGAACGTATGCTATTCATCCTTGTTATCCACATCCCAGCACACACCCTTCACGGAATACACAGTACAAGATTTCTACAAGGCCTACTTCAGACGTCGTATGACAGCGGTAGTAAATGTCATGACACCCGTGCAGATGGACAATGTACTTACAAACGTTGAAACATATACCAGTGCACTTCATCAGCACTTACACGACTGAATGGATCATGCTATCTCAAACAGAGCCATGATGGTACCCACCAGATAACGGACGCCACTCTGGGGGTCCAGTTCCATGGACATAATGTACAACAAAAGGTTGAGGCTGTTGCAAAGTGGAGTACAATCCCATGGGTGGGGTAGCTCACTGGTCAGCCTCAGTAGGAATCTGGGATCCCTTATCACATCTTCCAAAGCTAGCTACGTGAACATTACTGTGACACATTCCAAGGACTACCACAAAGCATTATGGAGGTATGTCAGTACTCAATGGCAATACTCACATCTGCTCTGACATACGACGGTTAGGCAGGAACATTACAGAACCGACTGATATTGGCAACATCCTGGCAGATAGGTTCAATGCTAACTTTACACCGTCTCACTCCCTACAGGGCCAAAATCTATACAGGAACAATGCAGAGTCCCTGCAGTCACAACTACGTAGTTCCAACCTGCACTCTCTATGGCCTGGAACACAGACTCCATGTGACAGTCCAACATCCCAGGCTGCGATTTACACAAACCTCAGAACGACATGGCTCCCCACTTGGCCACCAGATTCACTAATAGCCTTGTATCAGACATTGTGGTCCCTGAATGGCACACAGCAACAGTTATCACACTCCACACAGGTGGCGCCACAATGAACCAGAGGGACTATTGCCCTATACACCTGACTGGACTGTTCTGCAAGGCTATGGGGCACATCATCATGGAAGTCATTCACAGAGACATTGGTGGGCTCCAGACCTTTGGTACCACCCAGGTTGGATTTGTTAGGGCCAGACCATGGCTTCTACACCTGGTGGACTCCTTTGATACAGTTGCCAGGGTAGTTGATGATGGTAAGGGGGTCCACACAGCCTACATTGTCCTCTCATTGGCTTTCAGCACCATTCTCCATTCTGGTATTGACAACATACACATCCACCTGCACATTGACCCCTACGTCTCGAGATGTTATGCAAAGTGGATCATGGACAGGACCCACACAGTGAGGGTAGCATACTGTAGTACCTACTGTAATTCAGTTACACTTGGTGTACCACAGTCCTCGGTCAAAGAGCCCCTCATGTTCGGTATATGCTTCCGTGAGGTACAGGCTAGCACAGAGGGACTTTCTCTGAATAGGTTTCCAGACGACTGCAAACAAGGAGCCATGATTGATCCACCAGCTGATACAGACACCCTCCATAAGGGTGTCACTGTGACAGATACCTGGTGTCGATAACATGGCCTCAAGCTGCAGGACACAAGGTGCATAGACATCCCCTTTGGATTACACCAATCACCCACTGACTATCACATAGGTGGTAGTCCCCTACATACATGTGACATTATACGGGATCTTAGTACACACGTATATAGCACCCACTCCTTTGATAACCATATTGCCAATGTGGCGTGGATATCCTTCTACATGGCCACCCTTATCTGTAATGGGTTTGTAGCTGGAACAAAGGCACTCATTGTACCTCTATACTCCTGATGTATGACACATGTTCAAGGGTACAACACCCCTTTTGGGGTGTACCTTACAGAACAGCAACATCTTTACATACCACAACATTAACACACCATGAGGATTATTGACCTCCGAAGGATGACGTATGCGGCACAACTACAGACACCCCAACTGTACACATTTGCATACTGCATACTCAGGGGTGACCTCTGCCGAACATACAGGGCCCATGTCCACAACAATATTGATGGATATACTCTACATAAGCAACATAAGCAAAAGCCACTGAGAGCAACATGCTCATGGATATGTACACAAATGCAACGATGAGTGGGACGTGCTTGAGGGATACATTCCTGAACCAGACACTCACTACGCTTTGGAACTTGATTCCTATGTACATCAAGCAGGGACACTCACTAGCACTCTTCATGAGATACCTCGATGGGTGAATGGGAGACACCCATGTATGCCAGGGATCACTGCAGTGGCTGTACTGTACACAGGTGCAAGTAACACATGGCTCTGCTGTTCACAGACACAGGACACTACCATAGGGAGGTGCCGCCAGTGAAAACACTGTAGTTGGGCTTACAAATGTACTTGGCCAGACAGCATAGTACCTAACTATGAACCTGTGAAACTATTACATGTCCTTTGTGCATGGATAATTGAGTAGTGCTTCCATTTCAAATAGCTATCATGCTGTTACAGTGTCCCGTGACTACAAGCCATATGTATCCTGTTATTGTGTATAGTACATGCCAATAGACATACCTTTTGTTTGCATGATATAACAGTTATGCTGTGTAAAATATCTGACATATCTGCCTACAATACTATACATTACACATATTTTAAACATTATCCCATAATGCAAAGCATACTTGCACAGCAGGACCACCGTAGGCATGTTATTCTCGTTATATGCCCATGCACATGCTTTCTGTGACAGTATATCAACATATACTATCCCCTGCTATGGCACATACTTGTTGGACAAACCCTACCACTGACAGCGGGTGGTGTGGAATTGTTGTGTTTGATGCCCTCATGTAGCATCCCTTGTGGTGTATGACATGTTTACCTTGTGGCCCACAGCAGGACACACAATTTCTACAAGCATTACTATACTCAACAAGACATCACTACATAATACCTTTTCCCACTTTATGCATTGCGTACACTTTAATTAATACAAGACAGGCTCTACATACACTAACATACTGAGTGTTCTACATACCTTGTTAGCGTTCCGAGTCTTCGTAAATATCTCTCTTACACGTTTACTGTTCTATGGTATGAGCATACGGTTTGAATGTATGGCAAGGCATCCTTATATACGTAGATACCTGTAACATGTGGTATCCTGCCACCAACTGGTGTTCCTGAGTAAATTATTACATGCACATCAGCTGTGCAGCTACTCCATTTGCTAATTACGTGGCAACGGTGGGGTATAATTGAATTCTACACTTGGGCATTGCCCTTTTGCTCTACCTTCGGGGAGACGGCCTGTATGTGTTTTGTTGTGAGGAATTGCAACTGCTATTTGGAGAGACACGGATATTTTGAATTCATGTCCCCCGTGGATTGTGTGTGATGGCCAGAGTATGTGGTTCTACATGTGAGTGTACCTGTCATCTCAACCGTCTGATAAGGGACTATTGCAAGCAAAGCCTGTAACATCGCCGTCTGTTCCATTATACAACAGCTACGATTTCACATGGTGCCATTACAAATGTGTCTCTCACAAGGTATGTTAACACTTCTGCAGATGTAATTGAGTGAGTGGATGTTTGTGATGTTACTACAGTCTGTATTGCAATTGTTTCGGGTGTGGGGGAGATGTAGGTGGGTGTACATAGCATATACAGGTTTGTTGGGACTGCATTTCTACATATTCCATATATGTGTGTGGGCTCCTTCCCTAATTGAAGACCTATCATTTAGTAGACTAAAACTATGGTTGTTGCAGGCTTATACATTGAGCCATTGTTAATTGGTTCCTATATAACATGCAGGTGAGGTTGATACTTCAATACCTCTGGAAATACATCGATATGTAAGAGAATGTTACTAAATGACAGCTGTCCCGTGCATTTCTGTCACAGATATTTGCACTCATTGCAGTTGTGTTGGTGACTGAACCTCTTTGGCATGGGTTGCCACCTTTTCAAATGGCCATAGTGGGACATTTGCAGGACACACATCGGTGTTTACAGGCCGACACATACCCACGGTCAGTACACAGGATAGAACATACTTTTATCCTAAATACATACTTATTCTTGTAGCACTTTAGCTACTTATGGTTCATGTAACATTTACGTATTTTAGATACAGGAACAACTATTTAATGCAACTATTACATAATATATGGGACATAATTATGTCCTACAATCTCGGACATTTGCCCTTTTTAATATTTGTTGTCAGGACACAACTGCCCAGGGAGGGGCTGTCCCTCTTAAAGTGGGACATGTGGTAACTGTATGCCTACGGCCAGCTATGACCACACCTACCGTAATGATCTACCTCTGAGTTAGCACTAACCGACACATGATGCAAACACACACACACACATTACAGTCCCACGGAAATGCACACGGCACCCTCAACACACACTTACACAGACTACAGCAATCACAAACACAGTTGAACACAGTACCTACCTGGACCGCAGCACCGGCAGCGATATCTAAATGTCCCTTAACATCGTGATAATATTACTCGTGGTTCTAGTGTTCCGTTACTGTGGTCTTGTGGTCTTTAAGCCTCATGATTATGCGTGTTGGTATGCGAAACATTCGATAGCTGGCAGTATCCTATTTATTTGTACCTCCATGGTTGTGTACATGTCACTGACCTATCTATATATTTGCAGATATTGGTGAATCCGTATATATCAACATATATCTCTCTATCACCCTTTCTATCTCTATTATATATATATATATATATATATATATATATATATATATATATATATATATCTATAGAGAGAGAGAGAGACAGAGACAGAGAGTGAGAGGGAGAATACACCTTTCATTGTGTACATGTCGGTGTATACTGTTTCCTGGACTCTGCACGTTTGTGTTTTAACCTGTCACAATACACACCTGCTGTTGGTACATCTCGGGTAGCTTAGTGTTAGGTGATTGTGTACATGAATGCATGTTCTACTCCTGGCAGTGGTCATTTTACCCTTCAGAGCAGGCACTATTAGTACAGGGGTGAATAATGCTAGTTTCACCTGTTCTGGACATCGTTGACCGTGATCTGCACAATATTTAGCAAAGCTTAGCCCTGTTTCGCGCATATCCGTATAGTCATGTTTAAATGACGCTTACCAGCACTTGCCAACACATAAACCACTAACATGTGCTAAACCTGATCTGATGACCTGCATCCAACATCCATTATTCGTGCCTTCGGGATTACGTAACGTTCCTTGCAGGACGTGCAACCAAGAACATGCACGACAGTCAGTGCATTTACCACTTGGGCATCTGGGATTTGTACACGTGTTATGGTGTTTTGTATGTGGACTGTACTACGGCTGTTACTCCATAATGCAGTCAAATGTGTAACTCAGTTAGTTTACATATGGATGAGACCAATTAATGGTATGTCCAAGTGATGTTTAATGGATGTGCTCCAGCATTGGGAATGTATGTCACAGTGAGCCACACACTATAATGTGCTACACCTTCACACAACCATAGGTGGAGCATGCTGGGGTGACAGATACCTGTCATGGGTACTCCCCATGCTTTGCCACTGCATCCCTGATTACATTATATGGAGCCCCTCATTAACACACCAGGGAATCCATGCAGAGTGTGTGGGGAACAGTGATTACACACATATGGATCCCGCAATTGGCTCTGCTCTACTGAGGGACAGTCGGTTAATCGATGTGGTGGTGACAGCAGACACTGTTTGCCTCAGTTGATGAATGGCCTCTGACAATCAGGCATGTACCTACCGATGTACCTAGGAACCTATACATACAGTATCAACATATGCTGTTAGGTGTGTCTACTGTTCAGGTGTTGACATTCCTTGTTCCAATAGCTGTTGTGTGTGCAATGGTTGAGGGCTGCCTATGTAGGATTCACACAGTAGGCCACCTATACATTACAATTTACAGGTAGTCGTGTGTGTGTGCCATCCAGTTTACTGTGTGTGCAGGTGGAGAGGTGTGTCAGTCCATAGGGGCCTACACTGTCAGTGTATGTACTATACGTTCCCTCTTTGCCAAGGCATGGGCATATTGGGCACACCTCCATCTGCCTACTGAGGCTGGCACAGGGTGTTCATGGTCTGAATCCCTCTGTGCCTGTGATGGCCTTGGCAATTGGGGTGGGCTGTGAGGCCATTCACCATTATGTCTCGGCTGCAGCTGTTTCCGCAGGATCATATTATGTAGCATGGCACATACTATGAAGATGTGGGCACACGTGCCTGGAGAGTACTGCAAGGCTCCACCAGATATGTCCAAGCAACGGAACCGTGATTTCAGCATCCCAAACACACTCTCTATGATGATTCTGGTTTGTGCGTGTGCCTCATTATGGTGTTCTTGCATGAGTGTGTATGCATTTCTGATGGGAGTCATCATCCACGGCTCCAGTGCCTAGCCAGCATCCCCCACAAGGTGGCCATGTGGGATGTCCCCCCTGACAAATACCTGATAGAGCTGTGAGGCATGCCAGATGTGGGAGTCATGGTAGCTTCCAGGGCTGCCAGCACACACATCCATGATAATGCCCTGGGCATTGCACACGACCTGGCAGTTGATGAAGTGGTATCCCTTGAGGTTTATGTAGCACCTACCATGCTCACCGGGTGGTGACTTGATATGTATGTGCATGCAGTCTATCGCACCCAGTACCTCCGGGTAGTGTGCTACATGGTGAAAGAGATGCATATTGCTGGCCAACTCCTCCTGAGTTCAGGGGAAGTATATATGCTCATTGGCATGTGGTAACATGGCATCCAGGAACTGGTGTAGTACCCTGGATGCTGATGCCTGTGAGATCCCCATCATATCTCCAGTTAGCCTTTGAAAGGTACCTGTGGCTAGTATTCTCAAGCTTACACATACCTTCGTGTCCACTGGGATGGGTTCCCCTCTGTTGTTTCTAGATCTCAGGTGTGGCCGGCACAGCTCAACTATTTGCTGAAAGATGTCCCTGTCCACCCTGTAATGCTCTACTATCTCCAGATCATGTAGCCCCTGGTAGGTTACCCTTGGTCTGAACACTCTTCTCCTCCTCCGGGGCCTGCGGTGGTTGTTAGCATCATCCTCCACAACACCTTCAGTCTCTAACACATGGTGATGAATCACAGCTATGGCAGCTCCCAACATGTACATTGTAAAAGTTCCCCATCTGTTTACACCAATGGTGCAGTGTTTGGGAATACACAGGTGTGTGTGAGGTGCCTTCACACTTTATACTATTGTGCTTTGAACACTGATGATGTCATAGGGTGTGTATGTACAATCGGAGCTACAAGGTATCTTAAGTGTTTTGCCAGAGGTACTGTTATTGTGGTGCCTTTGGTGTTGAATTACATTTAGTTGCCATGGATTACCTCTTGCCCTTCCCTTAACATTTCTTAATGTTTCCCCTCCCATTTTCTGGCATGCGTCCAGCAGCTTGCTTTCTTTTGTACTTTCCAAAACCTGGCTTATCTTGCGAAATGTGTTCTATGGCCGATCTACTGCAGGTTTGCTTTGCTCTGCTATGACAGTTCTCTTTTCTTTGCAATCCGACACCTCCCCTATCCTGTTCTGCAGGTTGCTGCGAGCAGACTTGTTATCTACCGTCGATTGCCCACTATGAGTTAATAGGTGTTAATTGCTCAGTTGTACTCCAATTACCCTACTGCAGCATTTCTTTATTTTCTTCCCCTAACCTTCCTGTTTGAGCCATGGTGTGCGGTGCGTGCGTCCGCTTACCGGGTTTCAGACACATTTTCATCCATGTACACATGCGCTTTTGGGCACCATATGTGCTCTCAGCTAAACGATGCCATACCTACATCCCCAACCCTATCCTGTGGCTTTGCTTAGCAACAGGCAGCCCGGATTTGCATTGCTCCAATGTGCTTACAGCTATGGTGGCACACCCCACTGCTGATGTCATGCATACCACCAAACCTCTCCTCGGTGTTGTAGCGCTGCGCCGTATGGTACATCCTTAGTCCGGCGGGACGTTTGCGATTCACTATTACTTGCCTCATTTGCATAGCATTCACCACTAATTCATTGTTACCATGCCAAACACTGTCACAGACCCTCAGCAACCCTTGCAGCTTGGTTGTGGTGTACCATGCATACCATTGCGTATTATGGTGAAATCATGATTTGTATTACATTGTGATTTTATGACATTTGTATTTCCTTGTGTTCCCATTTGCACACACATGCCCTGCGGTTGTACTTTGTGTTACTGTGGACTTGTTTTTTAGGTGTTGTGCATCTTTTCTTATGCCATTGGCTGTATATTTAGCCATTGGCATACGTTAACTTTGTAATACATGAGTCTGGTCCACTTTCATAGCTCCGATGTTCTGTTTGGCAAAATGTAAACCATTTTTTTTGGTTTACATTTCTGTGGGCTTACGCTACGCCTGCACCACTTAATGAATTGCTATGTACCTTCATTTGCATGGTGCAGTACTGCGCATGGGTTGATTAGCATACCTGAGCCGAGGGCTGCGCAGATCTGGCGTATGCTGGTAGTGCACGTGGAACTGGATTGTACCCGAATCGCTCGGTGGCCATATTTGGCATTATACCACCTACACTACGCCTGCGCCTGGTGCAAGCTTCATGAATCCCGGGGTATATGTGCCCTTTGTCACAAAATGGGTCGTAGTGAAATGAAGTCATTCAATCCAGGTGACATTGTTGCATTCAACATAACTTGCCATTTGTATTCTAATAATTCCACTTTTAATTTTACATCACCTCCTCTTTCATTTATCAACACCCTATCTATGACAAAAATAAAAATCTCTTTAAGTTTGTACAAACTATACTATGTGAATATAAAGCATTATGAGAATCATGATTTTAATGGCCCTAAGATGTTCACCTATCCAGTCTTTTAACCTTCAGATAGTCTTACCAATGTAGAAAGCATTACAGTTGGTACACGTTGCTAGATAAACCACCCTTTGGGTGTTACAATTCACCCTACCTGGGCATGGGATGGTCCTATTAAAACCCTGTACACTTACATAGGGTCCATCATTAACGAATCTACAATATCTACAAGCCCCACATCTGTTCATTGTCGATATTGTATTTCTGGGAATATGTTGTTCTAAAAATTCTTTAATATTTCTTCCCCTGGAATACAGTATTTTGGGAACATAACCAAACATATTTTTGAGTTACCAACCAAAACAAACATCCCAAGCTGTATGTACTAGTTCCTCTATCTCCTTTATCTGATTGTTGTATTTTAAAACTAAAGCTCTTGAATCATTGAAATGTTTTCTTTTTAATGTCCTCAAAATTTCTATGTTATTCACCCTAAGTATAGGTGGAAACAATGTGTCTCTCTTATTTAATACTTCTTTACGTATTTTAATCAACAATTTAAGGGTATACCCTCTTTCGAAAAACATCCCAAACAAATGTAAATAATTATTTTTCCGTACTTTATTATCACTAATTAATCTGGACAGCCTTACCATTTGCCCCTTCACTATTCCTTTGCATTGGCGAATAGGGTGACAACTTTGGTAATGTAATAAGGAATTACTACATGTTTCCTTCCTCCATATTTTACTCTCAACAACATCACCAATTTTGGTTAAGGTTATGTCCAGGAAATCTATTGTTTCATTGTTCCATTTACTGGTGAATTTAAAAAACTTGGTAGTAGCATTAAGATATTCAATAAAGGATATAGCTTCTTCTTCACTTCCTTTCCACAGGATCAGAACATCGTCCAGAAATCGATTGTATAATAATTTTTTTTCTTTATATACAGAATTCTGGACGAATTCTTCCTCCCAATGGAGCAAAACTAAATTGGCAAAACTGGGGGCACACTTTGCCCCCATTGCCACTCCTGAAATCTGATGAAAGATCTCACCTTCAAAAATCAAATAGTTGTTCTTAAAAACTGTCTCCATACAAGATACTAGAAAATGTAATTTATCATTACTTAAACTTTTACTCTTTACTAAACTTTCAGTGAAATAATTTATTCTTTCGTCTTGGGGTATGACTGTAAATAAATTAACTACATCAATAGTTAGGAAGGACCATTCAATATCTCCTTTTTGTAAATTACTAAGCCTTTGCAAATAATGCCAGGAGTCCTTTAAAATATGTTGAGCCCCAGCCACCACCTGCTGTGTATTTTTATCCACATAGGCTGCCATGGGCTCAGTTTTAGAGCCCTTGGATGACACTACGGCTCTAAATGGTGGATCGTACAAATTTTTATGGATTTTGGGAATTCCAAACACAGCAGGGGTGACTGGGTAATCAACCTTAAGGAAACTATAATCTTCACAATTTTTTACTCCTTGATGTAATGCATCCAACAAAAACAAATCTATCCTATGGTAGGCTATATTTACCTCATTTTGGGAAACTCAAAGATAAGTGGTGGGGTCATCCAGAATTTCCTGCATTTTAGTTATATAATCAAATCTGGACATTATAACAGCCCCCCACCACCTTTATCTGGTTTTATAATTCTTAATTCACTATTGCCGCCATTTCTATTAGGGCATCTCTTTCACTTCTATTTAAATTGTCTTCATAATAAGCTTTACACTTCATTTTGATGACATTCATTAACCCTCCAATACACATTTTCTCAAATAATGCTACTTCACTGTTATAGGGTGGAATGAAAGTACTTTTTCTAGTTAAGCCACCTGTTTTTAGATCATTTATCACTGCATTATTTACTTCAATTCAATCTTTAAAAAAAGCAGCCAAATTTAACTGTCTAGCATACAATCTAATAATAGAATAGACATAAACTATGTTTACCTTATGTTCAGGAACAAAAGAAAAGCCTTTACTCAATAAATCATGATGTACTTCTTTTATATCCATGGCACTGTAGTTGTACACATTAAAACCCGCTTTTTTAAAAACTTTTAAAGTAGGCACAACATTAGTAGGTACAAACAATGAATCATCAGAAGCAAACACCAGCCTGTTGTCACCTGTGGATATTTCCACAATATTGTCCATAATTAATGTCTCTTCCTGTTGTAATTGCTGGACCACTGTCCCTTCTTTTTTGTGTTTTTCTGTTGTGGTTGATCCTGCTGCCGTCCGGCATAATACTGGTTTCTTTCCAACCCTTCCCTCCTGTTTTGTAGGCATTCTGACCTCCTCAACTGTGGGGGTTGATCTAAAAAATCTTGTTGTTCTAAGTCAACATCATCATTCCCAAAAACACTATCATTGTGTTCATCATTCATATAAACACTTGTGCTTTCATTGTATTTGGCCTTTACTCCCCACCTTTTGTTACCGGGGGGGGGGGGATAGACTGTATTACTTTTATATTCATGCATATCCCTAGATAATTTTCTTATCTTAATTTTAACACTTTTGTCAACATATTTATCCAAATTTGTCAATACTCTTTGATAACTTTTCACATATTGAAAAAACAATAGATCTTTCACAATACTATCATTTAAAGAGACAACTTCTTTTTCAAGTGCCAACAACTTACTTTGATTGTTTTTAATAATAATGTCCATTGTTTGAAACCCTGTTTTGTTGTATAGATCCACAAGTTCTTTGTATGCTTGTCTGCCTTCATCTATCCCATTTGGTAACTTCCATAATCTGAGTCCTTTAAGCACTTGCTTCAGTGCCATGGCTCTAGTTAAAAATGCATTGTCGAGTTGTAGGCCTCTATATTTCCGACACACGCCCTCGAATCAATCCAGTTGTTTTTTTAAGAGTTAGCGTAGTTCTTCCCTCCTCATTCGGGGCCAAGAAGTCCACTTCTGGTAGGCGAAGCCATTGTTGAATATCTCTTTCATTTTGTCGATCGCCAACATCATCGTTTATTTTGACATTACCAGCAGTATTACTAACAGCTCTATTGTTGTTGGTGTTGTTCACCACTTTGAGGGCTGGTGGTGAATGTAATGTGAACAGTTCTACCTGAGAGTCTGCAAGCATCACTTGCGGATTACGCAAAACATTCTTGTCTCTTAGCAATGCCGTCAACTGCTTTACTGAAGCAGTCAATTCCGCTACTGCAGCTTCCATGAAAAATACAAGTTTTTTTGAAATTCTATGATAGATTTCAATAATAAATAAATCTAATTCAATAGAAAATAAATAAAATGTTCCAAAGGACATTATTATAACAACGGAGGTACTATAGAGTCGGGTACTTACCACAAAAATGAAAAAATAACCCAACTGGGTATGAAACTAATAAAATAAACAAACCACGACCACCAGAGTACGTCCGAAGCATTTATTGTTGCTCCACACACTAAGCGCTTTCACCATTGAAGCATGGCTTCATCAGAGTGAGTGGTAGCTCATCAACCAACCATATTTATGCACATAATGATCATCCAATTACACATATAAACATTTAAGACACAACCATCTTAAAGAAATACTGTTCCTAACTAAATAAAACATGTATCAAATTGGATACCTAAAAATACTTAAAAGACTTAAAAAATGAATACCCTCCCCACAAGTGCACTATGTATATAATATATATATAATAATGTTCACAAATTTGACCATGTTTGTTCACTGTATTAACTTTTGTTGTATACACTAAATAGTATCTAGATTATATGTGCCCTTTGTCTCAAAACGGCTCGTAGTGAAATGAAGTCATTCAATCCAGGTGGCATTGTTGCATTCAACATAACTTGCCATTTGTATTCTAATAATTCCACTTTTAATTTTACATCACCTCCTCTTTCATTTACCAACACCCTATCTATGACAAAAATAAAAATCTCTTAAAGTTTGTACAAACTATACTATGTGAATATACAAATGGCAAGTTATGTTGAATGCAACAATGCCACCTGGATTGAATGACTTCATTTCACTACGACCCATTTTGAGACAAAGGGCACATATAATCTAGATACTATTTAGTGTATACAACAAAAGTTAATACAGTGAACAAACATGGTCAAATTTGTGAACATTATTATATATATTATATACATAGTGCACTTGCGGGGAGGGTATTCATTTTTTAAGTCTTTTAAGTATTTTTAGGTATCCAATTTGATACATGTTTTATTTAGTTAGTAACAGTATTTCTTTAAGATGGTTGTGTCTTAAATGTTTATATGTGTAATTGGATGATTATTATGTGTATAAATATGGTTGGTTGATGAGCTACCACTCACTCTGATGAAGCCATGTTTCAATGGTGAAAGCGCTTCGTGTGTGGAGCAACAATAAATGCTTCGGAAGTACTCTGGTGGTCGTGGTTTGTTTATTTTATTAGTTTCATACCCAGCTGGGTTATTTTTGTTATTTTTTCGTTTTTTGTGGTCAGTGTCTGTAGTGTTGATGGAAAAATTCCATGTACATTACTGTAGATAGACAAAAGGGGCTGCAAAAGTTAGGTGGATGGACAGAAATGACAAAGCACACACAGATATGAGTGAAACTATCCTCTGTATATCTCAAAAGTTACAGTAAATATGTTAAAACAAAAGTTTTTTTTAAATAATCTGGGCATGTTTGCACTGTTTGCCACAGTGAGCAAACATGCCTTATTAAAAAAAAAAAAAAAAAAAAAAAAAAATGGAAAAATCAAAATTAATATCATGAGACAGAAATGTATTACAGGACCCCATTTGCAGTGACTACAGTGGCGCCTTGGTGCTGTGTTGCTAAAGTGGTAGGGCTTGGAAGTGTGTAGTATCCAGATTCTGAGCACGGATCCCTATGTAAATGAGGTGAAGTCACTGAATAGCATAATGAGGTAATCGTGTCTGCAGATCCCCTCCGTGTAGGTAGAGAACCATGTTGGTGTCCACAGAAGAGGTAGCTGACATCGGGAGAAGGTGTGCCCATTAACATCTGAGTGGACAGGAGCTCAGCTGCACCTGTTTGCGTGAAATGCATCTATGCTGACTGTGCACGTCTGGGGGGGTGAGGGTGAGTGCACTGACTTCTAAGCTTTGTTTACCTATGGAGTGCATGTTTCCGCTTGTTTTCATGGCATGCTGCTGTGCTGAGCATTCAAGTCTGGAGGATGTATCCACTGACTGCTAAGCTTTCGTTTACCTATGGGGCACGTGTTTGCATGCCGTGCCACATTGCTGAGAGTATCTAAAAGGCTAATGATGTATTAATTACTGTTGATCCTTGTTTAACTTAAACTAGGGTGATTAAATTATGTTAATGATATACTAGGCAGGTGCAATGCATCATAGGTAAACAATCACACAAGCAGCACCTACAGCAGAGGATTATAAAGTATGCATATATCCTACAATCTGATTTTTCCATCATATTCTACACCACTGGAGTACAGACTTGGAAATTTTAACTGAAGGAATGCTAGGGGCTGCTGCAGGTCTGCTAAATTTGTATGTGCTAGATGCTGAGGTCAGTACTGATGCTGTTGCAGGTCTGCTACATCTGTATGTGCTAGATGCTGAGGTCAGTACTGATGCTGTTGCAGGTCTGCTACATCTGTATGTGCTAGATGCTGAGGTCAGTACTGATGCTGTTGCAGGTCTGCTACATCTGTATGTGCTAGATGCTGAGGTCAGTACTGATGCTGCTGCAGGTCTGCTACATCTGTATGTGCTAGATGCTGAGGTCAGTACTGATGCTGCTGCAGGTCTGCTACATCTGTATGTGCTAGATGCTGAGGTCAGTACTGATGCTGTTGCAGGTCTGCTACATCTGTATGTGCTAGATGCTGAGGTCAGTACTGATGCTGCTGCAGGTCTGCTACATCTGTATGTGCTAGATGCTGAGGTCAGTACTGATGCTGTTGCAGGTCTGCTACATCTGTATGTGGTAGATGCTGAGGTCAGTACTGATGCTGCTGCAGGTCTGCTACATCTGTATGTGCTTGAGGCTGAGGTCAGTACTGATGCTGCCAGTGACAATAGGCCTAAGCAGAGAAGGAAAAGAGTGTTCAGGTCCAGTGTAACCTTCCAGGAGCTACAGGAGCTGTAGGTTGTAGAGCGATAGAAGGTGGGCAGGGTTATACTACAAGAACTCACTGAATCTTCCCCCCCTCAACTCAGACCCAGAGCCAACAGTGGGGAACCCATCCAAGTGGAAGCAAAGGTATGTGTAGCTCTTACGATAATAGCCACAGGTACCTTCCAAAGACCAGCTTTGGGCATGATGGGGGTCTCACAGGCATCAGCATCCAGGGTACTCTACAAGTTCCTGGATGCCATGCTACCACATCTTAGTGAGCACATTTATTTTCCCTTGACCCCTGAGGTGAGGGCCAGCAATATGCAACACTTCTACCATGTAGCACACTACCCTGAGGTACTGCATGCCATAGATTGCAAATGCACTAAGCCAATCAGGAATTCAAGTAAAATGCAGCTCGAACAGTAAATGCAATAAAAAACAATGCACTGAATAGCGTAGCAATTTAATAGTACAAAAACAAAGCTTTCAGGTTAGAAACCCGTCATCAGTGTTAGCATCACATCCGACTGCAAACCAATTTATACAGATTCAATTAAATCACAGCCAATAACATTCACCAATTCAAAAACCTTAAAAAACTCATAAAAGATTTTGCAAACCATATATATTAAAGTGAAGTAGATAATAATGTAAACAGTTTTGTCTCTGTTTTAAAACAGGTTTCAACAATACCATTTGATTTAATCCGGGTGTTTCAGATAATAGAATAATCCACTTATATTCACTCAGTTCTAACTTGTTATTTATATTCCCCCCCATCTACTCCTTTTATGTACAGTGTCAGTGACTTTAAACATAAAACCATGTCCTGAATCAGTTTCATGTATATGCTTAGCTAAAGCTTTTGTTAATATTTTGCATCTAATGTCAACATTATGTTTTATTCTGTCTTTAGCCTTCTATTTGATTTTCCTACATAGAAACATGTACATTGTTTACATGTGGCCAAATAGACAATGTTGATGGTATTGCAAGTTGCAGCACATTTAAAAACAAACCTCCTTCCAGTTAGTGTGTTAAAACTATTTACATCGTTATCAATAAAATTGCAACAGCAGCAATTATAACATGGAAAAGTACCACACTTGCTGTTTTTTATTGGGTTAAGATGTTCCTTAAAATCTTTATAACACAGCTGTTGCTTGAGGTTCATACTATTTCTATAGGCAAATCTAGGTACAGAGCCAATAAACTTCCTTAATTTTGGTAAAACTTGCAATATAGACCAGTTATCAGAAACAATCTTTTGTATATGTGGAGTGGTTCTATTATATGTTGTTACATATTGTAGATATGTATGAGCAACAGGAACAGGAAGTACTTCATCAGGATTTGAGGCGTTCTCCACCTACACCTCTACTTTTTCACAACCGTTTTAATTACACTTTAATTCAACATGAGCTGTACTCTGAACGACCTATTGGGACAAACTAATCCCTTACTCTTTCTGGCTGCCTCTCATGATGGTAAAAAGCAACAGATAGAGAGAGATGATGACTCAGATTTTGTTACACTACTGAAGAAGCTGGAACACAGAGTTGAAAAATACAAGGTACTACAGTGGCAATGGTATAGTTTTAATGTTTATTTACAGCTGGGCATGGCACCTCAGGGTTTGAGGGTATTAAAAATGCCCTTGTATGGCAATATGCATCCCATGCTCCTTAAAAAAGGCACTAGTTGATCATTAAGTTAGGACTTGATTATATGAACCTGATGAATTAACTTTTTTTGGACATTGAAAAACAAATGCAGCAAGAGATAGTCACACAAGAGAGTGAGATATCCTCCTTGCCTAATTTTACCTTGTACACTGTAGAATATGACAAAATGTTAGATAGACTGCATAAATATGATATGAGAATGGAGGCTGTTAAGCGACGTAAACTTAAGAGAGATATCAATGATTTTAGCACTGGCCATATTCTCTCATGACCTAAACACAACACTCAGGAGGCATCAAGAAATATTGCAAATAACATAAATAATCCAAATATGTCGGTAAAAAATTCAATGGACACTTTGAATGTATTTGCTATACCAGGAACTTCAGCAAGACTGGTTAAATCACCTATTGGCTTAACAACTAGAGAGCAATCAGTACACCAGCCTATTAATGAGCATAGTACACTAGACACCTCTCCATCTACTCAACAACTGGTTAATTCACAAGTCAAAGATACTCCCATGTTTTTTCAGCCATCTCAGCAGCCTGTCCTCTTGAAGCAATTTCAGGCGAGACAACGGAGCTCATCGAGGGGACGTCCAATTCAGAGGAAGAGGGAGAGGAGCCAGAGCGGATCCCGCTCCAACAACAAAACTCAGAAGTGAGTACATCTATGTTTAAATCTATTGTTAATCTCTCGAGCATTGAAATCACACCAGCAACAGCCTTGTTGTTACAAAAGGGTCTAAGTTTTTTATTAGCCAGCATGGATACAGTAACTGATGCACTGACTGATCTTAAACTGTTTTGTCAGGAATTAGACTTGAAACTTAATTTTCGTGATTCTATTAATGCTAAGTAACTTAAATGCAGACATAAAGTACTTCCATTCCCATCAGTTATCCTATAGTTTGTGCATTTAATAGTGCTTTTGAAACATGCATAAGATATTTGTATGAAAAAGGGAAAATTAATAAACTTTATAATTTATCAATGGATGAACACAGAGCTCTAACAGTTTTAAAAAACAAAGATGAAATCATTATAAAAGAAGCCGATAAGGTGGTGCAATCGTGTTGATGAATAGGTCTGATTATTTTTTAAATATGAGTGCACTTTTATCAGATGTAGATACCTTTGTGGAAATATCTTGCTTAAATATTAATCAGATGATAATTTATGACCTGCAAATGATGAGTGATATTGATTTGGATACATTCAATTACTTTACAGTATCTGCACCGGTTAGACCGGTCTTATATGGCCTCCCAAAAATTCCTAAGTCACTTGAAAAACCACCCATGAGGCCAATTGTCTCTGGGCTTGGTTGGCTCACTGAGCCTATTTCCATTTACTTGCAGCACACTCTCTCCCCTTATTTGAAAAATGTGAGAAGTTATATCAAGGACACTAAAGATTTTTTGACCGGTTTGAGTTCATGGTTTTATGGTATGAATGTATCTGACTTTATTATGGTTGTAATGGATATCAAATCCCTTTTCACAGAAATTCCCAATCAGTATGGGATGACAGCAATTAGAAGGCTGTTATGTGAACAGGGCCTATTACAGGGACATCAGGACGAAACTATTTGCGAGCTACTTGAGGTCGTCCTTGAAAATAATATTTTTACATTTAATAATAAGAAATACCACCAGGTATCCGGAGTAGCTATGGACACTTCAGTGGCTAATACTTATGCTACACTGGTTTTGATTATTCGGAATGTGAAACAATCTTTAATAATGCTATACGTTTATCTGATAAGATCTGCTTTTTTAAGCATTTTGTGGACGATGTGTTTTTTTATTTGGAAAGGCAACAGGCAAGAATTAGATGAATATGTTAAATATTTAAATAGAAGTACTCAATTTTTGGAATTTTCAATAGTTTGTTCATCAGAAAGAGTTAACTTTCTAGATGTAACACTCTGCTATGATTGTACTAATATGCATACCACTGTATGTAGGAAGCCAGTACATGGCAATAAGTATTTGCATAAGAGAAGCATGCATACGCCCATGTCTTTAAAGGGATAGTTAAATGCCAAATGATACGCCTAAGTAGGCTGAATACTGATATTGACTTTTTTCAACAACAAATAGAAGAAATGGCAAAACTATTTATGGACAGAGGTTATGATGCTAGCATGCTTTCTTTACATTATAATGAAGTTGTTGGGTTATGTGATAATGATGCTAGTTCATACTTCAGAAATAGGATTGATAATATTGATGAAGTACTTCCTGTTCCTGTTGCTCATACATATCTACGATATGTAACAACATATAATAGAACCACTCCACATATACAAAAGATTGTTTCTGATAACTGGTCTATATTACAAGCTTTACCAGAATTAAGGAAGTTTATTGGCTCCGTACCTAGATTTGCCTATAGAAATAGTATGAACCTCAAGCAACAGCTGTGTTATAAAGATTTTAAGGAACATCTTAACCTGATAAAGACCAGCAAGTGTGATACTTTCCCATGTTATAATTGCTGCTGTTGCAATTTTATTGATAAAGATGTGAATCATTTTAACACACTAACTGGAAGGAGGTTTGATTTTAAATGTGCTGCAACTTGCAGTACCATCAACATTGTCTATATGGCCACATGTAAACAATGTACCTGTTTTTATGTAGGAAAATCAAATAGAAGGCTAAAAGACAGAATAATTGAACATAATTCTGACATTAGACACAAAATATTAACAAATGCTTTAGCTAAGCATATACATGAAATTGATTCAGGACATGGTTTTATGTTTAAGGTCACTGACACTGTAAGTAAAAGCAGTAGACAGGGGATATAAATAACAAGTTAGTAATGAATGAGTATAAGTGGATTATTCTATTATTTGCAGATCAAACACCTAGTTTAAATAAAATGGTATCATTAAAACCTGTTTTAAAACAGAGACAAAACTGTTTACATTAATTATTATCTACTGCACTTTAATATGTATGTTTTGCAAAATCCTTTATGAGTTTAAGGCTTTAGTATTCCTTTAAGATGAATTGGTGAATGTTATTGGCTGTGATTTAACTGAATCTGTATAAATTGTTTTGTAGTAGGATGTGATGTTAACACTGATGAAGAGTTTCTAACTTGAAATATTTGTTTTTGTACTATTAGATTGCTACACTATTCAGTTTGTTGTTTTTTATGCCATAGATTGCACTTATGTATACATCAAGGCATCACCCAGTGAGGAGGGTAGAATCTACGTCAACTGCAAGGGGTACCACTCCATCAACTGACAGGTCATGTGCAATGCCCAGGGTATTATCACGAATGTGTGTGCTGGCAGCCCTGGCAGTTATCACGACTTTCATATCTGGCATGCATCACAGCTGTAACAGATATTTGCAAGGGGGGAGACATCCCAAGTGGCTATTTACTGGGGGATGCTGGCTATGCACTGGAACCGTGGATGATGGCACCCATCAGAAATGCACACACACCTACCAAAGAATGCCATAATAAGGCACATGCACAAACTAAGAACATCATGCAGCGTGTGTTTGGGCTGCTCAAGTCATGCGTCTGGTGCCTCAATCGATCTGTTGGAGCCCTGCAGTACTCTCCAGCCACATGTGCACAGATGTTCACAGTATGAGCCATGCTAAACAATATGATCCTGCAGAAACAGTTGCAGCATCAGACAGAGTCAACCCTGAACTACAGTTCTGTCAACTGCTGCATTTGCAAGGGTAAGTCTCTAACCTACACACTAATTGTAAGAATTACTATAATAAGGTATCATATGTATGGATCTGCTGCTGTTATGCAAAGACATATAGTGGGCTATTTGGACAGATGTAACATCCACATGGGACTACAGATACCCAGTCCAATGGTATTTGTTCCTTAATATTCAGTAGGCCTCATAGTTGGAATATTCATGACATCAGGTAAGGGAGATGTTAAACAGTGGCACACGTGATATTTGGACTGCTGTCTATCCAAGCTGATCATGTGCTATTGTTCCCCATCCCCCAAAACAGCAATGTTCCCTTATAACCGCAGTAAAAGAAAATCAGCTATGGTATATCAGTGGACCAGGCAATCTCAGGGCTGTAACACAAATATCACTCACACATTGTATGTCTCTCCTCACACAGGATAACGATGTACATATTTATGCTGTTGATTGTGTGATGAATGACTCCTCTCTGTCTAGTGACCTGTGTGGCTCAGTGGGCTAGGGAAGCTAGTATGGGTGATGGTGTTGATGGTTCTAATCTGGAATTACTCACATCTTTTGCATGTGAGGCAGTACTGAGTTGGTGTTTTCACAGACCGTCATACCTCTCAACCTTTTAGTGCAAGAAGTCTGGACAAAGCCCGAATGACTGGGGGGTCCAAACATAGGGACAGATTTTAAGTACTGGTCACATATACCTAGAAAGTTGCTGGAATTATAGGTGTTGCATTATTACATATTGTCAGAAGGATATAAAGTCTGAAACTCAAATGTTTGTCTGTATTTAATAGAATGTACTGATGTCAATATTCAGTAATTCACTAGAAGACCACAAATGTATGAGGAACAGGCCAAACATATGAGGCAAAACTCTTGACATTCTGTGAAAATTAGGACAGTTGAGAGGTATGCCGACTGTCAGTCTGTTGGTGCTGTAACATACCAACCTCAGTCACATATTAAGTACAGCAGACAGCTGGGGAATGCCATGGACATTTTGAGTGAAGTGCAGTACTGCAGAAACAGGGGCAGATGTTAATGTCTGTAACATACAACATCCTGGACTGGAGTACATGTAAGTGTGCCATGCAGTCACATTATAAGTAATGACAGTCCCACTGGACATGCCCATACACTTAGTTAAAATGAGCGCAATTATGTTGCTCCTTCATCGAAATGACCCGTTATATATAAATGTCTATACATACAGACATATACGTATACATATCCTTCTCTCAATGTCTCTCTCTCACATGCATAGTATATCTATTGCTATGTTGTGCCAAATAGATATATACTAATAAATATTGCTATATATGTTAAAATGATACATAGACTCCCCCCATATATCTACATCACACATATACATATCATACACACAGCTACATTTATATATGCATCCTGTTATATACAGAAATGTTTGTGTGGATATCTGCATTGTCTGACATACCCTACTAATAGTGAGTAAATCTGTGCTATCACACAGCTATAATGTTCCTCAAAGGATCCAAACTAAGGATGCAACAGTACATAATCAACTCACTTACAGACCCCTGTGCCTGCTCGATGTCATCACATAGACGGACACAGGTGAGCAGATGGTGTAATGTATAAAGGTGTCAACACATGTATGGTCAGAGGACATTGCCTCTGCTCACAGTTTCACCTATCTAACTGCAAGCAGCCACATATGGCCATACTGGTAACTGTACACACATAGCTAGGATAACAAAAGCTATCTCACTGCTAGAATACTAGATGCAATTAACAGTATGAAGCAATATCACTCTGCAGGCCACATATGCTGTTCAACACAAGCCTAGTTTCTGTAATGCACAAGTACTGTGGCTTGGCTGCAATCACGTATTCAAGCAATGTAAGCTGTGGTGCATGCAATAAGTACTGTTATCTGTAATGTGTATGACTAGATAGGTAGAGGTTCTTATCTCACTCTAGCCCACTTGGTGTGTGTTTGTGACTGTGTGTGTGTGTGTGTGTGTGTGTGTGTGTGTGTGTGTGTGTGTGTGTGTGTATACTCCCCTGCAAAACACCTGATGTGCCATAGAGGTTATCTAAATGCAATGGTTATGCACTTTTTGGGCCTGTAAATTGCTGTTGGCTTCCAAGCTGTCCTCTTTTACAAGGCCTGATGATGTCAGCCACCTTAAGAATACCAGCTGACAGTGTAGTATGAGACTTAAGCCTTGGTGTGTGCAATAAGTATTGTGGTCTATAGTGTATAACACTAAATAGATGGGTAAGGGTTCTAGTCTCACTCCACCCAACTTGGTATGTGTGTGTATATCCATATGCCATACACATGATAACGTTTGTAACTTAGAGATAGATAGGGTTTTATATTATTTTATTTGTAGCTGGTGATGTGACCCGCCCAAATGACAGACCACAACAAGGCTTGCTGATATCAAGAAGCATTATATGTTCTATACTGATAGTACTACTAGACATGAGGTGTGTTGTGTGCATCAGGTACAATGATCTGTAGTGTGTAGCAATACATATGTAAGTGTTCTAATCTACATACAGCAAACTTGCACTATGTTTGTGCCTTGGTATGTCCTGTATGCAGTGTGTTGAAATAGTGCTAGCCTGCCCATGTATGTGTGTGTGAGGCTGTTACAGCATTATACATCATGTTACAGAGCCATAGGACATGTGAACTTAACTAGCATAATGGCCATACAGCCCTCACAATCAGAGACATCTGTATACCTCTCAGTACAGAATCAGCACATATTGCCCCAGTCCAAGAGGGACTAGGCAGACTCCATGTGTTGAGGTGATGGTCACCCAGCCAATCACACAGATGGCATGTGCTGAGGTGCACTGAGGTGCTATGTGTACCATTAGGCAGGGTCTGTTTCAAGGGTGTGCTTATGTCTGCTAGACAAATGTTTCCCACAAGCATGTAGTACTAATGTCACATAGTAGGTTAATGTCCATACGGTGAGTCATCCATCTACTATGCTCCCTACAGATAGGCAGCATATGCACTCCATCAGGGTCACACCTTGCCCTGTATACAAGGCACAGATCACCTCTGAGTAGTCTATATGCCACTGGTGGCAATGACACTCATTGTGTACAGTCAGCAATGAGCGCATACTGAAGTTGTGAGGTGGTCTTGTTAGGGACCATAACTGTTGTGTGCAGTAGCCAGTACAGCTTGGTAAAGTACATCAACAAATGGCCATTGTACTCAGATATTGGCATGCTGAGAGAAGAGTATGTGGAGGTTAAGAGCATGTCACCTACTGGTGACTGTGGCCTCAGCTATGCCACATGATTCCTGCCATACCACTGTACAGACATGACGATCTGAGGCACATTAGGTGCAAACCTGTGAGGCCAGGTCTGTGTGCTCATTTTTTACCCCTGAGTATGTACATCACATGTTGGGACTGATGTGCTACTAACCAGGGACATAGGTCTAATTGACGGAAATGATGTTACATATATATTCGCTCAGAGTTTACAGCCTATAGTATGTCACCAGCCATGTGTTTACAATACATTCTTGTAAGATACTGACATAACACAAAGACTCTATGAGTATCACAATTAGTAGGCAGCTGCCAACATCATTTGCCACAGTCATTCAGTACTCACATGTACTGTGGTGATATGCAGTCCAAGCAGTAGAGGACCCAGGACTGTGCCCTGTTGAGCACTGCTGCTTTTATAGATCAGCTATTGGAGTCGGATGTCCCTATATTGTGTATGTCTGCCATTAATGGGCCACATAGTGACCCCTACAATGACAGCATCATAGATGCCTACATGCGTGCTTTGTTCATTTTGCCTGTACTGGTGGTATAGTCAGATGGCCTGGCTCAGTCTGGAGGTTGTATGGCCTGATGTACCTTCACCTATATCCCTGCTGACTGCTTTAGAAATGTCCACCATGTGTAACAGTCATGCACCCCATCACACATCCCAAGTGTGTACACTCAACTGTGTTTGCCCCATGTATATGTGTGCTGATCAGCTCCATGATGATCACCCCATGGGTATAGAGATATGGATACTTATGCAAAGACTTGTATAGTTATGTTGGTTAGTGCCTGCACCACCACTGTGCAAGGATAGAACAAGTGCCATTGTCCACTCAGCTGGTGTGCAGATAGTGGTGTCAGTATGAATGCAAAGGCTTCACAATGGTGTTAGTAACCCTTGTCAGATCACAAGTGGGATTCAACCTGGAATGCTAGCATGTGCAATAGATGCTGTGTGCCTTCCATTGTGAAGCCAGTTACAAACTGCTCGGTCAATATGGCAGTTATGGGACAGGTTGTAGGAATATCATGTGTCACATGTGGGAGGAAAGGGAGTGTACATGATGCAGACAGTAAGGTAATACAGGTTATCAATGACTACAGACCCATTATATGCAACATAATGATGTCTGCGGTCAGCAACTACCTGGGCCAGTCCTTTGGGTTTACATTTGTAACTAAACTGTGTGTTCTGGTCCTGCTTGTTGTGTGTGGTGACAGGTGTCATGTACCATGTCTACACAACACCACAACAACATTACAAGCTGCTGTTACCTGAGGTGGTTGTGCCTCTGTGTTGGGGGGGCACCCCCACCCCAACTATCACACAGCAATGTCCACCTATTATCGCACAGCCTGCTAATTGCACTTGTCCACCAGTCAGAGGTGTGGTGAGACATGATGAGCCTGTGTTCTTCCTGTCCTGTACAGCCAGGATCATGCAGTTGTAATGCTGATGACATAATGCATGGGCATAGGGCTCTGCAGACATGCCTGTCTCATCAGAAGGGGAGGTGCATTCATGCTTTGTCAAGCATCCCACAGGAGGTAATAAATGGCTTTGTTGACATATTTGTCTCTATTGTCTGCAAAGGGGGGGGGGGGTATGTGCTTGAGACTGTCATGTGGCCAGGTCCCACCAGAGCGGACCGCACATTGGGGTGGCTGTAGTGGTCACCCATACTGCTACACACATGATGCTATATGTTGGGAATGTCATGGCACCACTCCAGGGAAGTGTAGATAAGGACTTGGACCATGCTTTGGTTAAGAGAGCCACAGCACGAGTAGGCAACACCATGTGTACATACAGTATTACACTTCCCTAACACATTTGTCTTTGCTCTGTACAGGCATATTGCATGACTTTCTTCTTACATCATGATGGAAATAATTGCAATACTTACTTGCACAGAGGATAACTAGCATGTAGTGCCAAGCATTGTCCTATATCTCTGAGCCATGTCACCAGAAATGCCATGATAGGGATTATCACGGATACCAGAAGTAACATTGCCATATGCCTACTGACACTGGGACAAACACTGTTAATGTTGCCCAATGACAGATCATGCCTACCGACTGTGACTGGTGGAGCCCTATGACTGTCACACTATGCGATGGATGTCAGAAAGCAGTCTCACTCTGCCAACCTTGGCCTGATAAGGTTTATCAGTATATTAGGGCAGCAGGCCATGCTGGAAACTGTGTACATCATGTACAGAGTGGTATGTCAACTGGTGTATAGGTATGTGTCTGACAGCCATACCATGGGAACATAGCATTGGGAGACCTACGCTGCACTAGTGCCACTCACCATTGGGATTAATGGCATGCCCCTTATAGGTATTTCCTCTCTGCAGTCACAGCCACTGTCAGTGACCTCTGACTGTTACATTAGCAGGTGGTTGCATATTAGGAGCCATCACTGACTCCCAAGCAGAACCAGCAGTTATGCAGGATAGCTTATGACACAGACAGTTGTCTGAGCCACTGACACAGACAACATGCCAATCACTGCATTATATTATCCTGTGGGATATCATCCAGCCCAACACAATACTGTAGTGTCTGCACACTGCACTCACTTGAGCCAGTACACAAGAAGGTATGGAGACACAGTACTGTACTGTTTTCCGTTCACTGTTCATTAGGCTGTCGGGATGCATTCACTGTTGTGCCACCTATACCAACAGGTTTTGGATGTAAATCTCAGACTGCCACTGCTATACTGAATGTGGCAGCCAGCACACCTATCATTGTCTGCAATGGCACCCTTACCATGTCACCAAACAGGCATATTGTACAACTTTAGCAGTCACACAGGTGCCATGGTACAGCAATACACAGTGTAGATAGCATATTCTATAGAGTCCGTGTCATGACCATACAAACATAGTCCAACTCTTAAATGCTTTGAAGCGGATGTGTATGTACCCATACAGGGAAGTGTCAGATCCCACTGAGAACCTCCCACATTGCCATGACAGGGGTAACACATGTCTCACATGTTCTACACACCTACAGCATCCAAGTGGTATACATAGTACATAATGGAGCGACTGCTATGTAACACAGACAGTACACCCTACATGAAACAGGCTTACCATGCATGTAAAGCACACATCTGCTGTGACACACATCATGTGCAGGTTACACAATGGGATGCAGAAAATGACAGCCATAACTGATGTCAGCCAACTCTCTGAACTGAACACAGGGTATTTGTAGATGGGTCAACCCCAACACCACAGCTTGTAGATGGGTAAGTTCCAAAAACACAGGTGACATGTATCAAGGGTAACATAACTTATCACAACTTATGAATGCATGAGAATGGTGACTGCTGCCATTGTCCTTGTTAGACTGTCATACACTTACTGTATGGACCTATGGAGCCATGCACATGTACTGCTGTACCTTGCTGAAGTTATATTTCTGCTGTGCTGCCATGCCATCCTGTGCTGCTTTACTGCCACAGTGGTTATTGTCTCAGACTCCTGGAACAGAAACATACAGAGGTCTGTGACATACCTGTCAATGTGTGACAATACCGGCAGTACAACATCATACAACATAAGGTAAACAAACGTATGTTGCATACTCATGACACATGCCAGCATACAGTATATGTTGGTGACCACTACAAGTGGCATGGCAAAACAATAGTACATTACACAAGTACATGTCAAGTAATATAGTCACCCTGTGCAACAGACACATAGCTTCATTTCCCTGCACTGATGGGAATGATGACAGGGATGTGGCACAGGTATCATCACTTGTACAGGGTGTTGTGTGGGTGTGCTGCAGGCCTAGGCTGTCACAAATAGTTGACAGCATGTGTGTGAGCAGCATGTGTGTGAGTCAGGAAGGGGAGTGGGTTAGATGGACCATGGTGAGGTGCTGTATGTGTCTATAGATGACCTGCATGTCACAGTGGTGTGTGAGTGCGTGCATGTATACAGTCAAGCTCAGTGGTAGCCCTGCACTTGTGTATGTTGGACAGCACTGGACCATACATGGCAGAGCTGACAGTTCACCATCTCTGACCCTGAACATGGGAACTGCCTCTGCCAAGAGTTGCACTGGCACCACCTTGCCCAAGTTCAGATGTGGTGCTAGTACCTGATGGTGACTGCTGTCTGCTGGGACCATGTCCCCATGGGACTGTTGAGGACAATGAGCCCATGGCCTGCCATGTCATGGTGTGGACATCACACTCCCCTCTGTAGCGCTGGATGTACTGCCACTATGGGAGTGTAACTGTGCATGGCTGTGTGGACTCTCAGCAGAAGATGTTGCTGACCTACGTCCATGGGACTGATGCCCAACTCCAACCAGAAGTTCCAGCACAGACAATGTGTGGTCCAAGACAGACACTGTCTCAACCCACTGTCTGTCCACTGCATCAGTGAACCAATCCAGGGTGTCCCCAATGCAGTGGGGGCAGTCACAGATGTCAGACTATGCTACATCCATAACCCTAAGCATATATCTGGTGCTCCATTCAGTACCTCCATGACAGCCTGAAACATGTGACAAGTTACCCATGATGTGACACCTGCAACAGGTGGTGCACAGACAGCAGTCCTCTTATGGGCAGACAATCCACCTGTGTGGGACCTCGCCTGCTCTCTGGATATGGTCACTGTCTACACTCACTGAAGCCATAGTTGCCACACTTTCTTGTTCAATTTCTCCACCCTCTGACTGTCCATTATCTGTGTCCTCTGGTGACTGGGTATGTGTGGGCATACTGACTGTGTGCAGTGACAATGGGAACATAAGAGGGATGTCAACCTCTAGGATAGATTCAGACCCCTGACAACCCCACCTGTGCCTCACTGTGGCCAACATCATCATCAGAGTCTGAAGGGACACTGACATCAGATTGTGTGAGGGAGAGACCCCCAACCCTCCAGTCACCTGTGAAAACCAAGACAAAGACAATACAGTACTACCTGCACTATTATGTATGGTAACTCCACAAAGACTCATAATACTGAGGATCCACAACTGCATTACCAGTCTCACATCTTCTCATCTCTGCTTTCATGCACAACAGACTTCCTCACAACAAAATACACATTTGACTCAAGGCCTTTATAACAAGCATGTCAGGAAAATCAGTTGAAACATGACTAGTACAATTTACCTTTTAGTTGTTCAATATGAAACTATACTTGAAACCACACATAAAACCCAATACTCTAATCTTAACAAATATATACAAATACAAGTTTCAGTGCCTAAGGTATGCATCATCAACCTTTTGGTTTGTAAAAGACATGTCAGATTAATTGCCTCATATAGATCAGGAGGATTATTCACTCTTAACTATAATTGCAAAAGTGTTTCTGTTCATTCAACTACAATCCTGTGATTACCCATGCTAAGAACCTTAGGTAAATGTTCCAGAATGGAACATACAAACATTCTACTCTGGTTACACACAAAATCAGGTGTACATAGAACCCTTAACTTTAATAGCATATACATGTTCCATAGCAAAACAGTATCAAGCTTACCAGGAGCAGGACCATGGCCTTGGACAACACCTGATGGACCTGAAAAAAAGGTGAGGGTGAGGTAATGTCAGCACCACCACATGTTGCAGCACAAGAAGGTAATTCATGCATATATCTCAGTTGTACAGTAGCTACTGTGTTACTTGATGTATTGGTGACATTCTGAGTATGAGTTTACTACTGAGCTAACCCCCCCCAAAAGCACATAGACCTGACACCCATGTAAAGGTATGTACAGCCTGACAGAATGACTGCTACAGTATTACAATGGTGATACAGTAGGCTTATCTACACAGCCCTCTGCTGTGGACACTGTGGCACCCCCTTCCACGATGTATGGTGTGATGGATGTCTGGGAGCTGTGTGTCCTTAGGTTCACCAGGAATTCCTCAGAGGCCCTCCACTGGTGATGGCATGATCCCTGGCTACATCAGCTGCTCTTCATCATGCAGCATTCGCCATGTCTGTAGTGTGGTGTTGTAACTGCTCATATGTCCTGTCTTGGTGGCCAGTGGCATTCACATCCTGGAGAAGGTCTGCTCATAATGGAGCCTGCTGTTCCCTGTTATGCCTCCCCTTGGATAGCAGGATGTGATGATGCTGCTGCTGTAGTCCTTCAAGTATTAATTCATTCTCTAAATCTGAGAAGGGGGCATGGGGGCTACGGCACATTATTCTTGAAAGACAGCAAAAGGGCAACACATTGCAGGATCCAATACATGGACATCCATTATATACAGATACAGCAAGACCGAATTAGCCAGCACTATCCATTTCTTGCTCACACATGTCATACCCCAAAGTGTGACAACATACTATGTGTGCGGATGCAACCTTGATAGTATCAATACTGAGGTATTTCCTTGTGTGCCGCGAGAGATTCTGGTGTATGATCATACAACCAACACTCTGGTCCACTGTGGTGAGTCCCCTAAGGCCAACCACCCAATAATATGTCATAAGACCAGTGCAAGATGAATAGCAGTGTGCTATTACAACCGCTATATAGGGACAGTCCAACAACACCAGTGTGCCACAATGACAAAAGACAATGCAACCCTGATGTACTGTACATCCCCTGTAGGTGTAAGACAGCAGGATATTAATGACATGTCATTACCAGAGGTCTAAGACAGGCTTACTTCTGTAATCCCTATTCCCCATACCTCTATCCTCCCATCTGCATCCAGTTATACACAAAAAACAGTTACATACTTAGTGGAGTGCAGTACTCCTCTGTTGAAATGTGCGTCTAGTAATGTTTTGCAAAGGCGTGCTCTGTGTAAGAAAAGTCTCATACAGAATGTTTCTCCATAGCCAGCTGCTTGCATTTTATCTTGCTTCTCATTAGCAGGTAATTGCCTCTAAACCAATCTGTGGCTCTGATATGCTAATTGCAACCAAAACAGTTGAACTGCACTATCATTAGCCAATGACATGCAACCACTGTGTAATATATAAGGCCTTCCTGTAGACCAGGGCCTCTTTCTTAGCCATTGAGATAGACATTACTGGGGTGAGGAGACTACATAGTCACAGAGGGTGGGTCTGTAGCAGAAACCTTTAGCTAGAGTTGTGTGGACCACAGGCTTCTGCTGCAGGTACTAGACATAGACAGAGGGTGTGAACACTTTGGAGGGCAACAAGCTGTAGTTGTACCTGTGTCAGTTGTGTCAGCCTTATTGTAGAGGCAGAGCCAGGGTGAGAGTACTCTTTACACTCCAATTAAGACATGTGTTTATGATATGTATGTTAGTGAGCTGTGTCAATAACAGAGTACTAGGTGACATATAGTTATGCTAATCAGATGTGTGAAGTGTGTTTGTATCTGCAGGCCTGTGACTTCCAGCACTGAAAAGCAGTTATTTCATTTGCAATGCTTTGCATGGATAAAGAGTACACGAGTAATTTATTAATTGCTGTCTTCACAATAATGCAATTGAAATGTAACACAATACTGGATTTGAACTCAGGACTGTGTCTGCCAAAATATATTGTATGCAAGGCATTTAATAGACTGAGCTACTGTTTCACTGCTAATGCAGGTGTATTTGCAAAATATATGTGTACATATGCAGGCTGTGAAAAAAAATTTCAACATCCATCAGTATGTGCATGGCTTTATAAGATTGTATTTCTGCACCAGGGTCCCAGTTGTACATGTCCTTTGCCAATAATGCCTTAGCAGGTGTCTTTCTATATATTGCTGATAAAAGGGCACATTTATCTGCTATCACAGGCCTTATTTACATCCATAATCATGTCCTTGGCTGTCTAGTGGTGTACTATTGCACCAGGGTCCAAGGTACACACCCCTTTTTTCCATTACTTTTTATTCCAGCTTGTGTGGTGCAGTGTGGTTCACAGCTCCGCTGAAACATGTCTGACTGTAACTGGAAATTACTTATGTTTTGTTTAAACCACCTGCTTTAATAAGGAGTTGTGTGGTGGGTTAATGCAGTGTGCTGTAGGTGTAATGGGCTTAGGTTTGATACATGGCAGAGGTGTTTGTTTTGTACGTGTCTTACAATGTGATAAACATATACAGTCATTATAGCTCTATTTGGGTGAACTAAGCAAAGCTGCACAAAGCAGCACGTCTCTCAGCACCACACTAAAAAAAAATAAAGAAAAGAAAAAAGAGGAGCTAGGAAAGTGGTGAAATGGGGTGAAGTGGGGAAAAACATTGTGTAAGACAAGTAGGGATGCGCAAGAAGGGTGTAGGAAAGAACCATAACTATCCATTTCTTGTACAGCAACAACTGTGAACTTTGACAGAATTTGTACATGACTTTGAACTCTCCACACCAGAGACAGGGGAGAGGACAACATGACTGCATTGTCAAGCCAATTGGACCAAATTGCATGTATTCAGTGGACACATGTGCGAAATGGAGAGCTATATATGGGACGATATTTTTTTTGGGACAGGTGTCCATTTTTTTTTAGGTGACAGTGGAATGTTGAGGAAGGGATGTAGGTATGTGTGGGAGAGGAAACTTGTGTAGGTAAGGATGCATTTGCAAACAGACAAGACAGTAGACAGCTCCCTGGTGTGAGGCTGCCTCACCAGGTTGAACAGCATGTCCTTAATCCAGCACAGGTGACAGTCATAGCCACTGTGGATTATCCTGTCTCCAAGATTGGTATTTCAGCCCAGGTCATAACTCCCCCTTCACCACCACTCTCAGAGGGGGGACGGTACTACCTGACACCACAGGTAGTGCAGGGGCAACAGAGGGGGCACCACCAGTCTGGGTCCCAGATGTGCTGGGATCTAGTGCCATGGCTGGCTGAGGCAAGGTAGGGGGATCAGCCGGAACTGGCCTACCTTGATGTGCTTTGACAAATGAGGTATAGCAATAAGTTACAGTTAGTAATGACCAAACCATTGTTAGTATTAACAGAATGGACCATCATATTTATTAATCGAAATGCATAGTAATGTATATTATGTGCAACACAACATTAAGTAACATAACAGTTAATATTGTAACAGCATGCCAGTATGAAGTACAACATAGGGCCAACAAAACAGTTAATTTAACAAAATATGTAAAAACTGAATCATAATAAAACATAACAATAATCAACCACATTTTCCAAACTATAGAAATAGAGACTGGCCTACTACCCTGCTGTGATATTTGAAAAAGATAAGTGTTTATTTTCAATTGTCTTCTGCACTTCTGTTTAATACCTATCTCTGCAATATGTACAACTGTATTTGCAATCGGTGCAACTGTTTTTAGCCTCCTTTCGGTTGTGTGATAGAGTTGAGTATCTGTTAATGATGTGACCCTTTCAGCTTGCAGTAAAATCTTTGTCTAGACAGGGCTAGCTGTTTTCTTTGTGAGAGAAAGTAAATCAGACTGGTTTAATCTATCTAAGGGCATTCCTGCACAACTGCTTTTTTTGATTGGATAATTGGGGCTGGTGTCTGTTTCTCTGCCTTTAATAGTCAGTGTTTTAAATGAGATATACTTGTTTGCTCAAGCTGTTCTAAGTTGCAGAGAGACTGGCCTACTGCCCTGCTGTGATATTTGAAAAAGATAAATGTTCATAGGTTCATAGGTAGGTACTAGGCTATCGACCCTAGGGCCTATACAAGCCTAGCCATAATGATATCCTAGCTATTGCTTCCCACAAATATTTACTTTCCTAGACCCCTGTCTAGCAGGGCTACTGATGTGATCCCCAGGGTGAATTTCCTATCTCCCATCCAATCATCAAGGTTCCTCTTGAAAAGGGCCATTGAGGCACTCTGCCTGACATGTATGGACAGCCTATTCCAGAGTATGGGGAGTCTCTGAATCAGGAACCTATCCCTCCAGCATGTTCTATTCATCATAATGACAAGGTTAAGATCCCTGGAGCATGTGGCTTGGAGGGATTAGGATTTCTTTAAGTGTAGCATGTCCAGCAACTCTGGGTTTGACATGGCCTTGTATGTTAGGCAGAGATCACCTCTGAGTAGGTGATATGTGACAGAGTATAGCTGGAATTTCTTTAGATGGTCAGCATAAGGCATCTGCTTTAGGCCTGTGATTCTTTTTGTGATGTATTTCTGTGGCCTTTCTAGTTGTTGCAGATGTCTTGTGAGGTACATACCAAATGGGGCCTTGTATTCTATAACAGGTCTAATGAGGGATGAGTACAGAAGGACAATGACCTCCTTTTTTTCTGGATGAAAAGCCCTTAGTGATGAGGTGTGCCACGTAGAAGGATTTTCTAACTGTTGTGGCTATGTGGTTATCAAAGGTGAGACCACTGTCCACCTGTGTCCCTAGGTCTCTTATCAAACTTTCTGTGTTTAGTGTACTGCCACCTATGTGGTAGTTCACAGGTACATGTTTTTTTTTTCCCAAAAGGGACAACTATACATTTCTTGGCATTTAGCTTGAGCCCATGGCTCTGGTACCAGGCATCTGTTTCGGTAAGGCCTTTTTGCAGTATATCCACATGATTTGGGGATTCAATAATGGCTCCCAGCTTGCAGTCATCTGCAAACTTTGTAAGCCAAAGTCCTTTAGTGTTGGTCTGTACTTCAGAGAAGTAGATGCCAAACAAGAGTGGTCCCAGGACAGAACCCTGTGGTACACCACTTGTCACTTGTCTGGAGCTGGATTTGGAGTCAGCTACTTTTACAATGTCTGTTCTGTCAGTAAGCCAGTTTGCAACCCATCAAGTGATGTAGGGATTAATGCCCAGATTAGTAAGTTTATCTATGATTCCAGAGTGGGGAATAGTGTTGAAAGCCTTGGCGAGGTCCAAGTAGGCTGTGTGAACCACCTTACCCTCATCCAAGGCTCTGGAGACTGATTCAAAGAAGTCAATCAGGTCCAGTGTTTGAAGATTGCCAGTGTCTTTGTTAATAAGTTCCATGATAATACGTTCCATGGCCTATGAACCTATGAACATCCTCAGGGGATGGCTGTCTGTTTTGCGTCTCCTTGTCATCTACATAAGCCAAAAGGATTAGGGAATCAGATTCTTTGCATGGGGAAGTAGATTCACAAGATGAATCTTTGGCCTACTCCTCACAAATTACTTCACCTTTAGACTAAAGGGCTGAGAAAGATGATTCCTTGAGGCCTGATTCTCCTTTTGAAGAGTTGCCATTTTCTGGATACTGTGGTTGACATGATGGAGCATTTAAAGTGGGATTGTTCTCAGATCTCTCATATTCAAAAGAGGTATTATGTGCTGTTAAAAAGGTATCTCCTAAAACTTCTGTTGCACCCCTGTGTTGAATGCCTTGTTAGATAAATGTGCCTATTTAGCTCATGATTCCCAATTTCTGGCTTCTAAGAAGCTTGACCATTTTTATAAGGAGCCTGAGGCCTTAAGTTCCTTTACAAGTGTCTTTCTTCTGATCATGCTGTGGTCTCTGTTTTCTGCTGACAAACTATCCAAACTTTTACCCTCTTTCAAACTTCTCCCTTTTGATAAAGATAGTCATGTTATAGACAGGCTGGGAAAAATTATACTTTTGCTGTTCTGGCCTTCAGGGCTATAAATGATCAAATCTATATGACCAAGTATGTTTAACCCTTTTATTTCAACTTGGGTGGTGTTAGACCTTACTGAGTCTGAAATTAAGTCTGCTGCCCTGTCATTGAATTCTACCTCATAGGTAGTCTCACTCTATCAAATGTATTTATGATGCATTGGATGCATTTTCTAGAGCTGTTGTTTCATGTTTAGTTATGAGGAGATACTCTTAGCTTCATCTCCAGGCCAATCTCCTAGATGCACATTTGGACAACCAGAACCTCTTTGGTTTGGCTAATGCTGACTTGTTTAAGACTCTACAAGACAAAGGTAAAGTCACACAGGATAGAGATGGGTGTGCTGCAGACTGCAGCTGCTGCTGCAGGTAATAGGCCTAGGCAGAGAGTGTGAACACTTTGGAGGACAACAAGCTGTAGGAGTAACTGTGGGAGCTGTGTCAGCCTTGTTGTAGAGGCAGAGCCAGAGTGAGGGTACCCTTTCCAGTCCAATTAAGGCATGTGTTTAAGATAAGTATGTTTGGCAACTGTATCACTAAAAGAGTACTAGGCCACATATTTGTTGTGTCCTTGAGCAACATGGGGGATAAATATAACAATATGTCCACCATTTGGGCTACTGTCAGGCCATGTGTTACAGTCTGGTAGTAATCTGGAGCATGTATGAAGGCAGTCCATGTTACAAGCAGGTAATTCAAATGTGTATGTTAGTTGTGCAGCTGAGCTAATTGGCACTGTGACTTTGAAAGGATTGTGTGGTGCACTTTGATATTAGTGGCCCTTATTTGCAGTACCTGAGTTGAATTTCTCTGTGAATGCATATTAATGCATGATGTGACACTTTATGCACTTATACTTTTGCTATAGGGATGTGTGAAATGTGTTTCTATCTGAAGGCTTGTGACTTCCATCAGTGAAATGCAGACATTTCATTTGATATGCATTGTGTGGATACAGATTGCATGACTCAGTCATTATTTGCTGGCCTCACAATATTATAATTCAAGTGCTACATACCCATGGATTTGAACCCAGGACTGTGTGCGGCAATATGTAGTGTTTGCAAGGCATTTAACAGACTGAGCTACTGAGTCACTGCTACAGCAGGTGTATTTTCAAGCTATATGTGCACACATACAGGCTGTGACAAACATTTTCAACATCCATCAGTATGCACATGGCTTTATATGGATGTACTTCTGCACCAAGGCCCCAGCTGAACATGTATTTTGCCATTAATGCATTAGCAGATGTCTTTCTACATGTTGCTAATAAAAGGGTACATTTACCTGCTATCACAGGCCTTACTTTCATCCATTATTATGTATTTGGTTTTCTAGTGGTGTAGTATTGCACCAGAGTCCAGGGTACACTCCCAGTTTTCCATTACTTTTTAATCAGGTTCGTGCGGTGCTGCTCCATTGAAACATGCTTAATGACTGTAACTGGCAATTACTATGTTTTGTTTAAACCACCTGCTTTAATTAAGAATTGTGTGGTGTGGCAGGTTAATGCCATGATCTGCAGGTGCAAAGGTCTTGGGTTCAAAATATGGGACAGGTGTTTATTTTGTAAGTGTGTATGACAATTTTTAGAAACACATATATTCAATATACCTCTGTTTAGCTGGGCTTACTGAAGTTGCTCAATGTGGTGTGTTGTGCAGCATCACACTAAAAGATATAAAAAAAAGTAAAATGGGGAGATAAGAAAGTGGCAAAATGGAGTGCAAGCAGGGGGAAAAACATAGTGAAAGGCAGTTAGGGATATACAGGAAGGGTGTAGGAAAGAACCATAGCTATCCATTTCTTGCACAGCAACAACCTTGACAGAATTTGTACATTACTTTGAACTCTCCACCCCAGAGAAAGAGGTGGGGACAACATAATTGCATTGTCAAGACAATTGGACCAAATTATGTGTATCCAGTGGACACGTGTATGAAATGGAGGGCTGTGTATGGGAAGATATTTTTTGGAGGGACAGGTGGCCTTTTTTTTTAAGGTGAGAATGGAATGTTGGGGAAGGGAAGGGACACAGGTATGTGTTGGGGAGGTAAGTTGGGTACTTGAGGATGCATTTTCAGACAGACAAGAGCAGACAGGGGTAGTGTGTGACACATGAGGGGGATGAACACATTGGATAGGGTGGGTGTTGTGGAATCTCTGTCCCATGTGCCTCCACAAAGCAGCAGCATGACTCACGTCCCCACCCATGGGACTGTCAGCACTGGTCCGTTACTGACCCAGTGGTGGCAGTGATGGAGGCTGAGCACTGGGGTGAGCCTGCTCCACCAGGTTGGCCAGCATGTCCTAGATCTGGCACAGGTGGTCAAAACCAATGTAGTCAATCCTGCACACCAAAACTGGCACCTCAGCATGGGTGACAACTCCCACTTCACCACCGCTCCCAGAGGAGGGCCTGTCCCCTTCCCATGGGACGGTACTACCTGATGCTGCAGGTAGTAGAAGGGCAGCAGTGGTGGCACCACTGGTCTGGGTCCCAGATGTGCTGAGACGCAATGCCACAGCTGGAGGAGCCAAGATAGGCAGATCAGCTGGAACTGGCCTACCTTGACATGCTGTGGTAAATGAGGTATAGCAATAACTTAAGGTAAGTAATAAGCAAACCATTGTTAGTATTAACAGAATGGAACATCATATTTATTAATCCAAATCCATATTAATGTACATTATGTGTAACACAACATCAGCATGCCAGTAAAAGTTAAACCATAAGGCCAACAAAACCATTAGTTTAACAAAATATGTTACTATTGAATCATCATAAAACATAACAATAATAAATCAATTTTACCAAAATATAGTTAAAATATGTTAATATTAATTCATAATAATAAATAATAATAAATGAAGACAAGTGGTGATGAGAGAGAGAAAAACATTCCATTAGTGACACTGCAGATTATATCCCTGATAACACTAATAATAAATACTTCTACATGTGCGTAGTGTCAGTTTTGAGTACAGTGCCTGCAATTCTCCTATAGCTGTAGCACATACATACCTCTCAAGCTGTTAGTATGGGTCAGTATGGGTCAAGCAATAACAAATGTAGGTACACAGCTACACAGAGCAGTTTCACATAATGTGGACTTCTATAACTACCATGGTGTTCTGTAAGCGGATTTGAAAATTCATTGCATTCCAGATAATAATCCTGTGACAGACGGATTAGGCAGTTTTAATTACATTATAAGAAATCATGACACTTGAGAGGCATGTTTGTGTACTGTACATAAACTAGACAGCCGTCATGCCTTAGTTTGTAGGCATGGGAATAGAACCCAGTAGATGTGAATGCAGGTGACATCTGCAAATAATGTAAGAATTTACTGCAGCAACGTAGTACAGACATGCAAAGAATACAGACATACTGGAAATATTTAGACAGATTTATTTAAAAATCAACAATGCTCCTTAACAGTTTATTGGTATTACTGATAAGTGTCTGTGAAAGCTAAGCACAATATCTGGTCATAACATGGGCTACCTCAACCATATACATTTTCTTCCTGGAGTGGGAGAAAATGAGAACATCATGTGACTGATATTGAACAGGAGACAACCTTGAACCATACTGTGAGTTGAGCAGTACATTACAGGACATTTGTTTTGCATTCTAGAACTATTGCAGTGGTATACTTGACTGCAATGACAGTAGAACACACACACATGGAATACAGCTGTACTGCATACATTAAGACAGATTTATTTTTGAAACAACAATGCTGTTTAACACTTTATTGGTATTGCTGATAAATTTCTGTGAAGTACACACACAATATCTGCCCATAGAGTGGGCTACCTCACCCATATACATTTATTACCTGGAGTAGGAGGAACAGAGAGCATTATGTGACTGATATTGGCCTGGAGACAAACATAGACTGTGCTATGAGTTGAGCAATACAGTTTGCAGGCCATTAGTTTTGCATTCTATAGCTATTATAATGTTACACTTGACTACAGCAACATTACCATAGACAAGCAATGCATATAGCTCTACTGCAATGGTTATGACAACACAATCCTGCTGTACACCATTTATTGCACTACAAGTTTATTGTGTATACTTTATTGCAGTAAATGCTTTACTCTTTATTGGTTATTGCACTACAGTTAACATAATAAATTTGTACTTACCACACTCACGGCACAACTTGGCTAAGTGCCTGGTGTGGGACTGAACATTGCAAGTCCTATCAGCTGCAGCTGTTGAGAGAGAAGCACACCATTATGCATACCAGTTTTGCAGACATTCAGATTGCATTTTGTTGAAACAGTGGAAAACATACTTATGTTTTTGTGGGACATACCCAGCTTTTGCCTCTTGGAGCCAGGTGTCCAAGGTTCCCCTCTTTCTCCTCTTCAGATCATCATAATGGTGATGACACTGCTCACCAGTATGGAGGATACCAGTAGCACTGGTATGTTCCCTGGCTAACTGATCCTAAGACTCCACCTCACGTTTTGAGCCTTGGAAATCACTGTGCATCAGCCTGGGTCCATAATTCTGTACCAGGAGCTCAACAAAGACCCTGGACTCCTGCACACCCCATCTCTGATCTCTGTGCCCAAAAGCATGCACCCTGTCCAACACCACTTGGCATATCAGCAGATAAGCAGACTCCAAAGAATGGTGCAGAATTATTTCCTATTGCGCCTAATATAGGCTGTTTTCCTGCCCTTACATGTCATTGAGCAACATTAAAAAAAAAGCACTCCGTTGATTAGCAGCATGCAAACCAGCTAAGCTGAGCTAAGCAGTGCAAAAACTTGCACAGATGAAGTTTTAGTGAAATTTAGCACCACACAAGTAGTAGTCATTAGCGTATTTAGGCAGTGCTCAGCACAGAGAAGCAGTGCCATATTTAACAAAATTGTTTTTAAAATTAACAACAAGTACTAAATTAAATTACAGACATCTTATGACTGCTACGGACTTGAGCCCAGGACCTCCTAAGCATTAGACCATAACTCTACCAATTTAACTACTTAGATATTATGAAAACTAGTATAACTTCACATATACTACTAGTCTGCCTGCTACCGTTGCTGAGCACCGCACCATACGACCTAAACATGCTTAAACAGACCTAAAATAAATAATTAATTACATCCAGTTTCTATTTTTATATGTCTGACAGGTGTCAGCTATGTATGTATAAGCACTGCTTGGCTCTGAGACGCTCTACACTGTGCCACACAAATGGCAATTAAAAAAATGTAATTATGATAATTAATTGCATCTTGTTTCTATTTTTAGATGTATAACAGGCGTCAGCTGTCTGTATGTGAGCACAGCTTGGTATTTCTGCACTCTGCCAAATGCCATGCAAACATACAGAGAGGAAAAAAAATAAAAAACAGAAAATACTTAGAAAAATATTACACATCTAAAACAATTCACAACATTTCAAAAGTAGCAGGGATCATTACAGGGAGCGTCACTCCTTGCATAACATCTGACCAGGCATCCACAGCCATGGGTAGCCTCTACACTTCTCCCTACACGGATTCAGTATCCCAGTTCCTATGCTCTCCCTAGCAGCACTCTATCATTAATATGCATGGTGCACTGCCGATGGGGAACTGTGGCTGTGTACACAGATACATTCCATGTAGGCTCTACACAGTGCCCTACATGGATTTTATTAAATCCTGGGGATTGTGTAGACTTGTACATGATGTTCTGCAAACACCTAAGACCAACAGTATTTTCTGCTGTTGCGCTGGGAGCTAATTATGCCAAGTTAAATACATTTGTCTTCCCATAATTAACCATCTTCAGCTGGAGTCACTGCTGATCATTTATTCCCAAAAGCAAACAAAGGGAAAGATGATTGCCATGTTTCAGTGCTTACATTGTCATTAGAAACATAAGAATACAGCACCTATGTAAAATATTTTTTGCCATCCATCACTGAAATTCAGTTCTCCTCATTTCCTGTTGCATAAAGCATGAGAAATTTGAGATCCACTTTGGGCAAAATTCACTACCCTTTTTTCTTTTATCTCTGAAGTAGAGACTTATGGTTGATGAAGGAAAATATAGTGCCCCTTTCAGAGCACAGAGGTGGTGTGTGTGTAGAGGAGTCCAAGATTTTCTGGACATCCTCAGAAAACACTATAGATGAAGTCTTCTGCAGCAGGACTATACCAGCTTTTAGTACAAGTCTGATGCCTGGAATAGTTTGGCCAAGGACTGTCACTCATGCTATTGGGATCACAAGGATGGAGGAACCATGCCAACACCATAATAGTGACCTGAAATAACAGAAGCCTGCACCCCTTGGCCAATGGGATGCCAAACTTAGGACACAGATACCACATCAGTATTGTAAGTATGCCATTATATTCCTATGCTTAAACCTTGAAAAGTCAAGGCAGCTTACATCTCTTCATAATGGTCTTTCTTTATCAGCATCCCTTGCAGATATTAAAAGCAACTGGACCACCTAAGAGACTGCCAGGGTAAGTATAGCTAATGTTTTTTTTTTCTATTTAACTTTTGACGGTGGCAGCAATTAAAAGTGATAGTTGTAGAATATGAGCGGCCAAAGTATGTGTTTAAGGAAATTGAGTATGTGACAACCTGCATGCATTAAGATGGACTTTGTACTGCGAACTCTGAGTAAACTGTGAATAGAGGAAAAGTACTGAAAAACAAGAGCCTGCTTGAAAGCAGGAAATGTGCCTTATATGGAAGTGTATCCGATTTTCTTTCTCTGCCTAGAGATGTAGAAATGTGAACTGCTCTAAGCCTACGGGTAAACCACTGATTGGTTAATTGTCTTTCGTACTATTTTAATTGGTCTAGTTTATATTTTTGTACTGTCAGCAGTATCACCAGCATATAAGCTTATGCATTCCTTTGTTCTGGGAGTCTCCCTGGTACTTTCCATGAGGCTCCCACACGTGTGTAATAAATACCACTGAAAGAAAGGAAGAAGTGTCTTGTCTTCATTTAAGGTAAAAAACTACATGCAACAATTCGTGCCGTTTACTCGGATTCTGAATTGACAACAGCTGTGGCAGTTGGGGATTGAACGAAGTACTGCTAGTGAAAGGGCCCATGACAGAATTTTCTGTTCTGGTGGTGTTTCTTTCATTTCCTGTACTCGCCTGCTTTAAAGTTTGGTATTGATAACTTTATAGAAATATAATAATTCCTCTCATTCAGTTGTTTGAGGTAAGTGGCATTCATTTCTTTAATGCTATTGATTGTGCAGTATGAGAGTGGGTTAAAATGAAAAACTGGTGTCATAACAGTGAAAGGAGATACGAGAGTGGGGAAAACGATGTTTACAAAATGTCATAGCTACCTCTATAAAATACAGTATAGCTTATTGTGTGAAAATGGGAGCGAGTGTGAGAACCATAAAGGAGCCAGAAAGAGGTACACCAGCTGGTTATATGTATTTTCGTGTGTCCCGGGACAGTTGTATATTTATAAGTCAGTGGGTCGCCCTCACTAAGGGTGATGGTAAACTCGCCTTTCCAGAAAATGGTAGTTTAATAAAAATATTTTGCTTAATCTCCAAGGAAAGTTAAGGAAAAAAGGGAGAACAATACCAGGGTTGTGCTGGGCAGCATTTAATGATTGGATGACAGAAGCGAAAGAAAGAGAAAAGGATTTGGTTATTAGCAGTCTAAAAGATAATCAGCAGAAATTAAAAGAGCAATTGAGGGAATTACAACACACTGCTAGTAATTTAGATGTAGTAAATGGTAAATGCTTGAAGGACCCACCCTTTAAGGGGCTTTATCCTGTAAAGGAATTAGCTAAATTGCAAATAACTGAATTGTCAGAGGACGATAATGCCTGGCTTCCCCCACCACTGACTGCACCACTGATTGCACCCACGCAGTATCAGCCCCGCTCGCTCAACAAGGAGCTGAAACACAACAGCCAGATTCCACAACTACAGATTCCACCACTAGAGAGAGAGAACAAGCTGTGGACAGTCAGTCTTGTGAATCTGATCCAGACACAAGTGATAAAAAAGAGGGACCAAGAACTCATAGTAAGACTCATAAGGAAGCAAAAGCTGTAATGTACTTTAAATCTAAACCCTATTATAAAGGAAAAGGGAAGCGACATTTACATCAACGAAGGCATTTTGGCCAGTTCTCCACTATAATTGACAGTGGGGATGGATATTTTGGGCCAGATAAATTTAATCCAGATTCAGAATCGGAGTCGTCAGATAACGACAGATTGTTATCTTTGAGGGAGGTACCTACCTCAGCCCATGCTAGAAGTGCACAGGAACCACCGACCATTGTAGTACCTAGGGCATGGTCAGCGGTTGATTTTCAAGCCATTACCAAATCACTACCGCCTATCTGTACTAATCCAGCTAAGTTCCAGCGTGTGCTGGTGGGACATATTTATTTACAAAATCCTGCAATAGAAGAAGTCAGGGCAGTTCTTCAGTACGCCATACCGGCTGATTTGATGAAATGAATTTGGGACCATGCTAATGTCCCTACTCTGATTCCAAAACACGATGCACAAGGAGATGATGGGTTTGAAGCAGTCAGATAGCATATAGTAGATGCTATTACAGTAATAGTCCCACCCACACCCAACTGGTCCAAAATCAAGTTAGTTCTTCAAAAAGAAGCTGAACCTGTGGACGAGTATTTAAATCGTCTCACTGAAGCCTTTGAGGCTTATTCTGGTTACCCAGAACCCACCGAAGGGCCGGTACAGAGTGGATTTCGGCTGCCTTCGTAGATGGGTTATGGCGACAAGTACGGGATAAGCTAAAGGAAGCATGTTTAAACTGGCCTAGTCTTGGATTGCATGAATTAGTCACACAAGTGCAATCCCTCTCCGACCACTTAGCACAGGAAAAAAGGACTTACAGGAAAAATTGGTTAAAGTGCAGATTCAGATGTGTACTACCTTCGGGCAGCATGGATGGGGAGGATGAGGATGGGGTAGAGGGAGAGGTGGATGCCAAGGGGCAGGAAACCAAAATAGACAAAACTGGCAGCAAACACCATCAGCCCCACCCCAAAGCTATAATAATCAGACTGAGTGCTTCAATTGTGGCCAAGTAGGCCATTGGAGAAATGAATGTTCGTATCTGGCTGAACAACCTGCCCCACCCACTGATACGTCACCTCAGTGGAATTCTAATTGGACCCCGTCCACTCGGCAGCCATCACAATGAAGGTTCCCTGAACAAAGACAGCAGCAGTTGTGCCCTTTCATCCCTGTGGATCAAGATGGACCACATGTTTTGTTGCTCGTCAAAAATAAACCATACCCATTTTTAATTGACACTGGAGCAACCAAATCTATGTTAGCTGGTGAAGCAGCAATAAATATCCCCCTCTCCAATAACACAACTAGAGGGGTAGGTGTCTCTGGTATTCCCATTGAATATTCTGAAACCGTCCCAGTCCCACTAACTTTGAGACCTTTACAAGACACTCATGCATTTTTAGTAGGACCCTCAGCACCTTTAAATTTATTGAGGATAGATTTGCTCTGTAAGATGGGAGAAACCATCTTCTGCACAGCTGATGGAGTATATTTACAAGTGCCTTCAGATAAACAAGATAGTATTTTGGCTACTTTAGATGAAACTGTCACTCTGCAAACAATATGTATGCAGTCTGACCTCGATAAAAATAAGCATTTAAATTCATTACCCTCTCATCTATGGACCACTCATGATAATGATGTTGGGTTTATGATTTCAGCCACTCCTGTAAAAATAACCTTAAAACCCAGAGCAAAGTTACCTCGGGTGCCACAGTACTCTTTGAAGGCAGAGGCTACATCTGGTATTGCCCCCGTCATTTCTGCCCTGGTACAACAAGGAATTATAGTACCTAAAACAAGTCCATGTAATACTCCAATTCTACCGGTAAAGAAACCTGGTAAACAAGCTTACAGATTTGTGCAAGACTTGCGAGATGTCAATAAAGCTGTTTTGCCTGTTTTTCCAATCGTACCAAACCCAGCTACGATTTTAAGCTGTATCCCACCTACAGCATGTTGTTTTATGGTTATAGATATCTCATCAGCTTTCTTCTCTATCCCAGTACATTCTGATAGTCAGTATTTGTTTGCATTCACTTATAAGGGCCAACAGTATACTTGGACTCGACAACCCCAAGGATATGTAGAATCTCCAACCCTATTCTCTAGAGAGATGCACAAACAGCTGCAGGATTTACAGTTACCACCACATTCAGTTTTGGTCCAATATGTAGATGATATTCTTATAGCTTCACAAGATACTAAGTCTTGTATAGAGGATTCACTTCTGATTTTAAAGTTTTTAGCTGAACGAGGTTTTAAGGTAAATAAATCTAAACTGCAGTTCTGTCAAGAAAAGGTACAATACCTGGGACACATCATTTCTATGGGTTTACGTCAAATACTTCCAAGTAGAATTACCTCCATTCAGTCTGCCCCCTGCCCTATAACTCAGAGACAACTCAGGGGATTCCTCGGCCTAGCAGGATATTGTAGACAGTGGGTGCCCAATTTTTCAGAGATTTTGGCCCCTCTGTTACAGCTTCTAAAAAAGGAAGTCACAGACCCTCTGCTTTGGTCCCCTGAACATGAAAACACTTTTCAGGCTATTAAAATGGCACTGATAAACCCACCTGCCCTGGGGCTCCCAGATTATTCTAAACTCTTTGTTTTCTTCTGTTGTGAAAGAAGCAAGACTGCCCTGGGCCTGCTAGTGCAAGCGCGCACGGGGTGCTATCAACCTATAGCATATTACAGCACTCAGTTAGACCCTGTTGCTTCTGGCTATCCACCCTGTTTACAAGCGGTGGCAGCCACTGCTGTTTTGATTGATATAGCAGCACCATTGACTTTAGGACATGACACTATACTAGCAGTACCTCATGCGGTGCAAGCATTACTGTAAAAAACAAAAACACAGTATCTTTCTAATGCTCGCCTCACTAAATATGAGTTAAGTTTATTAAGTAATCCCGCTGTTCAAATTACACATTGCCCACCACTAAACCCTGCTTCATTAATTCCAACTAGTGACGAGGGCGGACCACATGACTGTGTGCTTGTAGTTAACACTATTCTTTCTCCTAGGTTAAATTTGCAAGATGTCCCTTTTCTTAATCCTGATTTAGTTATTTTCGTAGATGGGTCCTGTTTACGAAATAATCTTGGTGAACTCCAGGCTGCGTGGTCAGTCTGCTCACCATCTGAGGTTTTACAAACTGGACAATTACCACATGGCACTTCCACACAAGCCGCGGAATTAGTGGCACTTTTGCATGCATGTAAAATGGCCAAAGACAGATATGTTACTATTTATACTGATTCACGTTATGCCCATTGTGTTGTTCATGATTTTGGTACCTTGTGGAAGGAAAGGGAGTTTTTGACATCCTCTGGGGCACCGATTAAAAATGATCTGTACATTGATCACCTCTTACAGGATTTGTTATTACCTTCTAAAATTGCTGTTGTCAAGTGTGCAGCTCACCAGTCTAACGACTCCCTAGTAGCTAAGGGAAATAATTTGGCTGACTGGGCTGCCAAACAGGCTGCTCTTTTACACACTGTACAGGGACAATTTCTGCAGCCTATCTTACAAGTGGTTACTTTTGACACTACTGTTTTAAAACTTTACAAAGTGAAGCATCGGAATCAGAAAGAAAAACATGGCTGGCTCAAAGCTGTTTCAAATGCTCTGATTCAATTTGGCAGGATCCTGATGACAGATTAATTTGCCCTATATCTATGCTAAATTCTCTTATAAAAACATATCATTTGCCAGCTCATGTAGGGGTACAAGCATTAATCAAACAAATCCAGAAGGATTGGTTCACCCCAGGACTTTCTGCTTCTGTGCAACATTTTTGGAGCACGTGCTCCATTTGTTTACAGCATAATATTTCGAAAGGCACTATGGCTCCCACTCAACCGGTGCCAAAACCAATAGGACCATTTTGTACCTTACAGTGGGACTTTATTGAACTCCCACCTAGTACTCATTTTAAATATGTTTTGACTGTTGTTGATATTTTTTCGGGGTGGTTAGAAGCCTACCCATGTGCTAAAAATGATGCTATTTCAGTTGCAAAAAAATTGTAGTATGAATTGATACCTCGTTTTGGTGTTCCTTGTCAAATATACTCTGACCGTGGAACGCATTTTACTGCTAAGTTAGTTGAATCATTGTGTACAATGTTAGGCATCACTTTGAAATTTCATTGCCCATATAGACCACAGGCATCAGGTATTATTGAATGAATGAATCAGACCTTGAAAACTAGACTTGTTAAAGTCACTTCAGAAACAGGCTTAACTTGGGTACAGGCCTTACCACTAGCCTTACTTTCTATGCGAGCACAACCGCATCCTACTAAGGGTCTTTCTCCTCATGAAATTGTCATGGGTCGCCCTCTGCGCATGCCCATGACACCACCACCACCCCTTTTTGAATATGATGCACTTGATAATGATATTCTCTTGTACTGCAAATCTCTTGTTTCCTTCCTACAGTTTCACCATCGACAAGTAGCAGCTGCTCAACATCTTCCAGATCCATTCCTGTCATCTGCTCTACAGCCATATTAGATTTTTGCTTAAGCATGCCACCACCTGTATAGGTGGATAACAGAGTCATCATATTCAGTCTCTGTGGAATAAGATTGTTAGCATGGCTGTGGCTTCAATTCACCCCACACCAAAAATATATATATATGCAGTTATCATTGCTTATCCTCATTTTCTGTATTATGAAACAGAATACAGTTAAGATAAAATTTTCATTGCGTCTGCATGCGTCTTCCCCCCACCCACTTTCTCATTATCATCATCAGCATTTGCATCTCTCTTTTTCCTATTTTCTACATGGGGTCAGGGTATCATGTCAACTGTCACCATCTCTTTCTTGATTCAATACCACACTCCTGCCTTCTTCAGCACTCATGCCTAGCTGTCACAGATCTTCTCTTACACAATCCATCCACCTCTGCTGGATGCCCTCATTTACTCTTACCTTCTTCCTGTCTGTCCCAAATTTTCTTCACCAGATTGTCTTCTGCTTTTCTGCACATGTGTCTGAACCACCATTATCATACCTGCCAACCTTTTAGTGCAAAAAATGTGGACAAAGCCTGACAGAATGGGGCTACAAAGACCCAAAAATAGGGACAGATTTTAAATATTGCTCTTATAAACTTAGAAAGTTGCTAGATTAACATGATTTGTCTTACCATCCATTTTTCTGAAGGATATTAATTCTGAAACACAAATGTATATCATTATTTAATGAGTTCAGTCCTCAGATCATCCCAGTGATTTGCCAGAAAATCACAAATTTTATCAGGAACAGACTAAAAATATGAGGCAAAAATCTGGACATTCTGCAAAAACAGTTGAGAGGTATGATCATAATCTGTTCTCTTTGATCTTTTCCGCAGTTAGAGCTACATTGGCTTCTGCTCTTATGTCCTCATTTCTTTGTCCCACAGTGTGCATCCTACCACCCTTCTCAGGCACTTCATTTCCATCACCTCTAGCTTCTTCAGTTGTTCTGCCTTTACTGCCCAGGTTTCTGTACCATACAGTAGTACTGGTAGCACCACTGTCATGCACACCTTAATTTTCAGCTTTTCTTTGATATTCTTCCATCATAGACTACACATGAGTCTCTATGCTAGTTGGCTGCAGCCCCTCTGATTCTAGCTTTGACCTCTTCATTCAGTCTTCTCTTCTCCTCAACCACCCTTCCCAGATACTTGCACCTTTTAACCTGTTCCACTAGCTTCCCTTCTAGGTCAGTTCTCAGCTTCTCTGATTTCCCCTGTTTGCTGCCATTACCACTGCCTTATGTGTACTTAGATGTTCATCGTGTTTCACTGTTGCAGTCATTACACTTGGGTTATCCTGCTGGCAGTCGACCTGCACTCGGCCCGAGTTCCAAAGTCTTGGTCCGGCGTCAGTTGCTGTCGCATCTTCCCTGACGTCAGTGTGCCAGGGGTATAAAAGTTGCAACCGATGCCATTTTCTTCAGTCTTTCTTGCCACGCAGTGCCTGAAGCAAAAGCAGTTCGCAAGTGCCGGTCAACCGACTCCTGAGATTTTCAAAATTGAGTTTCAGAACCGAAGTCTTCAATAAAGCTAAGTACCCCATTGGGGAAACTTTTTCTTTCTCCAAACCGATGTCAGTAAAAGTTAATAATTGTATTTCTTGTGGGAAGCAAATACCTCATAAGGACTTTCACTCTTACTGTATTCCTTGCCTAGGCCCTGACCACGACGTTACCAGTTGTTGGTTTTGTGGTAGATTCAATAAACGCACTATTAAACATCGGTTTGATTTTGCATTACATTATTTTGGCTGAATTTTTAATTACATAATGCCGTCGGAACAACCAACGACCGGAATTTATAAAAAATGCAAAGACAAAGAAAAGGACAGGCATCCGAGGTCCAAAACCGATGACGAAGCCTCTTCAAGGCCAGTCGCCAGTTCACCGGTTCTCAGTGAGGCACTTTCGCAGCCCCTGACACCCGCTACCTCAGAGCCACAGGCCTTAACTGACAGCCACGTGGAGACACCGAGGCCTGTGGAAACTCAAGGTATTGGGCCTACGGAAACTATTTCCTCAGATGGGTCCAGAGCCGCTGAGCAGGCATCAGCTTCTGAGGGTGTTTTCAGACCTTCACAGCTTACAATTAAGTCCACTACAGCAGCCAAGGCAAAGTCAAAAACACCGTTAAAGACAGGGAAACAAGTACAGCATTCTCCAGAACAGTCATCCATGCCAAAGAAACAGATGCTTAAAATGGCCGAAGGCATAATTACTTTAATCAGGGGTTCCCATCCCCCTCCTGACAAAAGGCCTAGGCAAGACACTAACTATGATTCCTCTGACCAGGTTTCCATTTCCTCTGATTCCTCTTCTGATCAGGGATATTCTCTCCCTCCCTATGAGGACTCTGATGCAGAAGAGTCTATACCTTCAGCCTCTCCGCCTGAGGATTATTCTTTTGGGGAACCCTGCACACCATGAGGGAGCATTTCCATTGGGAGAGCCAGGATTATTCAGAATCCAAGAAAAGGCTCAGAGACTTCTTTTATTGCCTCTGCACAGGCCCCTAGCTATCCCCTCTGTGCTTGATATTGTTGATGATGTTTTCTCTGAATCCAGTCTTTCTCCTGATTCTTTACCCCCTGCACCAGTCAAGCCAGACAGGTACTACAGGGTCCCTGACTCTCATAAATTTCTTTACAAAAACCCCGCTGCAGGCCCAGAAACAATTTCTCAAGGTCCTAAAGGGGTTATGGCTTCCACTGCTAAAAATTCTGTCCCCTCGGATAGGGATTCCAGATCCCTGGACAGATGGGGGAAAAAAGTTTACACTTCTGCTACTTTAGCTGTAAGGGCTTTAAATTGCCAGTTCCACCTGCTTAAATATCAACAGTACCTCATGTCATTGTTAAAACAGAAAATGTTTTCAAATTCAGAAAGTCCTGACAGTAAGGAAACGCAGGATTTATTGCATGCAGTTGAACAAGTGGGAAAGCATACTCTGCAATGTGGTTTTGATTCATTAGAGGCTTCTTGTAGAGCCATAGTTACAGGCTCTGTTATTCGAAGGCATGCTTGGTTGAAGGAACAAAGTTTACCTGGCCATGTTAAAGTAAAATTATTGGATGCTCCACTACAGCATGATACTTTGTTTGGTGTTAAGGCAGAAGAGGTGTTAAAGAAAATGGAGGATAAAGCAAAATCAATGCAGACAGTGAAGGATTTCTTACAGGTTCAACCACCTAGATTTAGCAGAAACTGTCCTTCAAAAAATTGGTCTTTTCCAGTGTCAGACAGACCACAAAGAGGCAGCTACAGATGCCCAAGAGGCAGATCTCAGCCCCAAGGCTCCTATAGACTTAAACAATGGGGTGCTTTGGCCCCCAAAGGAGGGGAAGACCAATTACAACCTTACAGGAAATAGTCCCAATGACTTTCCTCTACAAATGCCAAGCACTTACCTTTTGGCAGCACCCCTTGGGGGAAAGCTAGCACTTTTGTAAAAAAAAATTGGCACATGATCACCCAGGACCAATGGGTGCTGAATATTGTTTCTCAGGGTTACAGGTTCCACTTCCACACACTTCCAAAATCAAAAGGTATGTCAGACCTGCCACAAAATCAATGGGCAGAGGCGCAAAAACAGATTGCTGCTCTTATGGACATGGGAGCTATTCAAAGAGTTCCACAACAAGAACAGGGACAAGGATTTTACTCAAGACTTTTCTTAGTACCCAGAAAGAACAAAGCCTGGAGACCAATACTTGACCTGTCAATCCTAAATACTTTCCTGGATGTTCCAAAATTCAAAATGTTAACACTTCAGCAACTTCTGCACATGCTGGGCAAGAAGGCTTGGCTAGTTACTTTGGACCTCAAGGAGGCATACCTGCATGTCCCCATCAGACAATCATGCAGAAGATACCTCCGATTCATAGCAGGCTCAATGCATTACCAATTCTCTGCACTGCCCTTTGGCTTATCTACTGCACCCAGGGTCTTCACAAAATGCCTGGCACCAGTAATTGCATTTTGCAGACAAAAAGGAATTCAAATATATCCCTACTTGGACGACTGCCTTATTCAAGCAGAGAGCAAGGACATTCTTCTAAAGCATCTGGAATTTGTAAAAAGATTACTAATTTGCCTAGGGTACACAGTAAATGAAAAGAAATCAAAACTAATGCCCTCTCAAGAGATAATATTCCTGGGTGCAAGCTTAAATACAACTGCCCAGATGGCTTATCTCATGCCAGACAAGCAAAGGCAACTGACTCATTACTTTCAAATGATGGCAACAAAAACCCAGCTCCCTGCAAGAAAAATTCTGCAGGCCCTGGGCTTCATGGCATCCTGCATTCTACTAATTCCATATGCAAAACTGCATATGAGGAAACTACAATGGTATCTAAAAAGTGTTTGGACTCAGCATTGTCACAGCCTGGAGACAATCATAACTTTAATTCCCTACCTACAACAGGAGTTTCGATGGTGGTCCCAGGCCTGTCACCACAACAAGGGACAACCTTACACCTTACCCACAGCCAGGCAGACAATAACAACGGATGCATCGGATTATGCCTGGGGGGGTACATATGGCAGGAAAATGTATTCAGGGCACGTAGCCCAAGGAACAAATGCATCTTCACATCAATCAAAAAGAGATACTAGCTGTACAGAATGCCCTGACAGCTTTCAAGGACCTACTACATCCAGGACAACTATTAATAAAGATGGACAATACCACAGTTAAGTGGTACATAAACAAGCAAGGGGGCACACATTTCTACCCCCTATGCAGGCAAGCCATGACTTTGTGGAACACAGCACTGACCTATCAAGTACATCTGCAGGCACAATTCCTGCCAGGAACAAAAAATACACTGGCAGATGAACTAAGCAGAAATCTCATGGATCCTCATGAATGGAAACTAAATCCACAGGTGTTCAGCATGATGATGAGGAAATGGGGACGCCCAGACATAGATCTTTTTGCCTCCCCTCACAATTGCCAAATACAGAAATTCTGCACAAGAACTTATCACTCTCAAGCATGGAAAGTGGATGCTCTATCATTCAGCTGAAAAGGCCTGACAGTCTATGCCTTCCCTCCGATGCCTCTTCTTACCAAGGTGCTCCTAAAAGTCAGACAAGAAAGGCCAAAAATGATCCTGATTGCCCCAGACTGGCCATGCCAGCACTGGTACCCAATCCTAAAGAGCTTGTCTCAAGGCCCAGCTTGGCCTCTACTTCAAATTCCTCATCTTCTGACACAACAAAACAATTAGATTCTGCACAGTCAACTCAGAACCTTAAATCTGGCAGCATGGCAGATAAGGTAGCCACTCAGACTGCAGCTGTCTCTAAAGTGGTTATTGATGTCATTTTAGAAGCCAGGAGACCCAGCACTAGGAAATCTTATGCAGAAAAATGGAAGAGATTCTGTGCTTGGAACCAGGCACAAGGGCTCGAGCCACTTAATATACCTCAGATTTTACAATACCTAACTGAAATGCTGGACAAAGGCCTATCTTTCTCATCAATTAAAATCCATGTATCTGCCATTTCAGCTCATTACAATACGGAACCTCCTATTTTTTCACATCCTCTACTACGACAGTACCTCAGTGTGGCAAAAAATATAAGACCCCCAAGGAGAGCACCAGTACCAACTTGGGATCTCAATTTTGTTTTAAAAAAACTCACACTGCCTCCTTTTGAACCAGCCAGCACAGCTGATCTAAAATTCTTATCATGGAAAACTGCTCAGCTCCTAGCAATAACTTCAGCAAGAAGAGTCTCAGAGTTACAGACATTAATGGCTGTGGAACCTTTCATCATTTTTCATCAGGACAGGGTCTCTCTTAGGACAAACCCAACATTCATGCCAAAAGTGGTCTCCAATGTGGCCTTGAACCAAACCATTCATTTGCCTACTCTCTACCCAAATCCCCAGAATAAAGGGGAGAGACTACTGCACGCTTTGGATATACACAGACAACTATGACTCTACTTGGACAAAACAAAAGCTTTCAGAAAAACTGAGCAACTGTTTGTAGCCTATGTTGCAGGATCACAAGGAAAGCCTATTACAAAGCAGACAATTTCAAAATGGATAGGCCACTGCATCCGCTTCTGTTATGCACAACATGGCAAATCAGTGCCTAAGGGCATTTGGCCTCATTCTACCAGAGCAGCAGCCACTTCAGCAGCTTTTCTCAGAGGAGTACCAACCAAAGACATTTTAGAAGCTGCAACATGGAGCTCAGTGCACACTTTCACCAAGCACTACCACTTTCCTCTCTACTCTAAATCCAGAGTAGGCTTTGCCATTGCAGTTCTGCAGGGCCTGGTAGCCTCTCCAAATCCAATTTACACCCAGCCACCCAACCTCAGCTTTGGGATCCTACCCAAGTGTAATGACTACAACAGTGAAACACGATGAACATAGTACAGTTGTGTACCTACCATAAATGTAGATGTTCGAGTGTATTCACTGTTGCAGTCCAGGTTCCCCCCCACACCATCCCCCTTTTCATTGCTGGGACTTTTCTGTACTTCTCAACTCTATACAACCTATGTGGTGTATTTGCTTGTAGATGAAGGGAATGTTTATAGTAATATATGCATATTTTTTGGCATATTTTTATCTTTCCAGCCTTCCTGTCAGGGGGCACCTGACATCTGGGGCAAGAAAAACTGAAGAAAATGGCATTGGTTGAAACTTTTATTCCCCTGGCGCACTGACATTAGGGAAGATGCGACAGCAACCAATGCTGGACCAAGACTTTGGAACTCGGGCCGACTGCAGGTCACCTGCCAGCAAGATAACCCAAGTGTAATGACTGCAACAGTGAATACACCCGAACATCTACATTTATGGTAGGTACACAACTGTACTTTTCTTCCCATGTGCCTTCAGTTTTGGATTCCATTTCCCTATCCTTTGCTGAAGTTCTTGCTCAGAGTCTAGCTGTAATGCAGTATTGTCTGCATACAGCAACTTTGTTGATCTGTCCCTTCCAACCTGTTTGCTAATGTAGTCCATCACCAGTATGAACAGCAGTGGACTCAGAGCTGAAACCTGGTGCAGTCACTCTCACTGGGAACCCCTCTGTGAGACTGAACACTGTTCGTACTTGAGTCATTTGGTCCTTGTACATAGCCTGTACTAATTCTACCAATGTTTCTGGGACTTCAAATCACTTCAGTACTGCCCAAATCAGCTTTCTTGAGACCTTGTCATATGCTTTCTCCAAGTCTAGGAATGCCTAGTTGGACTCCCTCCTCATCTCTAGCTTCTTTTCAAGTATATGTCTCAATGCAAACATCGGGTCAATTGTGCAGCATCCTGATCTGAATCCAAACTTCTCATCTTATATTCTACTACTCTGTGCATCTGTTTATCAATCATCCTCTCCAGAACTTTCATGCAATGTGATAGGAGTTTGATGCCTCTGTCCTGCCCACAGTTGTGGATGTCCCCTTTGTTCTTGTACACTGACATGAAAATGCGTATTCTCCATCATCTGAGATACGCCTTTCTCTCCACACTGCTATTAGTACCCTCGGGAGCAATTTCCTCCCTTATCTCACCCAGCATCTTTATCATATCTGCTGTGACCTTATCTGAGCCTGGTGCTTTCCCTGACTTTATCTTCCTTAGTGTTGCTCTTACTTCTTTTATGGTGGGCTCCTCTTCTTCTCTCGTTTTAGGCTGTTTCTGGGGCAGTACAGCTGGGGTTTTCTTCATTCAAAAGCTGCTGGAAATACTCCTTCCAGCTATCTGCCTTTGATATCCTATGGACTGGTGAGCAGGTTGTTGTGGCATCCCTTATGAAGAGTATCTGACTATCTACTTTATCTTTCATAGGTTAATAGGTTCATAGGTAAATATTAGGCTATCTGCCTGAGGGCATCTATAAGCCTGGCCATAATGTGTTGGCTTTTGCTGCTCCCTTAGATTAGTTCCATGTGCCTCTGTCCAGCAGAGCCACTGCAGTGATCCCCGGGGTAAATTTTCTGTTTCCCATCCACTCGTCAAGGTTTCTCTTGAAGAGTGTTAGTGCATGGCTCTGCCTAATGTAGATTGGAATCCTGTTCCAAAGCACGGGGAGTCTCTGGGACAGGAATCTATCCCTCCAGCACATCCTATTTATTGTTGTGGTGAGGTTTAGATCCCTAGAGCGTGTGGCTCTCGGGGATTTGTTTTTTTAGGTGGAGCATGTCCATCAGTTCTGAGTTGGGCATGGCCTTGTATGTCAGGCAGAGATCACCTCTGAGTAAGCAGTATGCAAACGAGTACGGCTGGAGTTTTTCAGTCGAGCTGCATAGGACATCTGGGGTGTTGTACTCTATGATGGGTCTGATGAGTGATGAGTAGAGGGGCACAATAACCTCTTTTGTTCTAGATGCGAACCCTTTTGTGATTAGGTGGGCCACATAGAAGGATTTTCTAACCACCATGGCAATATGATTATCAAGGGAGAGATTACTATCTACTTGGATCCCCAGATCCCTTATTACATTTTCTGTATTTAGGGGACTACCACATATGTGGTAGTTCGCAGGTACTTTGTTTTTTTCCAAAGGGGATGACTATGCCCCTTTTGGCATTTAGGTTGAGGCCATGCTTTTGACACCAGGTATCCGTCTCAGTAGGACCCTTCTGGAGGATGTCTGTATCAGCCAGAGAATCAATTATGGCTCTCAGTTTGCAGTTGTCTACAAACTTGGTTAGCCATAGTCCTCCTGTGCTTGCCTGTACCTTTGAGAAGTATATACTGAACAGGAGGGGTCCCAGGACTGAGCCCTGGGGAACGCCACTTGTAATTGGTTTAGAGTCAGAGCTAGAGCCTGCAACTCTCACCATGTGGGATCTGTCCATGAGCCAAATGACAACCCATCTTGTGACATAGGGGTTTATGTTCAGGCTGGTGAGCTTGTCTATAATACCAGAATGGGGAATTGTGTTGAAAGTCTTTGTGAGGTCTAGGTAGGCTGTGTGGACCTCCTTTCCCTCATTTAAAGCCTTGGTAACTGTCTCAAAGAAGTCCACTAGGTTTAGGAGGCATGATCTGCACTTAACAAAGCCAAACTGGGTAGGTCCATGTTTGGAGGTTCCCAATGTCTCTGTTAATGAGTTCCATGATGATGCGCTCCATAGCCTTGCAAACCAGGCTAGTCAGGCTTATAGGGCGATAGTTCCTGGGGTCTGTTGTGGCTCCACCTTTGTGGAGTAGGATAACTGTTGCTGTGTGCCACTCTATGGATACGTAGCCTGTAGAGAGGCTGAGTTTGAACAATGTGTTTAGGTGAGAGGTTAGTTCATTTTGGAGCTCGTGTAAGACACAGCCTGGGACACCGTCCAGTCCCATTGAAGCTGTGTTTTTGGCTTTGGATAGGGCTGTTTTAACCTGTGTGTCAGTGATTGCTGGGGCTCTACATTCTTCTGGTATGGTTATGGGCCCTTTAGGGGGTGAGAGAGGGGTGAAGTTTGCACTAAACCTGTCTGCCAGGATGTTGGCAATATCAGTCGGTTCAGTGTATTTTGTGCCATTCTGCACTAACTCAGAGCAGATCCGAGAGTTTCCACTTAGGTTCTTGACATAGCTGAAGAATGCTTTGTGGTTATCTTTGGAGTCCTTGGCAATTTTTCTTTTGAAGCTAGCCTTGGATGATTTTATGAGGGATTATAGTTTCTTGCTGATACTGATCAGGAATGTCTTTCCTTTTTGGAATTTTACTCTTTTCTGTACTAGTGTCCAACTTCTATTGTATAGCTTGTTTATGGCAGGGGTCCACCAGACTAGTTTTCTTTTCTTGGAGGAGTGAGTCTTGGTTTTGCTTGGGATAGCATGATCCATGCATTCTTGCAGGTGCTCATAGAGTGCCTTTGTAAGGGATTCAGCAGCTTGGACAGTGTTATCCTTTAGCATGGGGGCTGTGAACCTTTCCACCTCGGTCTTAAGTAATGTGAAGTTTGCTTTGAAAAGTTTTTCACAGTGGTTTCTTTGATTGGGGGTGGGGGCGGAATGTGGATATTCAGAGAGATTAGTCTATGGTCTGATCTAACCAGTGAGGGTTTGACCTCTGGTGTAGAACACCGGTCACCCATGTTGGTGATGACCAGGTCCAGTATGTTGTCACCTCTGGTGGGGATGTTGACCAGTTGATCCAGGGCATTTGAGTTTATAAATTCTAGGAGGTATTGGGCAAGAGAGTTAGTACTTGAGTAGTTCTCCCAGTTAATGTTTGGGTAATTGAAATCACTCAATATTAGGGTGTTTAGTAAGACCTTCATATTTTCCAGTGTCTCCAGAAATGCGGAATGGGGGTCCTGGGTCATGGTGGGTGATCTGTAGCAAGCTACAATTTGAATTGCAGTTTTGCCCGTTGTTAGTTGTACATGGATGATCTCTGAGGCATCATGCTGTGCCACTAACCTGGAGGTGTGGGTATCCTTGATGAATATGGATACACCCCCACCTTTTGTGTTTCAGTCTGGGTTCTGTGGCTGAAAAGTATGGTATGAGTTATAGCCTGGCAATGCTAGGGTGCTCTCTGGAGCCTTAAACCAGGTTTCTGTTACTGCACAGATATCAATGTTCTCTGAGTGCCTTGAGTGCATGCATTTTGAGGCTTAGACTTCTGGCGTTGAATAGCATTACTCTCAGTTTTTGGTTACTTGTACTATTTACGGTGGTGGGTTTGTCTTTTGAGCCTTGCCTAAAAAAGGCACTATGGGAGTGGCAAAAGCCTTGGCCAGTATTCAAAAGCTTAAGGGTGACAGGTGCAAGGCATCTGCTGCAAAGCAATGTGGCTTGTCGAGCATGCCATCCCAGGTAGACAGATACTGGATCCCCTTTGAATGACACCAGAAACTTAGGCAATTGTTGAAATTGATCATTTTTTTCTTTATAGTGTAGCATCATTCTTGGTGAGGGCAGGATGCTACTCAGGGCAGGGTCATGCTGGCCTGGGCTACGTGATCAGAGAGCTCTTCCATGTATCTTTTCATGTAGTCCAGGGAGGTACATCTCAGTTCATTCACACCAACATGGACAATGACAGGGTCATATTTGTACTTGTTCTGGATTGACCTGAGTGCTTGTATTATGTGGTGGATCCTGGCACCCAACAGGCAGCTAACTGTAACCTTCTCCTTGTGCAGCCTAGTTAGTGGGACATCAGTGTGCCTGACTATAGAGTCACCTATTACTAATGTGTTGGGTATGTTATTTTGCTTTAAGGGCTGTGATTGTGTGGCACACTGATTATGTGAAGTATGTGTTTCATGGTTTGTGATGGGGTGTGGAGGTTGCTTGGATGTCTGCTTTGGAGGTCTCTGTTGCTTTTTCAGATTTTTTTTAGAGTCTCTGAGTATGTTTTTGTGTATTTATGTGGGTTATTTGCTGGTGTTGGTTTAATAGGTCTATGTGAGACTGGTGGTGTGTTGCAAGTATTTCCCTTCTCCTCTTGACTGTCAGTTCCAGTCTTGAGTTGAGAGAGCTTTGCCTCCAGTTTGGCTGTATAATTGCATCTCTCACATATATTAGTGTTTTGTGGTAGGAGGAGAGGGTTGTCTGTGTACATGAGACAGTTGTAACATTTCCTCAAAATGCCCAGATTCATCAGTTGGACTGGAGAGTACACCTGAAACTGACCTTTGGACACGCCTGAATAGGTTCATAGGTTCATAGGTTGGTACTAGGCTATCGGCCCTAAGGGCTATGCAAGCCTAGCCATAACAATTCCCTAGAATTTTTTTCCCACAATATTTAATTCTCTGGGCCCCTGTCTAGCAGGGCGACTGACATGATCCCCGGGGTGAATTTCCTATCTCCCATCCAATCATCAAGGTTCCTTTTGAAGAGGGCCAATGAGGCACTCTGCTTGACATGTATGGGCAGTCTATTCCAGAGTATGGGGAGTCTCTGGGTCAGGAACCTATCCCTCCAGCATGTTTTGTTCATTGTGATGATAAGGTTTAGATCCCTAGAGTGTGTGGCTCTGAGGGATTGGGATTTCTTTAAGTGGAGCATGTCCAACAGCTTAGAGTTTGACATGGCCTTGTATGTTAAGCAGAGATCGCCTCTGAGTAGACGATATGCCACAGAGTATAGCTGGAGTTTTTTAGACGGTCAGCATATGGCATCTGCTTTAGGCCTGTGATTCTTTTAGTGAGGTATTTCTGTGGCCTTTTCAGCTGTTGCAGATGTCTTGTGAGGTACATACCAAATGGGGCATTATACTCTATAATCGGTCTAATGAGGGATGAGTACAGTGGAACAATGACCTCCTTTTTTCTGAATGAAAATCCCTTAGTGATGAGGTGTGCCACATAGAAGGATTTCCTGACTGTTGTGGCAATGTGGTTATTGAAAGTGAGACCATTGTCCACTTGTGTCCCTAAGTCTCTCATCACACTTTCAATGTTTAGTGTCCTGCCACCTATGTGGTAGTTCATGGGTACATGTTTTTTTCCAAAGGAGAAAACTATACATTTCTTGGCATTAAGTTTGAACCCATGGTTCTGGCACCAGGCATCTGTTTCTGTAAGGCCCTTTTGTAGAATATCCACATAATTTGGGGATTCAATAATGGCTCCCAGTTTGCAGTCATCTGCAAACTTTGTTAGCCAGAGTCCCTTAGTGTTGGCCTGTACTTCAGAGAAGTAGATGCCAAAGAAGAGTGGTCCCAGGTCTGAACCCTGAGGTACTCCACTTGTCACTTGTCTGGAGCTAGATTTGGAGTCGGCTACTTTTACAGTCTGGGTTCTGTCAGTAAGCCAGTTGGCAACCCATTGAGTGACATAGGGATTTATGCCCAGTTTAGTAAGTTTATCTATGATTCCAGAGTGGGGGATGGTGTCGAAGGCTTTGGCGAGGTCCAGATAGGCTGTGTGGACTGCCTTACCCTCGTCCACAGCTCTGGAGACCGATTCAAATAAGTCAATCAGATTCAGGAGACAAGATCAGCCCTTCACAAACCCAAACTGGGTGGGGTTCAGTGTCTGGAGGTTGCCAATGTCTTTGTTTATAAGTTCCATGATAATGCGTTCCATGCCCTTGCAGATCAGGCTTGTCAGACTGATGGGATGGTAGTTCCCGGGATCCAAGGCGGATCCTCCCTTGTGGAGCGGGATAACTGTAGCTGTGTGCCACTCACTGGGCACGAAGCCTGAGGTGAGGCTATGATTAAACATGACACTTAGGTGGGGTGCCAGTTCATTTTATAGTTCATGTAGTACACAGCCTGGGATGTCATCTGGTCCCATGGATGCTGTATTCTTAGCTTTGGAGAGTGCTGTTTCTACCTGTGTGGCTGTGATTATCGGAATTTGGCAATCTTTTGGTACTGAGATGGGCCCTTTAGTGGGTGAGAGGGGAGTGAAGTTGGCACTAAATCGATCTGCCAGGATATTAGCAATATCCTTGGGATCAGTATATTTAATGCCATTCTGTTGTAGCTCAGAGCAGATCTGAGCATTGCCATTTAGATTCTTGACATAATTATAGAATGCCTTGTGGTTGTCTTTGGAATCTTTGGCAATTTTATTTTTGTAACTAGCTTTTGAGGATTTTATGAGGGATCTTAGCGTCTTACTGAGGTTGGTGAGTGAGTTTTTTGCATCCTGGGATTTTCCTCTTTTCTGCAACAGTTTCTTCCTTCTGTTGTATAGTTTGTTTATAGCAGGGGACCACCAGATTGGCTTCCTTTTTTTGGAGTAGAGCATCTTGGTTCTATTTGGGATGGCACGATTCATGCACGAGTGGATGTGCTGGTACAGTGCCTTAGTGTAGGATTCTGCAGTCGAAATTCCAGATCCCGTCTGTGTGGGTGTTGTGAAGTTTGTCACTTCTGACTTCAGTAGCATGAAGTTGGCTTTGGAGAAATTTTTTAAGGAGGTTTCCTTACTGGGGGGTGGGGGTGGGATGTGGATGTCAAGGGTGATTTGCTTATGGTCAGATCTGACCAATGAGGGGGTGACCACTGGTGTGGAGCATCTATCTCCCATGTTGGTAATGACCAGGTCTAGGATATTGGAGCCCCTGGTGGGACAATGGATTAGTTGATCCAGGGCGTTGGAATTTATGAATTCCAAGAACCGTTGGGAAAAGGAGTTGGTACCCGAGTAGTTTTCCCAATTAATGGCAGGGTAGTTAAATCACCCAGTATTAGGGTGTTTGGTTGTATCTTAATATTTTCCAGTATGTTTAGGACGGTGTAGTGAGAATCTTGGGGTATGGTGGGGGATCTGTAGCAAGCTACAATTTGGATTGCAGTCTTACCTAGTGTTAGTTGCACCTGGAGAATTTCAGATGCATTGTGTTGGGCAACTAGCCTGGAGGTTTGAATATCCTTGGTGAATATGGACACTCATCCACCTTTAGTGTTTCGGTCTTGGTTTTGTGGCCGAAAAGTGTGGTAAGAATTGTAGCCTGGTATTGCAGGGGTGCTCTCTGGAGCCTTGAACCTGGTCTCAGTCACTGCAGAGATATTGATGTTCTCCATTTTTAGGAGTGCCTTGAGAGAGTGCATTTTGAGGTTTAGACTTCTAGCATTGAGAAGCATTACCTTCAGATTTTGCATGCTTGTATCTGTTAAGGTGGTGGTTTTATCCTTTGAACCTTGCCTAAAAAAGGCACTATAGGGGTGGCAAGAACTTTAGCCAGTAACCTGAATCCCAGGGGTGACAGGTGCACACCATCTCTGACAAAGCATCATGGTTTGTCGATCCTGTCTTCCCAGGCAGACAAATACTGGATCCCCTTTGAATGACACCAGAAGCTTAGCCAATTGTTGAAGTCAATCATTTTGTCCTTATACTGTGGTATCATTCTGGGCGAAGGCAGGATGCTACTCAGGGCTAGGGTCATACCTGCCTGGGTCACATGATCCAAGAGCTCTTCCATGTCTCTTTTCATGTAGTCCAGGGAGGTACGTCTCAAGTCATTTACTCCAGCATGGACAATGACAGAGTCATATTTGTACTTGTTGTGGAGTGACTTGAGTGCATGCGTTATGTGGCGGATCCTGGCACCCGACAGGCAGCTGACTATAATTTTCTCCTTGTTCAGCCTGGTGAGTGGGACATCAGTGTGCTTGACTATAGAGTCACCTATGACTAAAGTGTTGGATACATTGTCTTGTCTTAGGGGCTGTTGTTGGGTAACACACTGGTGTTGTGAGCTATGTGTCACTTTGGTTGTGACTGGTGTTTGTTTGCTTTTCGGCTTCGGAGGTCCTTGTTCCTTGGGCAGGTTAATGTTAAGGGTCTCTGCATATGTGGGTTTAGTGTTGCTATGTCTGGGAGTTGATGGTGTGGGTTTTGAAGGGCTATGAGTTGATAGAGGTGTAATGCAGGTGTTAGCCTTCTCCTCTTGACTGTCTAGCACAGTCTTGACCGGAGAGAGCTTTGCTTCCAGTTTGGCTATGTAAGTGCATCTCTCGCAGGTTGTAGTGTTGGGTGGTAGGAGGAGAGGATTGTCTGTGTACATGAGGCAGTTGCCACATTGCCCCAGTATGCCCAGATTCACCAGGTGGACAGGAGAAATCACCGGAAGCTGACCCTTGGACATGCCTGTTTAGGTGCTTTTTTGTAAGGTTTAAGAACTGTTTTCCCTTACCTTTGCAAGGTACTTTGCAATTGTAGGCTGTTTAGTGCCTATGATTAATTTCTCCTTATTGACAAGGAGAGCTGAGTGCTTACATCAGTTTCAGGCTTCCTAGTGCTTTCCAGCAGGTTCTAGAGCAAGTGCTAGTCACAGGGGTTCAGATTTTAGTGCTACTACTGAGAAACCAGCTAGTTTTAAGGGAAATTTTGAAGAGCAGACTTTCTGGCACCTGGAATACTTTAACTGTAGCCTCGTAGAGCTGCACGATGTGAAAAATGTGCAAACACATGCGTTTTTAAGCCAGAAAGTTGAAAGGGATAGAAATCAGCCCAAAAAGGCTAATAAAATTACAATTTCAGAGCTGGAAACCACTCCTCTAGTGTTAGATAGGCAGTACAATGCTCACCAGTCCCACCGGTAGTCAGTAGGACTTCCCACTGCCACAGCCAGGTCTGGATAGCTCTGAGCACAGAAAATAAAGTCCTGAGACAAGCAAGGCCTGGGATATGGACTGGCTAGAAAAGGTGGGAAATGGGCAAACAAGATAGTATATATTTTTTTTTTTTGTTGTTGAAACAGGTTAAACAATGCAATGATACAGTAAATAAACACAGAAAAGACTAACACAATTGAGTGTGTAGTCCTAAACAGTAAATGCAATTAAAACTCTCCAAAATTAGCAATTTAAAACTTTTTAAATGAAGCAAGGCAAGTGCACAACTGTAAAACGATTTAAGTGGCAGTAATACAGCAGAATAAGTAGCTAGTCTACATATACAGAGAAGTCTATATATATATATATATATATATATATATATATATATATATATATATATATATACAGAAAAGCAGCTAAAACACACAGACACTTCAGATGCAGTGCAACCTAGAGCACTTGAGTTGTAGCAATATTAAGGCAATTACAGTTATAATAAATGCTCTACAATATACTCTATATTTCCAAAATGTTTGAGAAGCACAGTCAGAACATAAGGAAATTCAGGCAAAAAATTTTATTTATTTTTTTTTTTGAAAGGGAAAAAGGAGAAACAGAAGGCCTTATCAAATGTTCTCCCTGTGTTAGGTAGAATGAGCTAATGACACTAGACTGGGTGGAGTGTCCCAGATCGGATTTACAGTAGGGGCAGGCAACTGCAAAACCACCAAGTATAACACAAGACACCAACAGGAAGGGTGGGTGGGGACACTAAAGCTATTAACCTACAAAGCACTAGAGAAAGCCACAAAATGAAAGTTTTTAAGCAGATAAAGATTTGTAAAGATACAGAATGATTTTAACTGCAAACAAATCAGTTACTCATGCAGATTACAATAAAAGTGCTATATATAAATTGCTAGAAACAATAAACTGTATAAATAATCGAAAAAAACAGGATACTTATATATCTTAGCTAAGAGTTGGAGTCAACACCTCTCATCCATTCTGCTCAGTGTGTATAGACAGAAACTCTCTCAAAGTTAGGGCTAAAATATCAGAAGAACAACTTTTTTTTTTTTTTTTACAAAAACACAAAAGAACCTGCCCCCACTAGCCTGCAGCCAATTAATACAATCTAGCCAAGGTAAAGAAAGGCTTCAGCTAATTCAAGATGGCCTGTTCATGTGCTTTGAGCAATCACTGTATAAATATACAAGCCCAGAGCCAACAATTCTGAACTAGGACAAATACTAAAGCTATTAGCCTACAAAGCACTAGAGAAAGCCACAAAATGAAAGTTTTTAAACAGATAAAGATTTGTAAAGATGCAGAATGCTTTTAACTGCAAACAAATCAGTTACCCGTGCATATTACAATAAAGGTGCTATATATAAATTGCTAGAAACAATAAACTGTATAAATAATAATAAAAAAAAAAACAGGATACTTATATATTTCAGCTAAGAGTTGGAGTCAACACTTACTTATTGGCTGGTAGGGACAAATAGAGAGCCTTTTCCTTCTGGATAGTATAAGGGGGTCTAGTGCTAGGGTTAATTAGTTCTTGCTATGATTTTTGAGCAAGTGCTGGGCTGTGAAATGAATGGTTTGAGTGCTTAAGTTGAAAGCTTGTCTAGTTCCAAGGGAAAAATTGAAGAGTACACTTTGTGAAGCCGGGAATAGTTTAATTCTTGCTAACTGGCACTGCCCGGTGTACAAAACCGCACAAATGCAGTTTTTATAGCTGGGAAATGAAAGAGATAGAAATTAGCCCAAAATGGCCAATAAACGACTAACTTCTGGGCTGAAACCACTCCTCCAGGGACAGATAGGCTGCTAAAAGCTCTGAATTCAGCAATAACCTGAAAACTGGACTATAGTAGTTCAGAAAGGTGCAAAACAAGTATTTATTTTCAGAAAATAAAGCAGATACAATAAAAAAAACACTTTAAATGCACAGAAATGGCTATCGCACTTTAGTGTGTAGCCTACAACAGTGAAACAGATTATTTAAACACAAAAATGACTTAGTTCAAGTGCAGGCAGCAAATAAGTACAATATGTAACAGAAACAAGCTTTTTAAATCACAGAAATGCTAAAAAATTGGAGTTTTAGGTGGAATTAGTTAAAGACAGCAAGAAAATGCAGAAAAGTGATACTTAATCACTCCAAGGTCTCTCTTTTGTCTCTCTGCTGCTGTAGAACTCTGCAAGACACCTGGCAGGCACTTGCTGAACTGAATACAAGCGCAAAAAAAATGCGCAAATGTGGTATTTATAACAGGGAAATGAAAGAGATAGAAATTAGCCCAAAATGGCGAATAAACTACTAACTGCTGGGCTACAGCAAACAAGACGCACACATTTCAGAAAGAAACAGTTTAAATAAGCAGGCCTTTGCCTTGCAACCTGATATAGTTTCTTTGTGCCCCTTACTGAGTCACTTTCCAGAAGTTGGTAGAGTGCCCCAAATCCCCTATTCTTTGTGATTGCAACTTCTTTCTTAGCTTCTTTGTTAGCCAACCAGTACTTCCTAGCCTGGTCATTCTATCTCCCACTTCTTCCCACACTCCTTCTTTCTTTTGATGACTTTTAGGACTTCTGCATTCCACCACCAGCTTTCCTTATGTACCTTATTTCCATACCTGGCTCAGCCACATATCTTTTCTGTAGTCCTAGCGCATGCGGCTTTTAGGCGCTACCATTCTTCTCTGACTCCACCTATTTCCTCCTCTTCTTGGGGTACTAGAGCCCTGAGTAATTCCTTGAACTGTTGTACTTTCTCTCCAGTCAACTTCCAGGTCTTCAGCCTGCTCTCTGTTGACCTTAGAGCCTTCTCTGGCCACTGCTTGCAGCTGATTGTGGCAACTAGTGGTTTATGCTGTGGGACAACTGTTTCACTGGCGGTGACTTTGCAATCATGGATTCTACCCAGTGCCTTTTCCTTACTAGGAGGAAGTTTACCTAAGTTGCATGTTGGCTACTCTTGTATGTGAGCTTGTGACTGTCTATCTTTTACTATCAAGCCAATTGCCAGACAGAAGTCTAGATTGACTTCTTCTTTATTCCTGTTGCCCCACCATGTAGACCCAGGCAGTCCTCATATCCTGTTCTGTCTGTTCTGATATGTGCATTCAAGTCACCCATTATCACACCAATTCATGTTGTCCTGCTTTATCTAGTAGGTCCTGCAACTGCTGTCTGAATGCACTCTTTTCTTCACTATCACAACCTGCTGTGGGGCTGAGATTATGAATACTGCCCTATCATTACACCGGAGTCTGATTGCCATGAGTCTGTCTTTAATTCTGATGATATCCATCATTTCTTTGTCCTGCATGCATGGGATCCAAAGCCAAGTGGCTTTGCTGCACTGCCCTTCCATTTCATCTCTTGGATACATAGGATGTCCAGCCTCCTCCATATCATCATGTCATCCACTTCCAAGCTGCATCCTGTCAGTGAACCTACATTAAGTGTAGTAATTCTCAGTTCATGTTTGGCAGGTTGATTGGTTTTACATCCAGATTTTGCTCAACAAAGCCATCCCAGGTAATCCAAGCTGGGCAACTAGACACTGGGCAGCCAGTAGATTATTGACCCAGGGCTCCTGGGCTTTATGGCAGGCAGACACTGGCCAATAGTGGCACATATACCCCCAAGGGTCCCTGGCATGGGTCAGAGTAGGCCAGGTCCTCAACCCATTTATCACCAGTAACTACCCATGCCCATTTTTGGCGACATTAGTCAACATGACCGAATCACCTAGAGCCAAATTTTACACCGTTGAGTGGCTAGACCTGCCAAGGTGTGCAGTCTGTGATCTGTGTCTTGAGGATACTGTGCACCGCAGTTGATGCCCAAAGCAATCTGTCTGTACAACTCTTCTCCCTGTAGGGGATCATGTAGAGTTTGTGCTTAAGCCCACAGCTTCACTCATTGGTGAGTTTGAGATGGAAACACTCAGCATGTTTTTTTGGACATGGGAGAAACCCCATGGAGACACAAGGAGAACATGCAAACTCAAAACAGGTATTGGTACGAGTTTAGGATTAAACCTTGCACCTTGTGCTTGGGAGGTGAAGACCTTAACCACTAAGCCATCTGGTTTGACAGTATCTATGTATAACCAGGGAAAAATTGTATTTCCCATTCAATGGCAAAAAGAGTGAAAATTATTTTGGCTCCTCTAAAGTTTTGCTGTCTGTCACAAGGCACATCAGAAAACAGTCATACTATAATAATGAAGTGACATTTGTAGTTAAACTGTAACATTCTCCAGGGGTCATTGTAATCCTGATGTGATGTGTGCATTGTCAGTAAATTGGGTAGAGAGTGTTGATTCACTGATTGCCAAAGTCTGTTTACTTACTGTTACACCACTTCCTTTCCACTGTGTGCTTTATGAACTATATCCTAAGCAGTTCTGTGGAGTCCCTTGGTAATACACAGGTCACAAGAATAACAGGCAGGCAAGGTTGAGAACTCAATGTGACATGTTTTCTACATTTGCATAATGTTGTTTTAAACTTTCATTACAGTCTGAAGTGCTAAGGAGAATAAGACTAAGAAAGTGTTGTTTTCAGATACCTTCTGGCCTTCTATTTTTACTTGCTCTCACTCTGTATATGTTCTTTGATTCTCTTATCTGTATAAAAACAGATTTAGTAGCTCCCCTGGATGATTCACTGCTATGGAGAGTATAACTATGAATGGCATGGGTTACAATCCATTGAAGTTTACCTTTGCATGTCACCCACCTCAGTCCTGCGCCAGCATTCTTGACACGCCTTTATTATTTTCTTTTTGACCATTCTTTTTAAATGTGAGGATTTTGATGCTGCTTTCACTGTGTTCATCTCTGGCTTCACATGATATTGATGTGAACTTGAGCTTTTCAGTTAGTTAAGCAGAAGTTCTAATCCAGCAGGGCATACCTTGTATCAGTGTTCAAAAAACTGCACATCTCAAACATACATGGCCAAAAATGGTTATTAAATGAAAATCCTCTTCTCTGTGGGCATACATTTCTCAGCATGGGAACCATAAATGATCCACCATCACTTAGCCAGACAGAGGTTGAAATCCGTTGAGTTTTAACTTGTAACAGTGTGGGAAATAATCCATACCTTGCAGTGAGCATTTAAAATACAAATATAGATTCACATATTAGGCTAGCTACCCTTGTAGGCCATTTTAAGCTTAGCCACCATACCTCTCAACCCAGAAACATCAAAAATCTGGACAAAGCCCAAGAAAAATAGGTACAAATCTGTACGCTGATCAACATAAAATGTGCATACATAATTAAGTAACCCCACCTACTCCAATGGAATTGTGGGATACCAACATTCAAATGGAAACTGAAGAACAGGCAAGTAAAATATGGCACCAGAGTCCCCCTGCAGCCATTCCAATGTCCCACTACCTGGCTATTTCACCCCATTTACCATAAACACTAATGTGTGCATACTGCTTTACTTCTACAATTATTTCAATTTTATTTTTACATTTTATAGCACAAGGCACAAAAACACTAATAGTTATCTACTAAACAAAGCAACACTGTCTCACAATAAAAATAGACTTGGCAGTAAAACTTTTCTGCCCTTGAAACTCACATTCATTGAAACAGCATTGAAACCTAAACACCACATCCAAAGAAAATGCATCTGACCAGTGGTGGATAAACATTACCTTTGGGCTGCTTTAAAATCATAGGCCCCTGGCTTGCACACAAAATAAAAAAAACATACATGCATTCTTTGATACATCTTTCTGACTTTATTAAATGATATTCCTTGTATAAGACAGCACACTTGTTAGACTTAAGTTAGAGTGCATGTTAAAATGTATTGTTTGAAGATTTTTCCAGTAGGTATTAGGCAATGAAACAAAATGCATGAACCAATAATGACAAAACTGCACAATTCAGAACTTATAAGTTTGGAAAGTTGCTACAATAAAATGTTGTGCTATCACCATGCATTTCACTGGTAAGCTTTGACCCCAGGATCCTGCGCACTATAGTCAGAACAACATACCACTATGCCAAATCAGCAGCTTCCTGAAAGACATGCAGACTGAAAATTAAATGGCTATCATTTAGTGAATTCAGTTTTCACCTCTCACCACCATAGCTCTCAACCTCTTAGCACAAAAAGCCTGGACAAAGCCAATAATGGAGGAAAGCTTCTGTTACTTAAATAGTAAGACAAGGGATGTCAACATTTTAGAAGATAGTGGCTATAATTTTACCTGAAGCGTGATGAAGTAATTGCCCTATAAATGTATGCAATATCTTTAGTTGAGTAGGGTCTTTCATTTTCTGCCAGAGACAACTCAGAGCAATTTTATCCAGGTGCAGTTTTTAAATTCAGGCAACCACAGTATATCTCATCAACAGACAGACAGCACCAGCCACTAGAGCAACACTCAACACCCATATACACTGTATTCCTTTATGTTTAAGAAAACAGCACCAGCCACTAAAGCAACACTCAACACCCGCATACACTGTATTCCTTTATGGTTAAGGAAACTGCACCAGCCACTAGAGCAACACTCAACACCTATATACACTGTATTCCTTTATGTTTAAGAAAGAGCACCAGCCACTAGAGCAACACTCAACACCCTTATACACTGTATTCCTTTATGTTTAAGAAAAACGGCACCAGCCACTAGAGCAACACTCAACACCCTTATACAGTGTATTCCTTTATGTTTAAGAAAGAGCACCAGCCACTAGAGCAACACTCAACACCCGTATACACTGTATTCCTTTATGTTTAAGAAAGAGCACCAGCCACTAGAACAACACTCAACACCAGTATACACTGTATTCCTTTATGTTTAAGAAAGAGCACCAGCCACTAGAGCAACACTCAACACCCGTATACATTGTATTCCTTTATGTTTAAGAAAACAGCACCAGCCACTAGAGCAACACTCAACACCCTTATACACTGTATTCCTTTATGTTTAAGAAAACAGCACCAGCCACTAAAGCAACACTCAACACCCGCATACACTGTATTCCTTTATGTTTAAGAAAACAGCACCAGCCGTTAGAGCAACACTCAACACCCGTATACACTGTATTCCTTTATGTTTAAGAAAACAGCACCAGCCACTAGAGCAACACTCAACACCCATATACACTGTATTCCTTTATGTTTAAGAAAACAGCACCAGCCACTAGAGCAACACTCAACACCCTTATACACTGTATTCCTTTATGTTTAAGAAAGAGCACCAGCCACTAGAACAACACTCAACACCCTTATACACTGTATTCCTTTATGTTTAAGAAAACAGCACCAGCCACTAGAGCAACACTCAACACCCTTATACACTGTATTCCTTTATGTTTAAGAAAACAGCACCAGCCACTAGAGCAACACTCAACACCCGTATACACTGTATTCCTTTATGTTTAAGAAAACAGCACCAACCACTAGGGCAACACTCAATACCCTTATACACTGTATTCCTTTATGTTTAAGAAAGAGCACCAGCCACTAGAGCAACACTCAACACCCTTATACACTGCATTCCTTTATGTTTAAGAAAACAGCGCCAGCCACTAGAGCAACACTCAACACCCGTATACACTGTATTCCTTTATGTTTAAGAAAGAGCACCAGCCACTAGAGCAACACTCAACACCCGTATACACTGTATTCCTTTATGTTTAAGAAAGAGCACCAGCCACTAGAGCAACACTCAACACCCTTTTACATTGTATTCCTTTATGTTTAAGAAAACAGCACCAGCCACTAGAGCAACACTCAACACCCGTATACACTGTATTCCTTTATGTTTAAGAAATCAGCACCAGCCACTAGAGCAACACTCAACACCCTTATACACTGTATTCCTTTATGTTTAAGAAAACAGCACCAGCCACTAGAGCAACACTCAACACCCTTATACACTGTATTCCTTTATGTTTAAGAAAACAGCACCAGCCACTACAGCAACACTCAACACCATTATACACTGTATTCCTTTATGGTTAAGAAAGAGCACCAGCCACTAGAGCAACACTCAACACCCGTATTCACTGTATTCCTTTATGGTTAAGGAAACATCACCAGCCACTAGAGCAACACTCAACACCCGTATACACTGTATTCCTTTATGTTTAAGAAAGAGCACCAGCCACTAGAGCAACACTTAACACCCTTATACACTGTATTCCTTTATGTTTAAGAAAGAGCACCAGCCACTAGAGCAACACTCAACACCCTTATACACTGTATTCCTTTATGTTTAAGAAAGAGCACCAGCCACTAGAGCAACACTCAACACCCTTATACACTGTATTCCTTTATGGTTAAGGAAACAGCACCAGCCACTAGAGCAACACTCAACACCCGTATACACTGTATTCCTTTATGTTTAAGAAAACAGCACCAGCCACTAGAGCAACACTCAACACCCTCATACACTGTATTCCTTTATGTTTAAGAAAGAGCACCAGCCACTAGAGCAACACTCAACACCCGTATACACTGTATTCCTTTATGTTTAAGAAATCAGCACCAGCCACTAGAGCAACACTCAACACCCTTATACACTGTATTCCTTTATGTTTAAGAAAACAGCACCAGCCACTAGAGCAACACTCAACACCCTTATACACTGTATTCCTTTATGGTTAAGGAAACAGCACCAGCCACTAGAGCAACACTCAACACCCTTATACCCTGTATTCCTTTATGTTTAAGAAAACAGCACCAGCCACTAGAGCAGCACTCAACACCCGTATACACTGTATTCCTTTATGTTTAAGAAAGAGCAGCAGCCACTAGAGCAACACTCAACACCCTTATACACTGTATTTCTTTATGTTTAAGAAAGAGCACCAGCCACTAGAGCAACACTCAACACCGTTATACACTGTATTCCTTTATGTTTAAGAAAACAGCACCAGCCACTAGAGCAACACTCAGCACCCTTATACACTGTATTCCTTTATGTTTAAGAAAGAGCACCAGCCACTAGAGCAACACTCAACACCCTTATACACTGTATTCCTTTATGTTTAAGAAAACAGCACCAGCCGCTAGAGCAACACTCAACACCCTTATACACTGTATTCCTTTATGTTTAAGAAAACAGCACCAGCCACTAGAGCAACACTCAACACCCTTATACACTGTATTCCTTTATGTTTAAGAAAACAGCACCAGCAACTAGAGCAACACTCAACACCCTTATACACTGTGTTCCTTTATGTTTAAGAAAACAGCACCAGCTGCTAGAGCAACACTCAACACCCTTATACACTGTATTCCTTTATGTTTAAGAAAACAGCACCAGCCACTAGAGCAACACTCAGCACCCTTATACACTGTATTCCTTTATGTTTAAGAAAACAGCACCAGCCACTAGAACAACACTCAACACCCGTATACACTGTATTCCTTTATGTTTAAGAAAGAGCAGCATCCATTAGAGCAACACTCAACACCCTTATACACTGTATTCCTTTATGTTTAAGAAAGAGCACCAGCCACTAGAGCAACACTCAACACCCTTATACACTGTATTCCTTTATGTTTAAGAAAATAGCACCAGCCACTAGAGCAACAATCAGCACCTGTATACACTGTATTCCTTTATGTTTAAGAAAGAGCACCAGCCACTAGAGCAACACTCAACACCCATATACACTGTATTCCTTTATGTTTAAGAAAACAGCACCAGCCACTAGAGCAACACTCAACACCATTATACACTGTATTCCTTTATGTTTAAGAAAGAGCACCAGCCACTAGAGCAACACTCAACATCCTTATACACTGTATTCCTTTATGTTTAAGAAAGAGCACCAGCCACTAGAGCAACACTCAACACCCTTATACACTGTATTCCTTTATTGTTAAGGAAACAGCACCAGCCGCTAGAGCAACACTCAACACCCATATACACTGTATTCCTTTATGTTTAAGAAAGAGCACCAGCCACTAGAGTAACACTCAACACCCTTATACACTGTATTCCTTTATGTTTAAGAAAGAGCACCAGCCACTAGAGCAACACTCAACACCCTTATACACTGTATTCCTTTATGTTTAAGAAAGAGCACCAGCCACTAGAGCAACACTCAACACCCTTATACACTGTATTCCTTTATGTTTAAGAAAACAGCACCAGCCACTAGAGCAACACTCAACACCCGTATACACTGTATTCCGTTATGTTTAAGAAAGAGCACCAGCCACTACAGCAACACTCAACACCCTTATACATTGTATTCCTTTATGTTTAAGAAAACAGCACCAGCCACTAGAGCAACACTCAACACCCGTATACACTGTATTCCTTTATGTTTAAGAAAGAGCACCAGCCACTAGAGCAACACTCAACACCCTTATACAATGTATTCCTTTATTGTTAAGGAAACAGCACCAGCCACTAGAGCAACACTCAACACCCGTATACACTGTATTCCTTTATGTTTAAGAAAGAGCACCAGCCACTAGAGCAACACTCAACACCCTTATACACTGTATTCCTTTATTGTTAAGGAAACAGCACCAGCCACTAGAGCAACACTCAACACCCTTATACACTGTATTCCTTTATGTTTAAGAAAGAGCACCAGCCACTAGAGCAACACTCAACCCCCTTATACACTGTATTCCTTTATGTTTAAGAAAACAGCACCAGCCGCTAGAGCAACACTCAACACCCGTATACACTGTATTCCTTTATGTTTAAGAAAGAGCACCATCCATTAGAGCAACACTCAACACCCTTATACACGGTATTCCTTTATGTTTAAGAAAGAGCACCAGCCACTAGAGCAACAAAACACCCTTATCCACTGTATTCCTCTATGTTTAACAAAACAGCACCAGCCACTAAAGCAACACTCAACACCCGCATACACTGTATTCCTTTATGTTTAAGAAAGAGCACCAGCCATTAGAACAACACTCAACACCCTTATACATTGTATTCCTTTATGTTTAAGAAAACAGCACCAGCCACTAGAGCAACACTCAACACCCTTATACAGTGTATTCCTTTATGTTTAAGAAAGAGCAGCAGCCACTAGAGCATCACTCAACACCCGTATACACTGTATTCCTTTATGTTTAAGAAAGAGCACCAGCCACTAGAGCAACACTCAACCCCCTTATACACTGTATTCCTTTATGGTTAAGGAAACAGCACCAGCCACTAGAGCAACACTCAACACCCGTATACACTGTATTCCGTTATGTTTAAGAAAGAGCACCAGCCACTAGAGCAACACTCATCACCCTTATACACTGTATTCCTTTATGTTTAAGGACACAGCACCAGCCACTAGAGCAACACTCAACACCCGTATACACTGTATTCCTTTATGTTTAAGAAAGAGCACCAGCCACTAGAGCAACACTCAACACCCATATACACTGTATTCCTTTATGTTTAAGAAAACCGCACCAGCCACTAGAGCAACGCTCAACACCCTTATACACTGTATTCCTTTATGTTTAAGAAAACAGCACCAGCCACTAGAGCAACACTCAACACCCTTATACACTGTATTCCTTTATGTTTAAGAAAACAGCACCAGCTACTAGAGCAACACTCAACACCCTTATACACTGTATTCCTTTATGTTTAAAAAAGAGCACCAGCCACTAAAGCAACACTAAACACCGTTATACATTGTATTCCTTTATTGTTAAGGAAACAGCACCAGCCACTAGAGCAACACTTAACACCCTTATACACTGTATTCCTTTATGGTTAAGGAAACAGCACCAGCCACTAGAGCAACACTCAACACCCATATACACTGTATTCCTTTATGTTTAAGAAAGAGCACCAGCCACTAGAGTAACACTCAACACCCTTATACACTGTATTTCTTTATGTTTAAGAAAACAGCACCAGCCACTAGAGCAATACTCAACACCCTTATACACTGTATTCCTTTATGTTTAAGAAAGAGCACCAGCCACTAGAGCAACACTCAACACAATTATACACTGCATTCCTTTATATTTAAGAAAACAGCGCCAGCCACTAGAGCAACACTCAACACCCGTATACACTGTATTCCTTTATGTTTAAGAAAGAGCACCAGCCACTAGAGCAACACTCAACACCCTTATACACTGTATTCCTTTATGTTTAAGAAAGAGCACCAGCCACTAGAGCAACACTCAACACCCGTATACACTGTATTCCTTTATGTTTAAGAAAGAGCACCAGCAACTAGAGCAACACTCAACACCCTTATACACTGCATTCCTTTATGTTTAAGAAAACAGCGCCAGCCACTAGAGCAACACTCAACACCCGTATACTCTGTATTCCTTTATGTTTAAGAAAGAGCACCAGCCACTAGAGCAACACTCAACACCCTTACACACTGTATTCCTTTATGTTTAAGAAAGAGCACCAGCCACTAGAGCAACACTCAACACCCTTATACACTGTATTCCTTTATGTTTAAGAAAGAGCACCAGCCACTAGAGCAACACTCAACACCCTTATACACTGTATTCCTTTATGTTTAAGAAAGAGCACCAGCCACTAGAGCAACACTCAACACCCTTATACACTGTATTCCTTTATGTTTAAGAAAACAGCACCAGCCACTAGAGCAACACTTAACACCCTTATACACTGTATTCCTTTATGGTTAAGGAAACAGCACCAGCCACTAGAGCAACACTCAACACCCGTATACACTGTATTCCTTTATGTTTAAGAAAGAGCACCAGCCACTAGAGCAACACTCAACACCCTTATACACTGTATTCCTTTATGGTTAAGGAAACAGCACCAGCCACTAGAGCAACACTCAACACCCTTACTCACTGTATTCCTTTATGTTTAAGAAAACAGCACCAGCTACTAGAGCAACACTCAACACCCTTATACACTGTATTCCTTTATGTTCAAGAAAACAGCACCAGCCACTAGAGCAACACTCAACACCCATATACACTGTATTCCTTTATGTTTAAGAAAACAGCACCAGCCACTAGAGCAACACTCAACACCCATATACACTGTATTCCTTTATGTTTAAGAAAACAGCACCAGCCACTAGAGCAACACTCAACACCCTTATACACTGTATTCCTTTATGTTTAAGAAAACAGCACCAGCCGCTAGAGCAACACTCAACACCCTTATACACTGTATTCCTTTATGTTTAAGAAAACAGCACCAGCCGCTAGAGCAACACTCAACACCTGTATACACTGTATTCCTTTATGTTTAAGAAAGAGCACCAGCCACTAGAGCAACACTCAACACCCTTATACACTGTATTCCTTTATGTTTAAGAAAACAGCACCAGCCGCTAGAGCAACACTCAACACCTATATACACTGTATTCCTTTATGTTTAAGAAAGAGCACCAGCCACTAGAGCAACACTCAACACCCTTATACACTGTATTCCTTTATGTTTAAGAAAGAGCACCATCCATTAGAGCAACACTCAACACCCTTATTCACTGTATTCCTTTATGTTTAAGAAAGAGCACCAGCCACTAGAGCAACACTCAACACCCTTATACACTGTATTCCTCTATGTTTAAGAAAACAGCACCAGCCACTAAAGCAACACTCAACACCTGCATACACTGTATTCCTTTATGTTTAAGAAAGAGCACCAGCCACTAGAACAACACTCAACACCCTTATGCACTGTATTCCTTTATGTTTAACAAAACAGCACCAGCCACTAGAGCAACACTCAGCACCCTTATACACTGTATTCCTTTATGTTTAAGAAAACAGCACCAGCCACTAGAGCAACAGTCAACACCCTTATACACTGTATTCCTTTATGTTTAAGAAAACAGCACTAGCCGCTAGAGCAACACTCAACACCCATATACACTGTATTCCTTTATGTTTAAGAAAACAGAACCAACCGCTAGAGCAACACTCAACACCCGTATACACTGTATTCCTTTATGTTTAAGAAAGAGCACCAGCCACTAGAGCAACACTGAACACCCATATGCACTGTATTCCTTTATGTTTAAGAAAGAGCACCAGCCACTAGAGCAACACTCAACACCCTTATACACTGTATTCCTTTATGATTAAGAAAACAGCACCAGCCGCTAGAGCAACACTCAACACCCGTATACACTGTATTCCTTTATGTTTAAGAAAGAGCACCATCCATTAGAGCAACAGTCAACACCCGTATACACTGTATTCCTTTATGTTTAAGAAAGAGCACCAGCCAGTAGAGCAACACTCAACACCCTTATACACTGTATTCCTTTATGTTTAAGAAAGAGCACCAGCCACTAGAGCAGCACTCAACACCCTTATACACTGTATTCCTCTATGTTTAAGAAAACAGCACCAGCCACTAAAGCAACACTCAACACCCGCATACACTGTATTCCTTTATTGTTAAGGAAACAGCACCAGCCACTAGAGCAACACTCAACACCCGTATACACTGTATTCCTTTATGTTTAAGAAAGAGCACCAGCCACTAGAGCAACACTCAACACCCTTATACACTGTATTCCTTTATGTTTAAGAAAACAGCACCAGCCACTAGAGCAACACTCAGCACCCTTATACACTGTATTCCTTTATGTTTAAGAAAACAGCACCAGCCACTAGAGCAACACTCAACACCCGCATACACTGTATTCCTTTATGTTTAAGAAAGAGCACCAGCCACTAGAGCAACACTCAACACCCTTATACACTGTATTCCTTTATGTTTAAGAAAACAGCACCAGCCACTAGAGCAACACTCAGCACCCTTATACACTGTATTCCTTTATGTTTAAGAAAGAGCACCAGCCACTAGAGCAACACTCAACACCCTTATACACTGTATTCCTTTATGTTTAAGAAAGAGCACCAGCCACTAGAGCAACACTCAACACCCATATACACTGTATTCCTTTATGTTTAAGAAAGAGCACCAGCCACTAGAGCAACACTCAACACCCTTATACACTGTATTCCTTTATGTTTAAGAAAACCGCACCAGCCACTAGAGCAAGACTCAACACCCTTATACAGTGTATTCCTTTATGTTTAAGAAAACAGCACCAACCACTAGAGCAACACTCAACACCCTTATACACTGTATTCCTTTATGTTTAAGAAAACCACACCAGCCACTAGAGCAAGACTCAACACCCTTATACACTGTATTCCTTTATGTTTAAGAAAGAGCACCAGCCACTAGAGCAACACTCAACACCCTTATACACTGTATTCCTTTATGTTTAAGAAAGAGCACCAGCCACTAGAGCAACACTCAACACCCTTATACACTGTATTCCTTTATGTTTAAGAAAACATCACCAGCCACTAGAGCAACACTCAGCACCCTTATACACTGTATTCCTTTATGTTTAAGAAAGAGCACCAGCCACTAGAGCAACACTCAACACCCTTATACACTGTATTCCTTTATGTTTAAGAAAACAGCACCAGCCACTAGAGCAACACTCAACACCCTTATACACTGTATTCCTTTATGTTTAAGAAAGAGCACCAGCCACTAGAGCAACACTCAACACCCTTAAACACTGTATTCCTTTATGTTTAAGAAATCAGCACCAGCCACTAGAGCAACACTCAACACCCTTATACACTGTATTCCTTTATGTTTAAGAAAACAGCACCAGCCACTAAAGCAACACTCAACACCCGCATACACTGTATTCCTTTATGGTTAAGGAAACTGCACCAGCCACTAGAGCAACACTCAACACCCGTACACACTGTATTCCTTTATGTTTAAGAAAGAGCACCAGCCACTAGAGCAACACTCAACACCCTGATACACTGTATTCCTTTATGTTTAAGAAAACAGCACCAGCCACTAGAGCAACACTCAGCACCCGCATACACTGTATTCCTTTATGTTTAAGAAAACAGCACCAGCCACTAGAGCAACACTCAACACCCGCATACACTGTATTCCTTTATGTTTAAGAAAACAGCACCAGCCACTAGAGCAACACTCAACACCCTTATACACTGTATTCCTTTATGGTTAAGAAAAACGGCACCAGCCACTAGAGCAACACTCAACACCCTTATACAGTGTATTCCTTTATGTTTAAGAAAACAGCACCAGCAACTAGAGCAACACTCAACACCCTTATACACTGTATTCCTTTATGTTTAAGAAAACAGCACCAGCCGCTAGAGCAACACTCAACACCCGTATACACTGTATTCCTTTATGTTTAAGAAAGAGCACCAGCCACTAGAGCAACACTCAACACCCTTATACATTGTATTCCTTTATTGTTAAGGAAACAGCACCAGCCACTAGAGCAACACTTAACACCCTTATACACTGTATTCCTTTATGGTTAAGGAAACTGCACCAGCCACTAGAGCAACACTCAACACCCATATACACTGTATTCCTTTATGTTTAAGAAAGAGCACTAGCCACTAGAGCAACACTCAACACCCTTATACACTGTATTTCTTTATGTTTAAGAAAACAGCACCAGCCACTAGAGCAACACTCAACACCCTTATACACTGTATTCCTTTATGTTTAAGAAAGAGCACCAGCCACTAGAGCAACACTCAACACCCTTTTACATTGTATTCCTTCATTGTTAAGGAAACAGCACCAGCCACTAGAGCAACACTCAACACCCTTATACACTGTGCTTCTATGTGTTTAAGAAAGAGCACCAGCCACTAGAGCAACACTCAACACCATTATACACTGTATTCCTTTATGTTTAAGAAAGAGCACCAGCCACTAGAGCAACACTCAACACCCTGATACACTGTATTCCTTTATGTTTAAGAAAGAACAGTTACACTAGAAGGGCAGAACTTTAAAATGCTCTTTTTGTCCTTCTCATTCAGACCTTACAAACGCTTCTAGTAACTTACAAGCCCTTTTCAGCGAAGCCTCATCATAAGCCTTAGCAGTCCCATTGGGAACTACTTGACAGCTTAGCACCTGAAACCTTGTAGGACAATACTTCAGTAGGGAGATCGATAGCAGTTTAATAATTCTTTGGGAATGCCCTATCAGATAAAAACGTTAATAGATGGAAATATGCAAATTTGCTAAAGTATGGAAGGATGTTGATTCTCAGCCAAGTCAATATATTGAAGACAGTATAGCAGACTAACAAGTCTTAGAACTAACCTCAAACTTAGGCTTCAGGTTTATGAATAAGCTGCAAACAAGATAAGCAGCTTCATGCACCAGCTATAGACCTCTCATAATTACACTTCTGTTCATTGATGAAATGATAAGTCAAGTCATATAGATGTAGAGTCTGACAATTTCAACACTTTACCCAAAAGAACCTTCAGAAATTCAGTTTAACTTGCACACAAGACAAGAGCAAAGCTTGCAGTAATAAGTGATGATGTGAAAAACAGATTGATTACTTAACGCGCACAGACAGACACACACCCACACACCCACACACACACACACACACACACACACACACACACACACACAGACACGCACGCACGCACGCATGCACACACACACACACACACACACACACACACACACACACACACACACACACACACACACACACACACCCATGTTGATGAGAAGAACAACACCTTAGAAGCATTCATACTCTGTCCGTGCAAGTTCATTCACAGAAATTTCCTAAGTCCAGATGTTCCATCAGTAAGAAATAAGCAGCTCGCAAAAGAAATAGCTTATAAGCAGCTCTGCCAGGAAAGGTTTATAGGTTAGTACTAAGCTAACTGCTCTTGAGAGCCATTATTAAACCTAGCCAATTATCCCTTGCAAGACTCAAACCCTGCACCTTGTGTTTGTGAGGCAAACACCTTAAACGTTTGGCCACCCTCCCAACCCGAAGTGTTCACGTTCCTTAAAAATAACTCCTTCAGTAAGAAATAAGCAGCTAAGCAGCTAAGCAGCTCACAACTTACCGGGAAAGCTGTTCATGTTCCTTCAGTGTATTTCAAACAGCCAGCTGGGAAAGCACTTGAGCTCAATTCCGACAGGCTGACAGTACTGACGTCATCACGCACATGATGACGTCAGTTCTGAAAGGGCGGAAAATTTTAAAAACCTAGAAAAAAATGAAATGAAGGGGTGCCACTTGGGAATCGTGGCACCCCATTATTTGGACCACAAAACTGGGTAAAAGCCGAGTTATTTGGTACAGTTCGGAGGTTTGCTAGCCACGTTTCCCTTTTGGTGCTTGAATTATCATATCCCATTTGGTGTTAGATTGGCCTAACTCAACGCATGGTGAATGATTATATATTACCCTTAGTGAGAAAAACTGGGATTATACCACAGATAATTTGAGGGAACCCCTGCATGAGATAAAGTATTCAGGAACTGCCTCTGTCCATTATTAGTACAGAGTGCAGTCCTGGGATAAATTTTCTGTTTCACATCCCAAGTTGTACTTGAATATGGACAGGGATGAGATTTGTTTTACATGGATGGGGAGTATGTTCCAAAGCAGTGGTATCCCCTTGAGATAAACCTGTCCCTCCAAACCATTTTGTTGATCTTACAGAAGCAGTTTAGAGCCCTATACTGAGTATTTCTGATGCCCCTTGACTTGTTCATGTGAAGTAAAGTCATCTGTACTAAGTGAGAGGGTGCTCTGCATGCCAGAAACAGGTCACCTTGTAACAGTCTGTAGGATACTGAGTATAGTGACAGGGCTTTGAGTCATCCATGCAGAGCTTATTGCTTATGCCTTATATTATTTTAGTAAGGTATCTCTGTGGATGTTCCGGGTGTTGCATGTGACTGAATAGATACATGAGATACGTCTTCGAATCAGTCTCCAGAGCTGTGGACGAGGGTAAGGAGGTCCACACAGCCTATCTGGACCTCGCCAAGGCCTTCAACACCATCCCCCACTCTGGAATCATAGATAAACTTACTATGCTGGGCATAAATCCTATGTCACTCAATGGGTTGACAACTGGCTTACTGACTGAACCCAGACTGTAAAAGTAGCTGACTCCAAATCCAGCTCCAGACAAGTGACAAGTGGAGTACCTCAGAGTTCAGTCCTGGGGCCACTCTTGCTTATCATCTACTTCTCTGAAGTACAGGCCAACACTAAGGGACTCTGGCTAACAAAGTTCACAGATGACTGCAAACTGGGAGCCATTATTGAATCCCCAAATGATGTGGATATTCTACAAAAGAGCCTTACAGAAACAGATGCCTGGTGCCAGAGCCATGGGCTCAAGCTTAATGCCAAGAAATGTATAGTTATCCCCTTTGGAAAAAAACATGTACCCATGAATTATCACATAGGTGGCAGGACACTGAACATTGAAAGTGTGATAAGAGACTTAGGGACACAGGTGGACAGTGGTCTCACTTTCGATAACCATATTGCCACAACAGTCAGGAAATCTTTCTATGTGGCACACCTCATCACTAAGGGCTTTTCATCCAGAAAAAAGGAGGTCATTGTCCCACTGTACTCATCTCTCATTAAACCCATTATAGAGTATAATGCCCCGTTTGGTATGTACCTCACAAGACATCTGCAACAACTGGAAAGGCCACAGAAATACTTCACTAAAAGGATCACAGGCCTAAAGCAGATGCCATATGCTGACCATCTAAAAAAACTCCAGCTATACTCTGTGACATATCATCTACTCAGAGGCGATCTCTGCTTAACAGTTGGACATGCTCCACTTAAAGAAATCCCAATCCCTCAGAGCCACATGCTCCAGGGATCTAAACCTTGTCATCACAATGAACAAAACATGCTGAAGGGATAGGTTCCTGACCCAGAGACTCCCCATACTCTGGAATAGACTGCCCATACATGTCAAGCAGAGTGCCTCCTTGGCCCTCTTCAAAAGGAACCTTGATGATTGGATGGGAGATAGGAAATTCACCCCGGGGATCATGTCAATGCAATGGGTAGTGTTACCATCTCACACAACTTGGCTATCTGGTTGAGTTGTTGGCTGTTACTCCTTCGAGTGGAGTCTGCATGTCCTTCCTCTGGGTTTTATCCAGGCGCTCTGGTTTCTACCAACACTCAAACACATGGCATGGGTGAATTATTTGCAGGTGAACATGCAATGTGAGTGACTCGTACATGTCTGTTTGTGTCCACATCTTATGATAGATCTGTTTTAACAAGACCAGTGATGATGGTGTGTATGTGTGTGTGTGTGTGTGTGTGTGTGTGTGTGTGTGTGTGTGTGTGTGTGTGTGTGTGTGTGTGTGAATAATGCCAGTGATTTTATCCGTGAAGACACAATTCTAGAGGTATATAAGCAACTTTTTGGGTTAAGTGTAAAACAGGTAACAAGTACTTTTCTTTAAAAAAAGCAGAAAATGCATCACAGAGAAGAGAATTGAGACCCTCAGAGTTTCTGCGGGCTTGGTGTCCTCACACTCAGCTCCAGCTGTACTGTGGGATTTTGACACAGAGCTTTGTGGAGAGATCATCTTCATCCTCTGCCCTATGTCTCACATATTCTACAACTGGCCCCACTTAGAGGTGTGCCCAGAAGGCTGCTATAGCTTACCTGGTGGGTGGGGAGAGTGCGATCATTTTGTCCTTAACTTTCCTCATAGCATACCTCAAAGATTTCACCAGTGGGTGTTATAGTTTGTCTAGGCCTTATCCAAACTGACTGGTGCCAGAAGCATTGCCTCAAACTGAATGCCAAGAAATGCATCATTATCCCCTTTGGGGAAATGTCTTCCCCACTAATTATCACATTAATAACAACGTACTAAGCACACAATCAGTCATGAGGGACTTGGGCATCCAGGTAGATAGCAACCTGTCTTTTGACCACCAAGTTGCCTCTGTTGTAGAGAAGGCTTTCTACATGGCCCACTTCATAAATAAGGGTATTTCATCCATGAACAAGGAGGTCATAACATCCCAGTACTCCTCCCTTATCAGACCCATTATCGAGTACAATGCCCCCTTTGGCATTTACCTTGCCAAGCACATGCAGCAGTTAGAGAGACCACAGAGGTTCCTAACCAGGAAAATCCAGGGTCTTAAACACCTATCCTATACAGATAGGCTAAAAGCCCTGTCCCTCTACTCAGTCTTAGACAGACTGCTCAGGGGTGACCTGTGTCTGGCATACAAGGCCATCTCAGACCCAGCCTTAATGGAGTTTCTAAATGTCCCTAAGACAAACTCCACTCATGCAACTCACACGCAAGGCCTTAATCTGGTCTGTGACATTAATGGAACTTGTTGGCGGGATAGATTTCTGTCCCAAAGACTCCCCCATTTGTGGAATAGACTCCCTCTCCATGTCAAGCAGAGTACCTCTCTAGCCCTCTTTAAAAGAACCTGGATGACTGGATGGGAAACAGAAAATACACCCCTGGGATCCCACCTGTGTCCCTGCTGGACAGGGGAAATGGGTACTGATTTTGAGGGAACATGGGCAAAATTCTTGGTTAGGCTTATAAGGGCCTCCAGGCCAATAGCCTAATATCATCCTATGAACCTATAAAGGCAGTGTACTGTCTAGGAGTAAGAAGCTGGAATACATTACTTTAATCATTTTTATTTCACTTTACTCACAAGCAAATGTCATGTATCTATAGATAGATAGATAGATAGATAGATAGATAGATAGATAGATAGATAGATAGATAGATAGATCAATAGATATATGTGTACATATATAAAAGTGGTTATCTTTTCGGGGATGGGGATAGTGAGTCATGCTATGTATATATGCTTGACAGCATCAGGTTGAAATATACTGCTGTGATGTTGTGTTTATTGACTTTTTTCCCAGTCTGATATCAGAAGGGTATGCAGAAGGTAGCTGCCTTTTGGGGAAAGGCATGGAGGCATGATGTTTGCATGTATGACAGCAAAAATATAAAATATATGATTATGAACATTTGTTTTTTGTCACTTTTATCCAAAACTAACACCAGTAGGGTGTGTAGAAGGTGCTTACCTTTTTGTGGGGTGAGTGGATGCAGGCAGATACTATTTTCACATATGATTTGTGCATCTTTGTAAGTATTTGTCTTGAGAAATATTATGTTTTTCAGCTTCGAACATTAAGCCTTAGACACAATTTATTCTTTCTATGAAAGAAAATCAGATTACATTTCTTTCCTTAGTCAAGACTTTTGTTCAGGATATCATAAGATGAAAAGGTTGGAAAGGAACTTTAAAATGGAACTTAGAGTATCTAGAACTCTTAATTGAGTTATGCAATTACAGTCATAGTTTTTCAGATCTCTGCTGAAGGTGTCCCCCCCCACTATTTCTCTGTGTCTTAAGTTGGTATAACTGGTTTTACATCCTGTGTGTTATCTGACTGTCTCAAGGATTACTTGCATAACATTAGACCCTCATAGTAAAAGTCTGCATATCATTGCTGGAGCCTTCCTGTGTCCTTACAGAGTGTTCTTCAAACTATCTGGAGATACAGAGCTGAGTATATTTTTCTGGCACTTCAGAGTTGTGTACTGGTAATTGTTGTTTGACTAATTTTATATCATTGCTGGCTGACGTCAGAGTTGTGCACTGTTATTTTTACTTCACTGTATAGTTTTTCAGAACTCTGCTGAAGGTGTTGGTTTTCCCATACCCACCCTTCCTATTTCTGTGTTGTTTAAATTTGGAGGTTTTTGCAGCTGCCCACCCCAACTGTAGATTTGATCTGGGACACTCCCCCCAGTCCCATCTGTTTACCTCATTCTACCTAATAGACTCCTTCTGCACTTGTTTTTAGTCATTTTTAATTTAATTGCATTTTTTTAAACTGTTTGGTCTAAAACTGCTACATACTCAAGTGTGCTAGCTTGCACTGCATTTGAATTGCTTTTACTGCTGTTTTAGCTCCTTTTCTGTATATATATATATATATACCTTCCCTGTAACTAGTGTAGTCCATATTCAGATTTGCTGTATCCAGGACTGTATGTAAGCTTCTGAGCCCCCCCCCCCCACAAGCTTTCTGTGTTGGAGAGAAGCCTTCTAGCTAATCAGTGGGAGTGGTAAGCACTAGGTAACCTATCTACCACATAAGGAGTGGCTCTGGCCCAGAAATTGTAGTTACTGGCCATTTGGGCAGTTTTTCCATCTCTCTCAACTTTCTGATTTAAAAGCCTGCATTTGCACTTGTTTTCCCCCTTTCCTGTAACTAGTTTAGTCAAGATACAGATTCTTAGTTTTAGCACTTGAATTTGCTTATTCATGATCAGCACTTGTTCAGAACTTGTAAGCACATAAATAACCTACTAATTACTACAGCACTCAACCTTCCTCATTACCTAGAGGAAAACAGTTTTGGTACTTACTTTCCTCACTTGCTTAGAGAAAAACAGCTCTTGTACTCACTTTCCTCACTTATCTAGAGGAAAATAGTTTTTATTCAGGCATGTCCAAGGGTCAGCTCCCAGTGTTCTCTCCTGTCTATCTGATGAATCTGGGCATCTTGGGGCAATGTAGAAATTGCCTCATGTACACAGACAACCCTCTCCTCCTACCACCCAACACTACAACTGTGAGAGATGCACTTATCTAGCCAAACGGGAGGTAAAGCTCTCTCCAATCAAGACTGAACTTGACAGTCAAGAGGAGAAGGTAAACACTTGCACCACACCACACTCATCACATAGTCTCACTAAATCTACACCACCAAAATCCACACATAGAAACACAAAAACATTCACGGGGGCTCTCAATAATAATCTGCTCAAGCAACAGAGACCTCCAAAGCAGAAATGCAAGCAACCTCCATCCCCCAACACAACCCAAATGACACATAGCTCGCAGAATCAGTGTGCCACTCAACCACAGCCAATAAGGCAAAACAACGTACCCAACACACTAGTCATAGATGACTCTATAGTCAGGCACACTGATGTCCCACTCACCAGGCTAAACAAGGAGAAGGTTACTGTCAGCTGCCTGTCAGGTGCCAGGATCCGCCACATAACCAACGCACTCAGGTCACTCCACAAAAAGTACAAATATGACTTTGTCATTGTCTATGTTGGTGTGAATGACCTGAGATGTACCTCCCTGGACTACATAAAAAGAGACATGGAAGAGCTCTCCAACCTTGTAGCCCAGGCAGGTATGACCCTAGCCCTGAGTAGCATTCTGCCATCACTCAGAATGATGCTGCAGTACAAGGACAAAATGATTGACTTCAACAATTGGCTAAGCTTCTGGTGTCAGTCTAAAGGGATCCAGTATCTGTCTGCCTGGGATGACATGGTCGACAGACCACGATGCTTTGTCAGAGATGGCATGCACCTGTCACCCCTGGGATTCCGGATACTGGCTAAGGTTCTTGCTGCCCCTGTAGTGCCTTTTTTAGGCAAGGTTCAAATGACAAATTCACCACCATAACAGGAACAGGCAAGCAAAAACTGAGGGTGATGCTACTCAATGCTAGAAGTCTAAATCTCAAAATGCATTCACTCAAGGCACTCCTTAAAATGGAGAACATCAATATCTGTGCAGTGACTGAGACCTGGTTCAAAGCTCCAGAGAACATCCCTGCACTACCAGGCTATAACTCATACCACACTTTTTGGCCATGTAACCCGGATCGGAACACCAAAGGTGGAGATGTGTCCATATTCATTAAGGATATCCACACCTCCAGGCTAGTTGCTCAGCATAATGCAGCCGAGGTTATCCAAGTGCAACTAACTCTGGGCAGAACTGGAATCCAAATTGTAGCTTGCTACAAATCACCCCCCATGCCCCAGGATTCCCACTCCTCTTTTCTTGATGTACTAGAAAATATTAGGGTTCAACCAAACACCCTAATAATGGGCAATTTCAACTACCCCACCATTAACTGGGAGAACTACTCATGTACCAACTGCTTTGCTCAACGCTTTCTGGAATTCATAAATTCCAATGCCCTGGATCAGCTTATCCACACCCCCACCAGGGGCAACAATATCCTAGATCTAGTCATTACCAACATGAGTGACCAGTGTTCCACACCTGAAGTCAGTGCCTCATTGGTCCGATCTGACCATAAGTTAATTACCCTAGATATCCACATCCTGCCGCCACCCCCCATTAAGGAAACCAAGGTAAAAAATTTCTCAAATGCCAACTTCATGCTTCTTAAGACAGAAGTGGTGAACTTCATGACACCCACGCAGATGGACAATACAGTTATGACTACTGAATCCTACACAATTGCACTTTATAAGCACTTACATGAGTGCATGGATCATGCTATCCCAAACAGAACCAAGACGCTATCCTCCAAAAAAAGGAAGCCAATCTGGTGGTCCCCTGCATAAACAAACTGTACAACAGAAGGAAGAAACTGTTGCAAAAGAGAGTAAAATCCCATGAGTGGAGGAGCTCCCTGGTCAGCCTCAGTAAGAAACTACAATCCCTGATAAAATCATCCAAAGCTAGTTACGAAAACAAAATCACCACTGATTCTAAAGACAACCACAAAGCATTCTATAGTTATGTCAAGAATCTCAATGGCAACACTCAGATCTGCTCTGAGTTACAGCACAATGGCACTAAATATACAGACCCAACTGATATTGGCAACATCCTGGCAGATAGGTTCAGTGCTAACTTTACCCCCCTCTCACCCCCTAAACAGCCCATCTCTATACTGGAAGAATGCAAAGTTCCTGTCATCATGGCTGCATAGGTAAAAAGCACACTCTTCAAAGCCAAGAACACAGCATCCATGGGACCAGACAACATCCCAGACTGCGTTCTACACGAACTACAGAACGAACTGGTACCCCACCTAAGTACCATGTTCAATCATAGCCTCACCTCAGGCTTTGTGCCTGCTGAATGGCGCACAGCGATGGTTATCCCACTCCACAAGGGGGAAGCCACCACGTACCCCGGGAACTACCGCCCCATTAGCCTGATAAGCCTGGTCTGCAAGGCCATGGAACGCATCATCATGGAACTTATAAACAAAGACATTGGTAATCTCCAAACTCTGGATTCCACCCAGTTCGGATTTGTAAAAGGCAGATCATGTCTCCTAAACCTGATAGACTTCACTGAAGCAGTCATCAAAGCTGTAGACAAGGGTAAGGTGGTTCACACAGCCTATCTAGATCTTGCCAAGGCTTTCAACACCATCCCCCACTCTGGAATTATAGATAAACTCACTAAACTAGGTATAAATCCCTATGTCACAAGATGGGCTGCCAACTGGCTCACTGACAAAACCCACACTGTGAAAGTAGCAGATTCCAAATCTGACTTCAGACCAGTGACAAGTGGAGTACCACCGAGTTCAGTCTTGGGTCCTCTCCTGTTTGGTATCTACTTCTCTGAAGTACAGGCTAACACAGAAGGTCTTTGGCTAATGAAGTTCACAGATGACAGCAAACTAGGAGCCATAATCGAAACTCCTAATGATGTGGACATCCTACAAAATGGCCTCACTGAGACAGCCTGGTGTCAAAGCCATGGCCTCAAACTCAATGCCAAAAAGTGCATTGCCATCCCCTTTGGTAAAAACTTTGTTCCCATGAACTACAACATAGGTGGTAGTATACTTAACACCGAAAGTGTGATAAAATACCTTGGGACACAGGTGGACAGTGGTCTCTCCTTTGATAATCACATCACCACAGTAGTCAGGAAATCCTTCTATGTGGCACACCTCATCACAAAAGGTTTCTCATCCAGAAAAAAAGAGTCATTGTTCCCCTCTACTCATCACTCATTAGACCCACTGTAGAGTACAATGCCCCTTTTGGTATGTACCTCACAAGACATCTACAACAACTGGAAAGGCCACAGAAATACCTCACAAAGAGGATTACTGGCCTCAAACAGGTGCCCTACGCAGACCGTCTCAAAAAACTCCAGCTTTACTCTGTCGCATATCGCCTACTCAGAAGTGATCTCTGCCTAACATACAAAGCTATGTCAAACCCAGAGCAGTTGGACATGCACCACTTAAAGAAATCCCAATCCCTCTGAGCTACATGCTCTAGGGAACTAAACCTTGTCACCACAATAAACAGAACATGCCGGAGGGATAGATTCCTGTCCCAGAGACTTCCCATACTCTGGAATAAACTACCTATCTATATCAAACAAAGCTCCTCATTAGCACTCTTCAAGAAAATTCTTGATGATTGGATGGGAAATAGGAAATTCACCCCGGGGATCACCTCTGTGGCTCTACTTGACAGTGGCACAGGAAAATCATTTTCTTGGGTTGCAAAAGCCAGGATACCTTTTAGGCTGGGCTTGTACAGGCTCCATCGCCGATAGTCTAGTATCTACCTATGAACCTATGAACCTAGTCAGTCACAATGAATGAAAAGGATGGAGATAAAAGCTGAACAGTAAGACAAGGTCTGGAAGTCTAAAAAATAAGTCACACAGATGGTGTGGGAAGCCCATGGGGTGGCAAGCAAAATAAGCAAGAATTATCACATTCAGCTAAACTTAATATCTAGTATTATGGATTCCACTTAGTTCTTTATGAAATTAATTTTCTTTCTGCAATTCAGTGTTCACGGCTATATATATGCATTTCTAAATATGCAGCTCATAAAAAGAATGAGGAGTGAGTGTACAAAGAAGTGGGACTTTGTATAGATCTGGATGGCCTTCATATTTGGTCATCTGTAGCTCCAACATTCATATTGTTTCTAGATCTGCCACTGCCTTGCACAACACAAATATATGCTTTCACCATAACAACTTAGGTATAACTGTCCACCCAACATCTTAAACCACTTTGCACTTGAAAGATTAAAGCTAGGTATTTATTATTTTTTGACTATCTGTTTAATAACAATTTCCCCTGTTTTACTTACAGTGATAAAATGAACATTACATGATTCCTTCAGTTACTAGTGAGTTGTCAACCAATGAAAGGAAGGGAAAAACTGGTATGTTTTTAAAGTAATAAGGGGTAAAAGGAATTTTGATGTAGCACTTTTGTACTTTGAGCTTAAAGAAAAAAATAGTACTTTATTTGACTTTCTAACTTAGAACATACTGTTAGAGCCGGATTCACGAAGGCTTGCACGAAGTCTTAGAGTAGAGTAAGACTCCATGCAGCCATCATGTCTGACGAGCGATCCAGGAACAGCCTGTAGGGGCGTGTAAGAGAGCTCTTAAAACGGCTCTTACACAGAGAGGGTTGCGATATGCAAATTACCTCAATTGCAGGCGAAAGGCATGCAAATGAGGTAGATTTGTGATTCAGGAAACCCGAACCTGTCCGAGTAAGAGCAGTGTTATTTGCAGACAACTGAGTACCATTCTGCAAATAGCAAAACGGAGCCGTGACAGCTCCAAATAAAGGTTGCATCCAGTGCAGGAAGCATGCCAGTGGCCAAATATACTGCCATTGGAAATGTTTCCTGATGCAATATGAAAATAAAAATATTTTTTTTCGCCGATTTCCGATATTTAAGTGTAGCGCAGCGCCGCGCAAACGGGCTGCGCTTTAAAACCCAGAATACTAAAAATTAAACCCCAAAATGTGGATTTTACTGAAATTGTTAATGTACAATGCAAGGGAATGGCAGGCTGAAGACAACATGGCCACCGAGTAGAGGTTGCTAAGGGGGGAAGCTCAGTCTAAGACAAGTAACCAAGCATTAGTAGGCAATCCTATCTAAATGAGTGTTAGGATAGTGAATCGCAAGTTTACATAGCAAATGAGCACAGTCAGTGGAGTGTAGGAGTAGGATATGGGGATTAACAGAGTAGAAGATAGGTGACATCACGAGGGGGGCATGTATGAAAGAAGTGAAGCTCATTGGAGCAGAGTGACATGTGTCAGCTGTCATTTATACATCATGGAAAGAGGTGTGTCAACAGGTAGGCTAGGGAAAGCCAAGAAATGGAAGGTGCATGCCGTGGATAACACCAAAGTTTCTTGTTGAACGGGTATGCACGTGTATTTGCATGTGTAAACCCGAGTAAGACAGAGTGCGCATGTGTAAGCGTGAGTGCGCACGTTTAAGCCAAACTAAGCATGTATAAGGCTGTTTAAATAGTTGTAAGCGCGTTTGTGCTGGTGTGCATGCGTTTTAACCTGAATAAGCAAATTTTAGTCTGTGTAAGCATGTGTGCATGCGTGTTAGCTGCTGTGCGCATGTTTGCGCTTGTGTGCACAGCGCTCCCCCCTCTGAGGAAACAGAAAGAAAAAAGGAAGCACAACAAATAGTAGGAAGCTACCAGGGAGTACTAGCAGAGCTAGCAGGTGAAATCAATCAGAATCAGGCAATTACACAGGCAGTACACTAGCCCAGCCCAGCCTAGCACTTAAAACTCTGCAAACAACAGTCCAGTATGTTTCTCACAACAGACACTGCAGTAAGCTAATAGAAGTGAAAACTGAAAAAGCTTTACTGAGACAAAGAAATGTTAGGGTCTGTCATTGATGTTATAAGGCGACATATGCAACATGCTGAGGGTGGTGACAATGGAAATGCTGCTGGACAACCCACAGTGAGGAGACGGAGAAGAGTGTACAGGCCCAGGGTAACCTACCAGGGGCTACATAAGCTGGAGATAGTGGAGTGCTATAGAGTGGACAGAGACCTCCTGTAGCAAATTGTTGAGCTCTGCAGGTCACACCTCACACACAGAACCAATAGAGGGGAACCCATCCCAGTGGAAACCAAGGTAACTGTTGGCCTAAGTATATTAGCAACAGGTACCTTCCAGAGACCAACTGGTGATATGATGGGGATATCACAGGCATCAGCATCCAGGGTACTACACCAGTTCCTGGATGCCATGTCAGCACATGTCGGTGATCATGTATATTTCCCCAATTCCCGTGAGGTATTGGCCAGCAATATACGTCTCTTCCAGCAAATAGTGGAATACCCTGAGGTAGTGGGTGCAGTAGACTTCATGCACATATGCATCAAAGTACCAGCTGGCGAGCAGGTTAGGGTCTACTTCAACTGCAAGGGCTCCCCCTCCATCAACTGCCAGGTTGTGTGTGATGCCCAGGGCATAATACTGAATGTGTGTGCAGGCTGACCTGGAAGCTACCATGATTCCCATATCTGGCATCTGACACAGCTGTACCAGACATTTGCCAATGGGAACATCCCACATGGTCACCTAGTGGGGGATGCTGGCTATGCACTGGATCCGTGGCTGATGACACCCCTCAGAAACGCACACACACCTGAACAGGAACGCCATAATGAGGCACACGCACAAACACGTAATGTAATAGAACGTGTGTTTGGGCTGCTCAAGTCACGGTTCCGGTGCCTGGACACATCTGGTGGAGCCTTGCAGTACTCACCAACTACATGTACCCAAATTGTCATGGTATGTGCTATGCTACATAATATGATCCTGCAAAAACAGCTGCAACAGGACCAGCATAGGCCTGGGCCAAACAGCCCCCCACCATTGCCAAGGCCATCACAGGCAGAGTGTGACTCAGAGGAGGAAGAATCTGAGCCTGCCCCAGTAGGCAGAAGGAGGCATGCCCAGTATGCTTTGGCCTTGGCAAAGAGGCAACGCATAGCACATACACTGGCTCAGTAGGAACTCTGGAAATGATACCTCTCTCTGACTTGCACATATAGTAAAAGGGATGCCTAAGTTGACACTACCTGCTTTCAAACATGTACAGGGAGTGTAGTATGTGCATCCGACATAGGCAGCCCTGCAGCACCACCTAAGGCATGATTGCCATGTGTTAAGCAATATAACGCAGTGCTAAACAGCATTTACCGCCATGTAGTATATGCAAAAAAAATCGCACACACCAACTAGCACAACAGTGGTCAATGTTCAGTAATATTGGGCAACGTCCAGCAATGTTGGTGAATATTGAGCAATGTCGGACAAGCCTGGTCTAAGTAGGGCATAGCTGAACAAAAGCCAACATGCTCATATTTGCTTAACTGGCCCTTAAGCAGTCTGGTCTGCTCAGTATGAAAATAAAAAGCAGTGATGGGCCTTGAACCCAGGATACTTTGCACTATAGCCAAAGTACTGAACCACTAAACCTTGACAGCATTACAGTGGTCAGCCTGTATGAAGGAATGTTGATAAGTCTATGCAAAGTATTTCATGGAAACCCTGCAGACACAGAATAATCCTTGTCGAGTTATGACACAAAGGTGAGTCCTGCAGTGAGAACAGAACCTGACTTCCAGCACACACAGTATAAATGTTAATATTGGTCATGTTCACACACATCAACAAATGTAGTGGACCTCAGACAGCAACATACTGAAGGGTCACACTGGGCATGCTCACACACTTGAATAAATGAGACAAATGTCAAGCAACAAAACACGGAATGGCAGAACTGGGCAAGCTCACACACTTAGGCCATGTCTGAGTACAGCAGTGGGCCATGCATATCTGGCAGTTGCATGTGTTAACCCAGGAACCTGTCACTATACAGCAATCCGCCCTGTGCACACAGTTATATGACAACAGACACATCTATGATATAGTGGAACCCTGTCATAATTAAATATGTTCTGCAGATACCAAAGTTGTTTATAGAAACTGGTAAAGCAAAGATGATAAAGACCTGAAAACAGTATCAGCAATAAACATTGTGCATCTTGAACATTAGCATATGTTCAGAGGTCGATACTAGGCTATCTGCCCTAGTGCATGTACAAGCCTAGCCAGAGTGTGTTTGGCATTCGCAACCCTTTCAGATTACTACACTGTGTGTGTGAATAGTAGCTCACACAAGATAGCCCATGTATGTTTAGGCTAGTGTGCCTCTGTCTAGCAGGGACACAGAAGATATCCCAAGGGTAAACATACGATCACCCATACAGTCATCAAGATGTCTCCAGTAGGTGATCAGTGGGTGGCTTTGCCTATGTGAAACTGGGATTACATTCTGGAGTCAGCGGAGCCTCTGGGATAAGAATCTGTCCCTCCACAATGTCCTATTAACATCTGTGCTGAGGTATACGTCTCTGGAGTGTGTAGCTCCAAGTGAGTCAGATATCCTGAGGTGGAGCATGTCCAGTAATTCTGGGTTGGGTATATCTGTAAACAACAGGCACACATCATATCTGAGTAGGTGGTAAGCGACTGAGTAGAGCTGGAGTTACTGCATCTGAACTGTGCAGGGCATGTGTGTGAGTCCCTAGATCTGCTTGGTGAGGAACATCCGTGGCCAGTACAGGTAAGGAACACCCCAAATGTGGCATTGTAACCAAGCATGGATGTGATGAGTATAGGGGCACAATGACCTCACTCGATCTAGATGTGAAACCATATAGGATAAGGTGGCCCACATAGAAGGTGTGTCCAACCACTTTGGCAATGTGAATGTCAAAGGCGACAGTACAAACAAGTCATGTCCCCAAACCCCTAACAACTCCTACCGTATGTAATGGAGTACTACCTATGTGGTAATGTGTGGGCATGCTGTTATTCCCAAAGGGGATGACTATGCAACTAATGGCATTTAGCTGTAGGCCATGGCTCAGGCATCAGTCATCCATCTCTGTGAGACCCTGTTTGAGTATGCATGTGGCAGCTGGAGAGTTGATCATGGCACCCAGTTTGCAGTCAAGTGCAAACATGTTCAGCCATATTCCCCCTGTGGTAGCCTGTACGTCAGACAAATATATACTGAACAAGAGAAGTCCCAGGACCGAGCCATGTGGGATGCCACATGTAACTGGTGTATAGTCAGACATGGCACCTTCAATTCTGACCATATGGGTGCTATCCCTGATCCAGGTATCAATCCAACGTGTGAGATATGTGTCCATATCGATGCTGGTGAGCCTATGCATAATGGCCCAGTGGGTTATTGTGTTGAAGTGTTTTGCAAGGTTCAGGTAGGCTGTGTGGACAGCCATCCCTATGTCGATGGACCTGTTAGCCTTTTAAAGAATACAAACAGGTTCAAGAGGCAAGATCTGCCCACAACAATGCTGAAATGTGTAGGACACAGTGTCCGTAGGTTCCTGATGTCTATATGCATGAGTCCCATGACAATACACTCCATAGCTTTGCAGAACAGGCTACTTAGGCTTATAGGGCAATATAGTCTGTGATCCATTGTGGCACCAACTCTGTGGAGTGGGACCACTGTCGCTGTACGCCATTTCTTGGGTACATATCCTGTGGTAACTCCATTATTGAACAGTGATGTAATGTGAGGGCTACGTCTGTCATGATGCTCATGTAAGATGCAGGCTGGGACACTGTCTGGTCACATTGATACTGTGATGTACGCTTTGGGGAGGGTAGCACTCACCTGTTATTGTGTGATGTCAGGGAGGTTATACTCTGTTGGGATGGATAGTTGCTCCTTAGGGGGGATGGGTGGGAGACATCTGCACTGAACCTGTTTGCCAGGATGTTGGCAATTCCAGTGGGTTCAGGGTAGGTTTAGTCAGTATGCAGTAACTCACAGCATATCAGTGAGTGTCTACCCAGGTTACTGACATAACTGAAGAAGGCCGTGTGATAGTCCTACATGTCTGTTGCAATTGTCCGGTAGAAGCGGCCCTTCGAAAAGTTCATGAGTGATCGTAGCTGTCTGCTAGTACAGATCACAGATGCCTTCCCAGTCTGGGATTGTGCTCTATCATGTAGTAGCTTCCTCCTGATGTTGTATAGCTTATTAATGGTTGGGGTCTACCAGACAGGTCCCCTGCCATTGGAGTAGTGAGTCCTGTTGTTATTTGGGATAGCACAATCCATGCAGTCCACTAGGTGTCCATAGAATGTGTATGTAAAGGATGCAGCAGTGTGAACCGTATTTGTCACTGTCTCAGGGTCTCTGAAGGATCTCACCTTGCTGCTGTGAAGTGAGACGCTGGCTCATGAGAAGTTCACCAAGGTTACCCAGGATGGGTGTGTGGAGGGTATATGTATGTCCAATGAGATACATGTATGTTCTGACCTTACCAATGAGGGGTATATCGCTGGTGTGGAACATAGAGTCCCCATGTTGGTGATGATCAGGTCCAATATGTATTCCCCCTCGTGGCTGTGCTGACTGTTTGTGCCATAGCATATGAGTCTACAAATTGTAGCAACTGTTGGGTGAGGGTGTCGGGGCTTGAGTAGTATCCCCAGTCAATATTTGTGTATATGAAGTCACACAATATAATGGTATTTGTGGAGACCTTCATATTCTTCATAGTTCCCACGAAAGCCGAGTGTGGTTCCTGAGTTTGGGAGTGTGTTCTGTAGCAGGCAACAAACTGAAAGGTAGTATTGCACAATGGTAGTTGTATATGTATGGTCTGTGATGCTTTGTGCAGTGCTACTAACCCAGGGGTTATGTTGTTTGCCAGAGCCTGACATTGACCCATCCAATCGACATGTCTGTGTGTGTGTGTGTGTGTGTGTGTGTGTGTGTGTGTGTGTGTGTGTGTGTGTGAGGGTCAACAGTACAGCATGGGCCAATGTTGATGTAATGTGTGTGTGTGTGTGTGTGCGAGCCCTAGTTGTTTGGTTAATGTGTGTGTGTCTGCATACACACAGCTCCACCATGTGGCTGCCATATATGGTAGTTTGTGGGACAGCCACAGAGCCTACCTGCTAGGCTGTACAGATCACTGTCTCCAGCCACGGACACAGTACCTGTGCCTGACAGGGGTGCTACGGACAGAATTGGGTACCAACCCTGACTGGGTACTGTCATCAGAGGCAGAGGTATGATGACTGGACCCATGTCCCTGCTGGGACTGGCCAGAGCCATGTGCACGTGGTCTAGTGGGATGGTCAATGAACAGGCCAGCCCCAGCATTGCTGGGGCTGGTACTGCCTCTAAGGGAGCGGCTGTGAACTGTGGGCTGTCCGCGACCACTGCCAGCTGTTGCTGTTGCTGGTATGCGTCTGCTACGACATCACAACCGTCCCGCACGGTCCTGGCTCATGGAAGACATGTTGTGGAGGGCATCTAATGTCTCCCCCAATGTCTATCAACGACCTTGGTGTAAGTCCAGATGGCACCGGCAAGGTCACGGATGCTGTCATTGATAGCGGTGTAATATGCCCTCTGCGCCCTACGTCCCTGCCTGGTGTACCGTTCCATACTTGCCTGAGCCTGCATTATAGCCTGGAACATACTGGTCATCATAAGACCTGTGAGGGCACGTCTGCCAGGGACAATATCACCAGTGGTGCTCCCCTGAGAACCCCTGGACCTCCGCCTTTGTGGTACCATTCCAGGTCTATGGCTATGGCTGCTGTGAGGGGATGTAGGTGCCATGGGTACCACACTCTCCTGGTCAATGCCAACTGTATGCTATCCCTCGCCTATGGCCATTGGTGGTGAGGGATGTATTGACAGTATGAGTGTGCGCATAGATGGGGTTGAACGCTGTGTACTGTCGATTGGCAGACCAACGACAGACCCTGTCAAATCTTCCTGTGCCAATATACATGTGTCATCATCACCACTATTCGTGGCAGTGGCTTCAGGTTGCCTGCTGCTTTTGCCAACACCTAACTCAGCACCTGTGAGAGGAAGACAGGAAACACACTTTATGGTCTGCACATGCACACATGCACACATGCACACATGGACACATGGACACATGGACACATGCACACATGCACACATGCACACATGCACACATGGACACATAGACACATGAACACATGCACACATGCACACATGAACGCTAATACATACCTCACTACAGCACATACACACACATACCAGCAATCCAACACATACTCTATAGTGGGTGAAGGTGGGTGTCAGTATCACAAGGTAGACAGTCACCACACATGTGTCAGCATGCAGAATATGTGTTGCACAAGACCATGCAGTGCAAGTGTAGACGTCCCCTATTAAATGGCAGGATACATGGCTTTGATGCAACTGTGTAGTTGTTCAGTGATTGGCTACACCCTGGAACACAATGTGTACATGGACACAACATTGCTGAGCAGATATTATCAGCTCTGCAATGCCTTGTGCACCATCACTCATAAGTATACATGCCATGGCTGCATGTGTTATCTGTGTGACACATAGATATCCATGTCTGAGTGCAGTGTCTGTGTCCATAGCAGATAATAGTGGGCATGGGTGTAGCACATGCATGCTATGTACACACACAGGATGTGCGGTGCATGTTGACGTGAAGGAATCCCAATGCTCGACATGGCCAGTGTACAGTGGTTATGGTGAGTGTGGGACATATTGCAGATATGTGGGTGCCCGACATGGCATGGCATGCTACACGACTGCAACATTAAACACCACACATACCCAATGTGTGTCAAGTGACCTATACCCACTAGCATTCCAGTACATATATGTGACACTGTGTGGATTGTGACTGCTGTGCATATTGTGTATACTGGCATATGTAAGTACACAGACAACATGCTATGCATATTGTGTATAGGTGCATATGTTTGCACACACACAACACTGAGGTGCAAAGCAATGACTGCTATGAGTAGTACTGTGGTCACTGTAACTGGTTGGGGTGTAGTACCCTGTGCCATCATCAACATGCATCTTGTGGTCTCTCACAACTACTAATGTGTGCAAGACCACTGCCTAGCATGCTGTACCTGAACTGCAGTGCCATGGCTATGTTCACAACTACACAGCCACCTTGTACATGGGTGTGTGAGGTGCCCAGTAGGGAGCATTGCCTAACATGACTGTGTTATGTGTTGCAGAGTGTTGCACAGCCCCATGATAGGCCTCTACCCCTGAGGTACATCATGTGTGTGTGCATGACATGTGGGATACTGAAGTGTGACCTTACAGCAGGTGTGTGGTAATTCCAAATGTAGCATGTTGTCGTGTACTGCATATGATAAACATGTTCTGTTGTGTACAGCTGTAGCAACTATGCATATCCAATGTGCAGTACAGTGTTGCCACAATTGTGTCTGCTGCACTGTGCATTGCATGTAATTGAGGCAGCTACTGACTTTACTGAGATGATTGATGTCTCACAGCAAACATGCACAGCATGCATTATGCATAGGTGTGTTACGTGTACATGGCCTACACCTCACCTATGATATGCACATTTCATTACCAATATTAAAGTGTTAACACACTCACCAGCATGTATTGTCTGCCCTGCTGTCACACCAGAGGGACCTAGAAGAATATGACTCAGTTTGTCAGTGGCCACAACTGTGGCATTGCTACTGTGAGTGTGCTAAACGACAGTGGAACAACAGTCAACAGTCACAGGTGTACGGATACTATTCCAAATATCAGTACTGCACACTTTAGGCAGCACAACTGCTAAACACACAGTACACATCTCACATATGCATATTCTAACAATGCAGGTAACAGTAGTCTACAGCTAGGGCGTATTACCTGCATGCTCCATGTCATCCTGCTGGGTGGCTCCAGCCTCCATGATGACACATGTGTGTAACGCTGTTGCTGCTGTAGGCCAGGAGCCACCACACTTAGGAGCAGCTCCTCCAATCTGGTGAAGGGGGATGTATGGCCGCCCCACCACCTGTGGCAAGCTGTTGCCTATGGATATCAGATGCATGCTGCCGGACATGTCTAATTAAATCAATGCAGTGATGCCGTACATGCTCATATGTCCGGTTATGTATGCCTATGTCATTTACCCGGCAAACAAGGTCTTGCCACAGTGTAGTACGGTCATGCTGGTGCTGGCTGGTCCTGGAAAAAAGCAGGTTATAGTGCTGCACCAGGCTGTTCAGAATTTGCTGCTCCTCTGCTGCTGAATACGATGGGTTACGTTGATAAGCCATAACCCTGGAAGACAATTAAAAGATATGTGTGAGCATGTCATGTGGCACACTTAACATTATGAAGTACAGATATCACTTAACTGCCATATTTAGCATCTATCTATCTATCAGAGGATACACACATTCAATACCACATATCAGTGCTCAGCCCACAACTGGCTGACAGTGTCTGCAACACTCCATATAACACACCAGTATACACCAGTAGTCGGCACACTGTTTGGGATACAATGCACAACCTTGCCCCAGGGGTATATATCAAGCTAATGCACGAAGAAATATGTCATCCAATGCAATGAATGTCATGTACATTTACAGTATTACCGGTAAACCACCCTAGTCTTTGATGCCATACCCCTACTTAACATATGTGCATGGTTGTTAATATAGCTGGCATACTGCTGTAACAGAGTGTGCATGTTGCTAGGTACACACACATACCCTGTAACACACATGTCATTGCGGGCATGGTACAGGCATCATTAAACACACATCGAACATGCATACAACACACAGTGTATGCCGACAGATGAGCATTACCTGTGTACCTTATAGTACTGTGTGCCCCTACTTACAGATACCTATGCCTGTGGTATGTAATCTGTGCAGACTACAGGAAACACACAAGACAGTGTTACCAGGGATTGTGAACATACACCATACTGTGCTGTTTAGGCCTACAGCTTCAGGTAGTACAACAGTTCATATGTGAGCTGGAGTCACCAGCAGTACCACTTACTGAGCATACGTGTATTGCTTCAGCCTACAGTGGGACACCACAGTCGTACACAAGGAACTACGTCACAACATATGCCATCCTATGTCTGCATACCATTAACTGACACATCTTTCTCCAGCCTCACACCTAGGACACAAACTACCGTGACAGCCACAACCTCACACTAAGCTATCACACCTTTACAAACCTTACACACAGTCATTGTCACACTCATTCCACCTCACATAGCAGGTATTCCACTGAGTACATGTGTGTGTGCATTGTGTCATAGATAGGTAATACACTATTGGCCCTAGAGCAACCTAGCCATATGCTACCCTGGCCTTTGACACACACATGTAGTGTGATTTCACTTGCTCCTGTCAACCGGATACAGAGGTGACTCCCAGGGCATATTACCTATCCCCAAAACAATCATCAGGGGTATGTATGACATCTGCTAATGAGGAGCCTTGTTTGTTCATGCTGGGTGGTTTAGTCCAGAGTATGGCATATTTGTGGATAGGAACCTGTACCTCCAGCATGTGCTGTTTAGTGAGGTGACAAGGATTAGGGCCCTAGGTCATGTAGCCCAGAGGGATTGTGAGGTGTTGTCATGGTGGTTGGCTGACTGTTATGGGTGTGACATACATCTGTATGTCCGGCAGTGGTAACCTCTGGGTGGGCGGTATGCAACGCACTCTAGCTGTGGTTTGTGAGTCAGCCTGCATAGGGCATGTGTTTGAGGGCAGTATTACTCTTTGTTAGGTATGTCTGTGGCCTTTCCACTTGCTGTAGTTGTCATGTGAGGTACATACCACATGGGGCATTGTGATAAGTAGAGGGGAACACCGACCTATATTTCCCTAGATGACACACCTTTTGTGATGACACGTACCACGTAGACAGATTACATTACTACTGTTGTCACTGTGATTATCAAAGTGGAGCCTACTGTCCACCTGTGTCCTGTGTACCCTTCTGACACCATCAGTGTTAAGCAGGCTACCACCTATGTGGCAGTTACTGTGTAAGGTGTTTTGGAATGGGGTATGGCACTGTGGTATCAACACTGTTGTTCAGTCCATGCCTTGGACAACAGGCACCTGTTGCAGTACATATGACCCCGTGTCTCCCTCACTCTCTCATATATATATATATATATATATATATATATATATATATATATATATATATATATATCTGCACACATGCATACATATATACATATCTATCCATATCTATCCGTATCTATCCAAATCTATCCATATCTATACATATCTATACATATCTTTACATATCCATACATATCCATACATATCCATACATATCTATACATATCTATATATATCTATATATATCTACATATATCCATATATATCTATATATATATTGATATATATCCATATATATCAATATATATCTATATTTATCCATATATATCCATATATATCTGAATATATCCATATATATATATATATATATATATATATATATACACACACACACACACACACACACACACACACACACACACACATATATATATACATATATATATATATATATATATATATATATATATATATATATATATATATACATGTATATATACACATAACACATGTAAACATCCATTGCTGTACATATAGCTGCATATATAGGCACATATACTGCCCACCTCTCATGGTGGGGATGTCAATTATGCAACAGTTGTGAGACATACGATTATGTAATACTATTGCACAATGTTGTGCAGAATACATTCTGCTGTCCTCAGGCCGTATAGCTGTAGCAGGCCTCACTGGCTGTAGCTCAGTCCCACAGCGTTTAACACCACATGACATATACCGGCACTGCTTGCTTTCTGCAATGCCACACACTACAACCTACATACATATGTGCACATAGCAGCCTTCAACAACATACTTATGTCCAGCCTTCACTAACAGTTGCAGTATGTCCCTTGCCCTATGCAAATGTGCATGTACATATAGATACGGACTGCTGCCACATATGGATGATTCACAGTATGTAGAGTTCCCTTCAGACACATCTTTCAGATGTCAGCAAATACATATCTGTTGCATACCTTACCTTTGTATTCCTCACCTCCATCTGTTGTAGGTGTTGTTTTTTTATTTTTAATTTATTCTTTTTTTGGTTTTGTTTCCTCTGTGTGTTGCTGTTTGTTTTCAGCATCTGTCTCCTTCTGCCTGTTTGTGTCTGTCTGTCTGTCTCTCTCTCTCTCTCTCCCAGTTGTTGCAATGATATTATTGCATGTGTGGACAGCAGACACAGGCTGCTTTTCTAGGTATCTGCACATGTGCATGTGATGGCCTCTGCACCAATTGGTGCCCACCATTTAGTAATTGCATGCAGCCTGCTGTGTGGTAATTGCAATTCTCACTGTGATTTCAGGACCCTGCTATAAAATTATAGGTTAGGTAGGTGTAGCCCTTTCAGTTTTGCAAGGTGGGGAACATGCTTGTTTGCTGTGGACACTGTTGTCTCAGTCAGAAGGTTGGTATATGTCTCATATCTGAAGCTGGGTTGTAGCCAGTGAAATGCATGTTGTATTGAAACCTGACTGTTGCTTCTTCCAGTGCACTCTTCTCAGTGTGTAGGTTTACTCACACCTCCTAATGCTAACACTGGATACATGGGGGTATGTACTTTATTTTAGAATTAGAGAATTAACTGACATACAACAGTAGTTATTGCAATGTATTTCTATGGCTTTCCTATTTTCCCTTTACATTCACTCATTGTAATGCATGTTATATTTCTTTCAGCACCAAGTTATTGTATATCTGCTGTGGTGTAGTGGTACTTCATGCAGACTAGTGAGTCCAAGGTCCTGGGTTCGAGACTAACAAGGTTTTTTATTTTGCTGCTGAGCAGTACAAGGGCCTTGTCATACAGAGTGACTAAGGCACTTTTAAGCAGTTGTAAGCGGGTTTGCGCAGGTTTGCACAACGCTTAGTGATGCTAAGTGATGCTTAGCTTAGCTTATTTTATTATAGCAATACTAAGCCAAGCTTGGCTTAGCTTATCATATCTTAGCAATGCTAAGCTGTTACATGCGCACACTGGTGCACACCCGCTTACTACTGTTTACAAGTGCTCACTCCCGCTAACCCCTGCGCTCATTTATTTGACAGAAAAGTAAATGGGGAGATAGGAATGTGGTGATAAAGGGTGCACAAAGAGGGGAAGACAGTAGGGAAACCAGCTCGGGATGTACAGGATGGGTGTGGAGAGGGACCATAGCTGCCCATTTCTTTACCAGCAACAGTTGTGCATATGCAATACATTAGGAGGGATTTTTGAAACCTTCCACCCCTGAGAGAGGGGTGAGGACAACTAAGTATGTTGTACTACCAATTATGAATATCAGGCACATGCACTGTTTGTGAACTGCTACACTGTCATTGGTATGTTACTCACTTCTGAACAGTTTGTGGCTTGTTTGTGTTGACATTAGCACAGTCTGCTCAGGACAACTGGACATATTTCACTACTGTGTATGCCTACCTACACCCTTGGTTGTGCCTGACTACACGGGTATATAGTACCTTTGGGTAGGGGTGCAGAAGTGCAGAGTGCATTATTTATTATCGTGTGATGTTTATCTTACTGAACATGCAGAGTTGCTGTGTACCTGCAAGTCTATAAAGGCTAGTAGTCTGTCTGAGTAGCTCCCACCTGTGGACATATCCAGATGGTAGATAGAGGTCAGCCTAGTATTCTTTGACTGTGCACCACAGCAGTCTTTTCAGCACCTGAACAATGGCATTGTCACAGGTGGTTGCTAGCAGTACATGGCTACATCCTTTGATATTTCTGTGTTGTACTTCTACATAAGGACATGCTTGTGTGATTCATTCTACAACTATTTGCAGAGTGTGTAACAGCAGACAAGCTAATATGCCTGCATGTTTCTGACTCTTCCAGGCCTCAGATACTCTCACATATATATTTGAACAGCCTCAGGGAAAGGTACATATAACTGGGATACACCTGTGATATATTTCAGACATTTTGCAGTTCAGACTTTGGGGGATTCAGAGCATGTGTATTACTACACCTTTTCTGACGTGCAAGCGGTGTCTACTCTCACTTATTGACATTTGTCATTAAGTGAGATTCCCCACCTTTCTGCCTACTGTTAGTACATTTCACAGGGAGTCAGAGGGGCACAGATAACATTTGTTTACAAATCAGGGTCATCACAGTAGATCAGTCACTGTTGGGAGGTCTGGCCTGTGACCTATGCAAATATGCCAGTGTTTATCCTGCTCTGATACTGTGTGGGGTTTGTAAGGTGCTACTGTAACATTATTCTCTACTAGCATGGCTGATTCTCTTTTCACAGTCATGTCATGCAATTCAACAACACCTGCTGGTTAAGGCCCACAGAACAAGATTTGTGTTATGCCATTCCTATTTTCCCTTTACATTCACTCATGGTAATGCATGATATATTGCTTTCAGCACTACGTTATTGTATATCTGCTGTGGTGTAGTGGTACTTCATGCAGACTGGTGAGTCCAAGGTCCCGGGTTTGAGACTGACAAGGTTTTTTATTTTGCTGCTGAGCAGTACAAGGGCCTTGTCATACAGAGTGACTAAGGCACTTTTAAGCAGTTGTAAGCGGGTTTGCGCGGGTTTGCGCGGGTTTGCACAACGCTTAGCAATGCTTAGCTAAGCGCACACACGCTCACACTCGCGCACCCCTGCTAACTACTGCTTAAAAGTGCTTACTCCTGCTAACCCCCACGTTAATTTCTTTTAAAGAAAAGAAAATGGGGAGATAGGAAAGTGGTGAAAAAGGGGGCACAAAGAGGGAAAGACAGTAGGGAAACCAGCTCGGGATGTGCAGGATGGGTGTAGGGAAGGTCCATAGCTGCCCATTTCTTTACCAGCAACAGCTGTGCATATGTTTGAAATTTGGTGTGAAATTTGAAACCTTCCACCCATGAGAGAGGATTGAGGGCAATAAAATATGTTGTACTGCCAATTAGAATTATCAGTTTACATGTCCAGCGGACATGTGTGTGAATTGGGCAGCTATGTATTGCGCGTATTTTTTTTGTGGGAACAGATTGCCCTTTTTTTTATTTTTATTTTTTTCAGGTGAGAGTGGAATGTGAAGTAGAGGAAGTAGGTATATTTGGGGAGGTAGGTTGGAGAGGTAAACAGACAAGACAAACAAGATGCACACAGGGGTGGAGTTTGACACATGGGATGGGTGAACACAATTGATGGGGAAGGATGTTTGGAAATCGCAAGCCCATGAGCCCACAGATGGTAACAGTGGAACTGAGATCCCGAACCATGGGCAGTCACCACTGCACCTTCACAGCCCCGAGGCTGGCTGTGCTGAGGGCTGTGTAGGACGGGCAGGCTCACCTGAGAGACACACCACTCTTACCTCGAGCTGGCGTAGGGGATCAGCGACTGAATGCTAGATCTCCCTACACACCACAGCCCGGACCCTAGCAAGGATGACAGGTGACCCTCCTCTGCCCACGCTTGCATGGAGGGGATGAGCCCCATCCCCTGCAGCACTTCCACCCGAAGGTGGCACAGGACCAATGGAGGAGGGGAGCCTGGGCTGGGCACCAGAGCCACTGGTGCTAGGTGCACTCGGCAACTGAGGAGGGACAGGTGGGTCCGCTGGGACTGGCCTTCCCATACATTCTGTGATTAGGTGTGTTTAATTACAACATAAACAACAGCATTCCAGATTAGTTGTAAGAGCATGCAGTAATATTCCCATTAACCCAACACACCAAGGTTCCAACAGTTGAACAGCAAGCATAACACATGCATATATTGAACGACAGTGGATATTCCAACAGCATGCAGGAATGTTTGGTAGCAACAGGCCACCATGAAAGTGGTGTTTGAACAGGGCACATGCATCAACATCAATGCAAATATTTATAAAACAGTAGGACATATGTCCCAACAAATATTTAAGATTACACATATGCATTGAGGTGTGGAATTGCATGGTTTATGCACATACGCTAGGGTGTAGAAAAAACCTTGGTTAACATCTTATAATGACCTTTTAGTCTACACTACATTCCCAGTGACTGCAAGTGTATATCCCCTACCTGTATTATTACACTTGCCACCATACATTAGATTGTGTCATGGGTTTGGCTAGTTCAATATATGCTTGACCTATATCTGACATACTAACTGTCCAGGATGCAGATGTTACTGCTACATATTTCTTGTTTGCATTTATATTTCTTTATCTGCATATCTGGGATGTTTTCACATGACATTTTCACTTTGATTTGTACAGAACCCTGCATTTCTTGACACACACTCACATTTCTGGTGAATAATTACATGCTACACATGTGCCAGGTTTACTTATTCATGCCAGCCAGTAACTGACTATTGTGGACTGTATATATTTTTCACAGCTACTAGCACTTCCATCACCCACTTTATATGGGACTGCATAACTGTGGGTTGCCAGCACATTTTCAAACAGTACTGTTTGTATAATGCAAGGGTACAACAACATTTCAGACTCTGTGACACAGACACACTCTCTGGGTTTTAGACCTTTATTAATGACATTGCACACTTTTCCACAGGCTCACTCCTTTATTTGTTTTAACGGTTTTTATGGCAGACATGTAAGACATATTATACCTTTATTAATAGGTTAGAACAATCTTTTTTCTGGCTCACTCACTTATGTTATATGATAGTGCCTGCAGAGATATTATTCCAGATATATGTTACCTTTTTTAATGGGTTACTACACTCTTTTTCTGCCTCTCTGACATTTTTATCTGACAGTACATGCAGAGGACTTATTCAGGCAATTCTATGGCTGTGTTATTGGACTACAACACTTTCTTTCATGCTCTCTCCCATATTTTATATAACAATACATGCAGAATAATCACTAACCTGCCTGGTGGTGCAGCCTTAGCAGCCTATCAGCATAGGCTTGCTGATTCGTAGCACGGTCACCTGCAGCTGTAAAGTAAATGAAGGGATATTGAGACATACCTATCCATTATACATACTCCATTCTCAATTCTTACATACTGCATTCCATGGCTACATACTTAGTTGTGGGGCATTCTGCATCCAACCGGCCTCCTGTATCCACTGGTTCAGGCGGTCCTGCTTTCGTCTCTTCAGGTCTGCATGGTGGTGATGGACCTGCTCACCAGTCCGAGAAACGCCTGTGGCACTGGTGAGGTCACGAGCTAACCGGTTCCAAGCCTCTGCCTTGTACTCCATCCCTTGGAACTGGCCCTGCAGGAGTCTTGTCTCGTGATGGTGGACAAGGAGTCAAACCATGTATTTGGACTCCTCGATGCCCCAACATTGCGCTCGGAAGCATGAACCCTCTCCTGCACCTGCCATTCTGACTGCAAATGTGAGCTACAATCAGTTATGCTGAGTATTCCCACCTATGGGGCTTAAATATACCGCATTTCCTGCACTTTTTTGTGATTGGCCGTTTTGTAAAATTCTCGGCTGACTGCAAACCTGCTTAGTAATGGTTAAACTACCATTCGTAGGTTTATGAATGT